>NC_139708.1:9335799-9837478 GCF_964188405.1 Protomyctophum parallelum | reverse complement strand
AGTGGATGACAGAGTTCACGCCACAGCTACAAAGACAATGGTGAACGATATAGTTATAGCTATGGTTATATTTATAGTGCGGAACGGCCCAGTCTCACTCTGTCTGTCTGGGAAACTAAATATCATTCACCATTGTCTTTGTTATAGTGTCACTGTCAGGCAGAAACCTCTTTCTCCATTTTCTAACATTTTTGCGTTTTTTTTTTTTGTAAACTAACGGCCTACTTGATACACCGTCAGACAAAAGCAGCAAAAGTAGCCGATCCGCAAGATCGAAACACTGCGCAAAGCGACGTGTTTTGAGCTTACAAGTAGCCTCATTTTATACTTATATCTTTACAGTTATCGTTATAGTTCTTGCTGACGACGGCCCTTCTGTCTCTCTCTGTGTGTGTGTGTGTGTGTGTGTGTGTGTGTGTGTGTGTGTGTGTGTGTGTGTGTGTGTGTGTCGCTCTCTCTTCCTCCCATGTTTTAAAAAATATCGAAAATGTAGAATAATTTAGATTTCATACATAGATCTTCTCTTCTGGGAGTCCCTGGCAAAACATTTTCAGATGGGGGTCCATGGCCAAATCATTTTGGGGGTCGTTGACCCAGATGACTCCTCTTTCTCTGTTTTCGTGCCCTTTTCAGACAGCAAAGGGATCCTGATGGATCTTTATGACACGAGTGTGGGATTGATTTTAGTTTTTGAATGTATTTCGCCAACCCCACCTATAGAGTATGGGCAATGAGAGAGGAGGAGGAGGAGAGAACACGCGCACAGCGCTCACAGTGTCCCCAGCAGGAATCGAACCCATGCAGGTCCTTCTAGCTGTGGTCACAGTGTCCCCAGCAGGAATCGAACCCAGGTCCTTCTAGCTGTGCTCACAGTGTCCCCAGCAGGAATCGAACCCAGGTCCTTCTAGCTGTGCTCACAGTGTCCCCAGCAGGAATCGAACCCAGGTCCTTCTAGCTGTGCTCACAGTGTCCCCAGCAGGAATCGAACCCAGGTCCTTCTAGCTGTGACGCTACAGTGCTACTGACTGCGCCATCGTGTCCCCGTAACTAAAATCATGTTTTGTTGTATGTAGGATACCGTAGATACATAAACTTTCAGCTTCAGCCTATTCCTTTTGATCACCTTTAACTACAGTATGTAACAGTTTCCTTATGCTGATGTAATTGTATTGATACTGTGAATATGATTAAATAAACTAAACTGCCTCAACGGCAGTCTCGCCATTTACTGCCATCATCGGGGCCCCTAGGGGGTCGCCATATCTTTGTGTAATGGGATAATGTTTTTACATTGTACACTTGGACCTAGCATCCCTAATCTGGGGAGAATTTTAGACAAAAATAGTTGATCTACAAGCTCAGCAAAGAAGTATTTCAGGTTGAAGTGTATGGTTAAATGTCTGAACATGCACATTTGGTCAGAAGAGAGGTTGCACAGCTCATAGTCACGATACAAATATAATTTATTTTAGAGTTTAACGTAACCAAAAATCTTCTTCAGGGTAGTAGGATAAGGATGCACAAATGCACGTTATGGTGAATCCGACATACGCTGATGATATAAATAAAAGAAGAAGAGATCCAGCACTCAAAAATGTGGAGGAGGAAGTGAAACGTTGATTCCATAAAAATCTTTTCACTGCAAAAAAAAATGCCTCTCCTCCATTTTTGAGTTGCTGATTTCTTTTTTGAAGTCATTGAGCCTAGAAGCACCATATGTACCTTCAAGACATTTTTGTCTCCACCAGCCGAAGGCATGGGGAGAGTATGTTTTGCACTCCGTCCGTCCGTCCGTGTGTCCGTGAACAGCTAATCTCAGCCACCGTTAACCCGGTCGATGCCAAATTTTGCACACACACTCCCTGGATGCCAACCATGAACCTCTGCCCCAAACTTTCCAGAACGGCCTGTTATAGCGCCACCAGGAGGCCGCTTTGTGCAAAACAAGTTTTTCGATGCCATATTTTGCACACACACTCCCTGGATGCCAACCATGAACCTCTGCCCCAAACTTTCCAGAACGGCCTGTTATAGCGCCACCAGGAGGCCGCTTTGTGCAAAACAAGTTTTTGCACAGTACACCTACAGATTTTGTCCAAACATCACGCAAATTGGTACACAGTCTCTCTAGAGCCATTCAACGAAACCGGTCTTTCAGATTTATCAGACTCCATCCTGATTGGTTAAGATTGGCTTCCAAAGTTCACAGGAGTGCTCAGTTTCAAACAAAATGCTGCAAATCATGAACACATCGCGTGATTTCCGTGAAATTGTGCACCCACATTCCCACTAGGCCGAGGACAAAATGCCACATGAACAATTTCAACTCAGCCTCAAGGTGGCGCTATAACTGGCCCAAAAGTGTTTTTACCTCTAACTGCACGGATCTGTGGATAACCTGGTGGAGACCTGTGCCCGGAAGGGCACTTTTTCTAGTTTTATTTAATCTCCTGTGAGTCCCGGTTGGCCTCTGTGTTTTTTAATACACTGATGATACTATGAAGCAAGCGGTCTCTGAAATCTATTAAATAGTTTAACCCATTGACGCCTGGTGCAACGTATACGTTGTTCTACCTCTCTCTCTCTCTCTCTCTCTCTCTCTCTCTCTCTCTCACACACAACCCTGGTGGTTGGCCTTATACAAACCTGTGGACATAGGCACACATTTGCCTTTTAAATGACTCATGATTCATTTGGGTCCTTATTTCCATACAGTGACAATGGTTTGGATTATAGAAGCACACAAGTTTCACAAGCTCTACTGTATGCCTCTCAGGCGGAGGAAAGTAACTAGAAGTACATTTTACAATTTAGAAAATATGACTTTTACTCCAATATGTATCTGTGTGTATGTCTGCTGTATGTGTATGTCTGCCACACAGCAAAACAATAGCAGCAAAACACAGTCACACTGCAAAACAGTCACACAGCAAAACACAGTCACACTGCAAAACACAGTCACACAGCAAAACACAGTCACACTGCAAAACACAGTCACACTGCAAAACAATAGCAGCAAAACACAGTCACACTGCAAAACAATAGCAGCAAAACACAGTCGCACAGCAAAACAATAGCAGCAAAACACAGTCACACAGCAAAACAATAGCAGCAAAACACAGTCACACTGCAAAACAATAGCAGCAAAACACAGTCACAGCAAAACACAGTCACACTGCAAAACACAGTCACACAGCAAAACAATAGCAGCAAAACACAGTCACACTGCAAAACAATAGCAGCAAAACACAGTCACACAGCAAAACAATAGCAGCAAAACACAGTCACACAGCAAAACAATAGCAGTAAAACACAGTCACACAGCAAAACACAGTCACACTGCAAAACACAGTCACACTGCAAAACAGTACAATAGTACTTACAGTCTATCTGGAATTCTAAATTTACTTTACTAATTTTACTCGATTTTTCAAAAATAGCAGACCTACAAGCTCGTAGCGCGCCACTCGGTGGCGTGCTATGAGCTTGTAGATCTGTCTCAAGAAGTTTTCAAATATATATAATGTATGAGAATCTTCAGAAAATAGCATATCTACAGGCTCACAATGCATTGCATCGTGACTAGGGATAACAAACAAAAAGGAAATTCTTCAATTAACTTAACAGTTAACAATGAAAATTCTGCAGATCATTGGGCTGTTATCTGTGAATGTAATAGTGTTGTGCAGCAGCGGTGGCCGAGTGGATTGCGGAGCGGTCTAGATACCGGAAGGTCGCCAGTTCGAATCAGCGGTCCGACACGTTAAAAATTACCACCGTTGAAGTGCCCTTGGACAAGGCATTGAACCTCTACCATGAAATGCTCCATGTACAGGGCCTGGCTGTAAACAAGTATCTGATGCTTAGTCCAGTTACCCTTGGTAAACTTGATTTACCAGAACGCATTTCTTCTTCTTCTTCTTCGTGTGGGCCGGTTAAAAAAAAGTGTCCCCCCCCCCCACACACCTTGGTAGCCGCAGAAACGTTTCTGCTTTTTCAGAAGACAGTGCACTTTTCATTTAATTTCTCATAAAGAATGCCATTGCTTGGCCCTGTATCTCAAATGGTAAAATAAATATTGATTTAGGAATATACGGTATGCCTTTTGTATTCTTTCCGTATATATCACCAACATTTTGATTTTTATGTTAGACATTATTGAGGGAAATGAAGATAAGAAAAAACCCCACAACTTATCAACTAACTGGTTAATCGATACATAAGTTTATCATCAATTATCAATTAATGAATTAATCAATATTTTGAATCCATTATCGTAGCCTTGGTAGCGAGGCTATTATTTTCGTTAGCCCCATAATCCATTGTGAGCTTGTAGATGTAGATTGTCTATTTTCAAATAGCTAAAGTGAAATAGGGGTGCAGTGGTTACAAAGTAACTACTAACTAAAGTTATCAAATAATTGTAGTGGAGTAAAAGTACAATATTTGTCTCTGAGATGTTGTGGGGTAGAATAATCCAGTAAAGTAAAAGTAGGCCTACCTCAAAAGTGAATGTACTAAGTTATTACTTTCAACCATGTGAGTATTTTGTATGTGCAACACAATCGCATTAGGTAACATCACTGGAACAGAGGGGAAACGGATGTTCCAGCTTCACCCTGGTTGATGGATGCTCAGGTGGTTCTGACCACCACACAAGGGAGTTATCCGGGACTCAATCAAATGAATTGCATAAATTAGAAAAATGTTTATGAAGTAGTGAAAATAGCCAAACTACAAACTCACAACGTGGCGCGAGCTAAAATGTTTGGTAGCCACTGTGATGATGTACACTGGGGGAGCAGTTCTACTGTGCATTATTTTTAACATTTTGTGCAAATCTCTGAATATATATTTTTAAAAGCAAATACTCAAAACTTTTTCAGATGGGGGTCTGCTCTGCGGCCAATGTGGGGGTCCTTTGACTTGTAAAAGTTTGAGAACAACTGCCATAAATGACACACTTACACACACGAATAGCATTATACTGTAGATCTGTGTTTGTGCGTGCGTGCATGCGTGCGTGTGTGCGTGTCCTTCCTCTCATGGCTGAGTTGTAATCATCAGAGAACTACAGTAATCCTCTGATGGAGGCCGTGCCAGCCTGCAGCAGCTTCCACAGTGGGTGAGTGACTGCCATTACGAACAGCTGGTAGTCAAACCGGCCGGGCAGAGAGACAGGACTGGGATGGGTCTAGGGCAGCGGCGAAGGCAGACATTAATTCTAGGGTGGTCCTAGCCATGACTGGCTGGGCCTATGCACACGCATAGGCCGCCCAGGCATGGCTACGGCCATGGGTGGGCCATGGGTGGCCCAGCACATCACATTGTAGATCTGATATTTTTGAATAGCAAAAAAATGAATGGATGGTCAGTGGTATTGTGATGCTATCTGAATAACTTTTGCATGGGGAACCACTGGGCTAGGGGGTTACCATATAAGTAAACAAATGTCTGGGATATCCCAGTGAATTATTCACCTTTATCACAGCTATACTTAGTTTCATAATATACAATATTGACATTTAAAAATGTATTTCAGACAGTGAACATACTGGAGATACATAAAATGTACTTGGTAGGTATTATCTGGTGTATATTTCTATTTCATGTGGGATCTTCTAAACTGAGAATTTGAGATATGTAACCAAAAGAACCATAATATTGCTTGTTGGCACTATAGCCACTGCATGCTGGCTTAGCATGTGGCTATCACTGCTGTCCAAGGAAAGTCAATAGTGCTTCCTTTACCGGGATCCCCCAGGGCTCCATAATTGGTCTGCCCCTCTTTTTCCGCCTTTACACAAAATCTTGTCGCTGGAAATAGACAATCTCCAAGCGTCATGAGCTTGGAGATCGGCTATTTTAACATAATGTATCTGTATTTGAACGGATAGAGTTGGCACCTAAACATTGTGTCCAAAACAATAATAATAAAGAATATGAAAAATGGTCCAAAAATACTGTTTCGGAGTGTGTGTGTGTGTGTGTGTGTGTGTGTGTGTGTGTGTGTGTGTGTTTGATTGATTGATTGAAATATTTATTAACAGTTTGTAGAATTTACAGTACATTTTAAGCACAAACTCAATACAAAGACTGTTAACTGTGAGTGGATGACCCAATTAAGCATTACACTTGTTTACAACAGGGTCCACATTGTTCGTGTGTTGTTGTGTGTGTGTGTGTGTGTGTGTGTGTGTGTGTGTGTGTGTGTGTGTGTGTGTGTGTGTGTGTGACAGATTTGTGCAGATGGATTAATCCTGGATACTGGAGGGGGGGGGGGTGTTGGACGTTGGGGGGTTGTAGACAAGAGAAGAGAGCGTGTGTGAGGGAGGGTATTAATTCCATTGTAGTATACTGTAGGGTCCAAGACTGTCAGCTAGCAGCCCTGACAGCTGGAAACATGTTGTTAGGGTTGCGTGTGCGTGCATGCGTGCGCGTGTCCAGAGCAGTGGCTCTCAAACTTTATTTATTTCAAGGACCCCAGGTTTGCTATCCCTTAGTAACTCTCAGAGTTACACACCCATAGGCCTGGGGGTAGTAACTCTCAGAGTTACACACCCATAGGCCTGGGGGTAGTACTAGTAACTCTCAGAGTTACACACCCATAGGCCTGGGGGTAGTAACTCTCAGAGTTACACACCCATAGGCCTGGGGGTAGTAACTCTCAGAGTTACACACCCAGAGGCCTGGGGGTAGTAACTCTCAGAGTTACACACCCATAGGCCTGGGGGTAGTACTAGTAACTCTCAGAGTTACACACCCAGAGGCCTGGGGGTAGTAACTCTCAGAGTTACACACCCAGAGGCCTGGGGGTAGTAACTCTCAGAGTTACACACCCATAGGCCTGGGGGTAGTAACTCTCAGAGTTACACACCCAGAGGCCTGGGGGTAGTAACTCTCAGAGTTACACACCCAGAGGCCTGGGGGTAGTAACTCTCAGAGTTACACACCCATAGGCCTGGGGGTAGTAACTCTCAGAGTTACACACCCACCACATATTTTATATCATTTTGGGTCCTTGGCATGAAAAGGTTTGAGAGCCCTCTGTCTATGACTCTCCAAAGATCATCATCGGACACAAATATATTAGCATACCTATAGCATTGGTCGGGTCCTACTACTCTGGTTAATAACTCACAACTTGCCCAGCCTTCCAGGAAACAGGAGGGCAACCTTTCTAGTCATGGAAACACCAACTTCTAAATGTCAGAGCAGAGAGTTCAGTGCAGGTTACAATAACAAACAGCTCCATGTGGGAAGAGGGTTGTCATGAGATCTTACTTGATGAGTCGGTTTACAGTTTAATTGCGTTTTTTTGTCATTGAACATTGTAGTATGATTAAAAATTACATTTCTGTATGGCTTAAAGACTTCATAAAGAAAAGACACGCCAGGTATGAGACATGCTTATAAGCAAAAGGACTGCCATTTTTAATAACTTCCTACTTTAAAAAAAATATTTTTATTTTAGAAAATGTTTTGAAAATGGATACGAATAGTAATAGTAATTATCAACCCAAATAAGGCTATGATGTAATCATTGTGACAAGCCTACAGTATGTGGGAATTGGTTAGACAGCTTTGGAACGGGCAAAGTGCTGAGGAGCGATAACAGATACTGGTGATGATGTCATCATGATACCTGATGTCTGCTGACCCGTTAACGTGACCTGTGGTTGCAGACTTACTGTAACCGCCCACACATACTGTACAGCGGTGGACGGGAACCAAAGTATATTTACTTGACTACTGTACTGACTTGGAACCCTCAGGGAAAGAGAAGCAGAGGCCGGCCCAAAAACAGCTGGCGGCGGGATCTCCAGGCAGACACCAAGAGGCTGGGATGCACCTGGTCGCAAATAGAGACGAATGCCAGTGACCGAGAACTCTGGAGGATCCTTGTCGACGGCCTATACCCCAGTAGGGGTGTCAGGCGTAAGTAAGTAAGTACTGTACTGAAAGGAGTAATTCCACCAAAAAACGAACGTATTTGTTTTTCACGCATTCCTACACAAAACAAGATATTCAAAGTCTTTGGTCTGAGAGGCTAAATCTCATCAAATGGTGGTCCATGGCTGAAATGCCTAATAAATAATGGTCCTTGATATGGAAAATACTGTCTATTACTGTGACTCATGTACTGGGGTTGAGTCCACCACTGCGCACAGGTTTGCGCACAGGTTTGTGATTGCTGTCTTCACTGCATGAAGTTCCACATCAGTGATGCATAAAGGTCTGTTGCAGATTGATTGTTGCACAATATTAAAGTTTTTCTGGCATTGAACATTGAAAAAAAAAAAAAGATTCACATTTTGGAAATGATTATTATTATGATTATGCAAAATAATTGCGATTAGGCGATTATGTAATCTTTGTGACAGGTCTACCTGGCATGAGCCACTAAAGCAAGTGAGCCGGCTGGACCAGCTCATGAGCAAACAACATTTCTTGATGATTGTGACCTTTGTAAGATAATCGGTTGGGGAAAATAAAAGAAGACATGGACATTGTTGCATGTTTTTTCAATGTGTGCACACTGTATTCTTTTCTATTGATGTTTCTAAAAAGGTTTTAGACTGTCCGGTGAAAGGCGGTTTCGTGATAACAGCCCATACTTAACGCCCAGTCTGAAACATACTCTGCTATTTAGAATACCTCAATGGAATTATATCTTATGTGTGATTTGTTTTCTTGTCTTTTTTTCCCTGAAGCGATTACTTTACAAAAAGGTGACAACCATTGAGAAATAGTGTTTATTCACATGCTTGTCCATCCATTCGGCTCTAACTGGCTTTAATGAATTACATTGAACGTTTGGCTGCAGTTAGCCAACCCAGTGTGACCAATCTGCCAGCTGGAGTTGCCGCCGGCCCAAGAAAGTGACGGAAATGTCCTTTCTTTCTTTACATGGCCTTGCCTTGCCTACAACCAGGTAGTTTAATTGCATTCACCTATAGTGACATTAGTCATATCAGTGCCTGAATAGACATAGATGCAATTAAATGATGCAAGGCCGATGCAGTTAACCTGCTGAAAACTGCAAAGTTGTTTCTTTTGAAAACAGGGTTACGATCGACTTCTCTAGGCAAACATATCTCACAAATCCTCCTCAATAGCATGTGTACAGGGGGGGGGGGGGAATTGAAAATGAGAGTATTCATTTCCTGATCATTTTCAATGGCATCACCGAGCTTATTAGTTATTATAGTAATCAGAGAGTATACTGTAGCCTACAGCACTGTTTCACGATGAAGGGTCTGGCGGGGACCACCAGGGGTCCAAACCATAACAGGTCTGTAATTCTGAGACCATACAAATGGAACCAAATGGACCAGTACGCTCTCAGTTAAATTTACAGTGTAGATTGGAGTCCCAGAGGGTATGATTGTATGGGGATCTGTGGCCTGGTGGTCCTTGAAATGGAGGAAAAAAAAGGTTGAGAACCAGTGGCCTACAGGCTTAAAGGAGTAGTTCACGCAAATATTTTCTATAAAATACACTATGAAACCCTGAATTCATGGAGATTCTGTTGGTTTGTGTTAGTAAATCCATGAACTACAAGGCTTCATGGGTACAGTAGCCTAATTGACGAACAATAAGTATTTTTTTTGGGTGAACCTCTCCTTTAATATGGACTGGGTAATGATACTCGACAAGCCTTTTTAATTTTTAACACTTCCCCTCGTCATCCGTAGCCGTGTGGTGGTTGGTGACACCACACCGGGTGGAGCCTTGAAACCCAAGACAGCCACACTGTCTGTCTGACTGCCCCACACACACACACACACACACACACACACACACACACACCTGTACCAGTGTTGCCAGATAACTAGGCTATGAGCACTTTAAACCACAGTATACAGATTTGCCATTGGAGAATAGACGATCTGCACGCACACACAAGCTCGTATAGGTCCCCCACCCCCACAACATATCCCACAATTACAATATTTACAAGCTAATTTACAGAAAAACAAGGCAGAAATTGCTTATAATAACTTGCAGACTTGGCAACACTGAAACACTATCTGAGGCAATGAATACCACAATACAGGTGTAAAATCCTCATGACTGTGATGAACACATGTGTGTGTGACTACCTCAACTCGCCTAGTGTAGCCAGTACGTATGTATGCACATATGTCACTATATGCATGTCACTATGTCATGTGACTATATGTCACTACTCACTATATGTCTTTTTGTATGTTGCTATCTGTGTATTTGTACTGCAGCTTTCAAGACCTCTACTTCAACACATTTTATTTTGGGAGACGAATAAAAGTCAGTGACCCTTTCATTTTTTCCACATTTGTGATACTATTCATTTTTACTGTGCAGCATCCAAACTTATTTTAAGGAATAGCATATAATTTTAACTGATAATTAGAGTATGTTACAATACTCCAGTGGTTGTAGGTGGTCATCCCATTAATATGCTTCTATTGGTCCATCCATTCATACATTGGGAGGTGAAGCGGCGAACAGTCAACACCAGTGTCCTCACTTAGTCACTTCCCACATTCACACACCAATGGTGGCAACCACTGGGAGCAATTAGGGGTTCAGAGTCTTGCTCAAGGACACTTCAACACTAACTCTGGGGGAGCCCAGGATGGAACCTTGCGGTTCTCATCTGGCTGCTCTGCCAGCCACTCTACTCCTATTCTACTGCCGCTACTGGCAGTATTACTTGATTGACAAGTAGTAGGCCTACTGGACAATATCTACAGGCGGGGATTCCCTCTTTGGGAAAGGTTGATGTTTGGTCTCTCGCTCAATAGACCCCCGGTTCGAATCCCTACAAGTCATTGGGCGAATCGGTCAGTGATGAAGCACCTGCTACTGTTGACAGTTAGCACCAGGAGAAGAAAACAAACCAACAGTCCAAGCTTTCGTCATTTGAGTAATGCGAGGAAGGAATAATGACATTTTTAAAAACATGACAGACAAAACAGATAATAATTGACGGGCCAAATAATGAATGAATGAATGCATTATTAGGCTATAACTCAATGGTTCCCTTCAGTGGTTCCCAAACGTTTTAGCTCAAGACCCAAAAGAGAAAAATGTAGTCTCCCCAGGGAACCTAACAAAAATAGCAGATCTCTACAAGCTCACAACACCTTGCATCCTCTTTTCAATTCTTCTTAAACAATTGTTTTCAATTCATGACATGAAATGTCTTTGAAAAAGAGTCTGAATTTTGTTTTAAATTCATGAAAAGTTATGTATAGGTATATACAAAATGGGGGGGAGGTATTAGGCTATTATTATTATTATTATAATTAAAAACAGTAAATAAAAAAGAATAATGAAGGGGATATGTAGGCCTACTCACGACCCATAATATGTATCTGTGAGTGCGATCCATGGGTCACGAGTCACGACCCACTGTTTGGGAAGCACTAGGTAAGCACTACTGTAGGTTTCAAATGGACCTTGTCTACTACACTACTAACTATACAAATGGAACACCGTAATGGAACCATGGTTCCAGTCCAGAGTACAGATAGAACTAGCCCCTCTCGGAACCCCCTGGGTCAGCCCAATCCGAAGTTTCGGTTCGGATTGGGCTGACCATTGGGTTCTGCTTGTAGGGTAGCCCCTTTCGGGACCCTACATAAAGCTTTTCTGAAATTTTGATGAGTTTTATGTTGGGTCCTTGGTCAGAACTATATTTTCGTATGGGAATTCCAGAACGCGGAAGTAAAAATTCTCTCTAAGATTGAATCTGCGCCGTGTGACGGTCTTTTTTTGCTTGAGTTATTCTGAATTCGGGAACTTTAAGTACCTATACATCCCGCTGCGAATATCTCCTGTGGCGCGGAAGCCGTTAAGTATTTTTAATCTTTGTTTGACCGATTTGGTCGCTTTATTTCTTCTTGTTTGTTTACCGTTTATTGTACCGCCTCCCGGTGTGCGGTTGGCTTGTGCGGCTACGTCCCTGCCTCTGATCTGCTCTGTCATAGCTATAGCGCCACTACGCGGTACAATGAGGTGTCAATAAACAAGGAAGGAAGAGAAGAATCCAAGCTTCCAATTCGGGCAAACATATATTAAAAATACTTAACGGCTTCCGCGCCACAGGAGATATTCGCAGCGGCATGTATGGGTACTTATACTAAACATATTCAGAAACGCTCACACGAAAAAAAATCGTCACAGAGCGCGGCCAGGCGCTAAACATGTTGTTTATGTTTAAGAATGGCTGCGTACCAGGTGGCATGGTAGTGGTGCAACAGGACCCCATGGAGTGGGTCGAACAAAATGTCAGAAACTTCAGTACCATTGGGTTCTGCTTGGAGGGCTACTTGTAGGGCTAAGATAGAACCTGCATGGACGTGCACTGACAACTATAGCCTGCTCAGCTGTCAATGAATCAAAATGAATGCATCAAAACAATCACAAGGAGTCTAAAGGAGAACTTGGCAAACTTACTTGCAGGTCGTTATTTGCCATCCTGAGCCGTGAAAACCAAATGCTGTCGGTCGGTCTGTTTGGGTTTTGTCTCGTTGCGGGGATGTGGTGGTGTCTGTCTGTCTGTCTGTCTGTCGCACTAAACCATCAGACAGACAACATAAGCTGTTCCGTAGATCTTGGCGTCCGTACAAACGTCCAAAATGACGGGGAGACAATTAGACAAATGTCCTTTTTAGGATTTAAAATCGTGAACAGTCTGTGGACCTCCTGGTTAAAGAAGACGCGATTGGACGTGTCCTGGAGCCTGGTAGTGACAGTGGTGGTGGTGATATGATCGGCGACATCCTGGCGTTTCAAGAAGTCACAAACTGGGGACTGTGTTGTTGTGAGGCGGTGTCGCCGGGTGGTCGCTGTGTGTGTGTGTGATGATCCCCCGGAGCAGGATGTCAACTCGTGCATACTGTGCTGCTGCTCGCCCGTCGCCGCATCTTGAACTTCCACTAGAAAGTAGCAGCGGTGTGTACACTCAACCATCCGAATCCCACGGGGATCATGAGCGCCGTGGGAGGAAAAACGACGCCGTAACACAGACAGACAGAATGCGGAAAGCTGATAGCCCTGTCTGTCTGTGTGAGTTAGTGTGTGTGTGTCGGAGGTGCGGTAGTGATGATGGTGATGCTGCTGCCCGCCTGCCTGGAGGCTGAGCTGGGCTGTGCGTCGACCCATGGCGCCCTCTGCCTCCTGGTCATGATCACTCCCATTTCCGTAGAACCTGTTGATTTCATCTGACCGCAGCCGCTTGATTACATTTATTCATTCAACCTTTTAGCAGTGGGGGAAAGTATCATTCTAATCAAGTAGCCTGCATTTACTCAAGTACTTTACAAGTACAATTTTGAGGTGTATATTGGCCTATATTTACAATGTTCAATATGTTACTTATTATACTCTACTTAGTCTACTACATCTCAAATGACATTTTTAACTTTTACTAGCCTACACTATAATTATTTGATTTGATTATTGCTATATTTGTAGATTTTGATTATTATTACATAACCACTTTGGCAATTTGAAAATAGCCGATTTAAAAGCTCACAATGTGTCTTTGCAGGAGCTTGTCGATCTATACTTGTCGAATATGTACGTTTTATATAGGCTACATTTGAAAACTTGTGCATAATGAGTATGTATTGCTTTTACTTTAACTACATTTTGATGCCAATACTTTTGTACTTTTATTCAAGTAAATGAATACCAATACAACACAATTTCTACAATAGGGTACTTCTACTAACGTCACATCACTGCCTTTCAGTTCCAACTTCGCCAGTGGGGCCTATAGCCTACTTAAAGGTAAGTGATATTTTTTTGTATGTTCTATAAATAAACAGAAAATAAATGTTCTGGTTGGTCAGGAGAGAGAACCCATTTATCATCTTCATTTTTATAATATTTATTCCCCTTTCCAATTTTGTCTGGTCATGTTCTTTTTTGTCATCGCTTCAAATATTTTATAGGGTAAAAAGTACAATATTTAGGGATGTATTTAAAAGGGAAATATGTTTGACTGTTTGTGTTTTTAATCCATGCATGATGCAGAGAAAGAATGTCGGGATAGATTTACAATATTAGTATAGTGGAGTAGTAATAGTATTGAACATTGTAAATAGTAGGCCTACATTACTTGAGTAAATGTACTTATAGTTACTTTACCCCGCTGCTGTTCTGTTTGTTCAGTGAGACCTATTTGATTTTCTTTTTTTAAAGCCCACTTATTAAATATATAATACTGGAGACATACTGTATTCAGGCCATAATATTTCACTTGTGGTTACTATAACAATAGCCTATACATGTTCTGCTAAAAGCAATAGGCCTACAAATCCAGGATCTTCTTTCTCTTAAAATGTTCTTCCTTTAACCTTTATACACTACTGAAAACTCTCTTCTTTATTAATTATCTTACAGAGATCCTGTATTTAGTTTTTTGGTTTTTTGCCATTCAAGTGTGACCTTTTTGTAAATATCATATCTGTCGGATCACTCGGGTGGAAACCTCATCTGTCAAAAAGCGTTAGGCCTACTTTTCAGGTTTTAAATTCAAAAACAGCAAAAGTAGCAGATCTACAAGCTCAAAAGGTGCAGCAGAAGCGTGCAGATCTGTTACTTTTGATGTGACGCTGTAGTATACTACATGTATGTGTGATGATCTGTGATCAATAGGGCGTTAATTTACGAAGAAACATGCTAAAGTTGACAAGATGATTTACCTTTTTTTTGTTCTTTTTTGATATGCAATATGAACAGAGCTGTCTGTGTACACAGCTAGGCTCCTAACTCTATATCCCGTCTGTCTCTGGTGTCACCAGCGTCAGAAACTGAGCAGCTTGGGGTCACTGAGAGGAGAGACCCCCTGTCTCTCCACTCAGTGACCTATGCCCTAGCTCAGGGGTCTGCAACAGGCGGCTCTAGAGCCGCATGCGGCTCTAGAGCACACCCATAGTGGCTCCCTGTAGCATTAAAAGTAGCAATAAATTATTTTTCATTTATGGTTTCTGTAGGAGGTCAAACGTGACAAGCATTCTTCATATTTATTCTACACATTTTTACAAAATTGGAAAACTTAACTAAACTAAAATTTGCGTCATAGCATGCGACACACTCAGTGCCGTGCCAGCCAGGTGTCTATTATAAACAAACCGGTGGGTGTGTGAGGATGCTGCCTGCTACGCTACTACGGCTTCTACAGGGAGAAAAATAAAGATAGCCGACGAAAAACAGAGGATTTAACAGTTCGTGGACAGAGGCTTTTGCCTTCACAGCCAATGCAGATGTTTCATCTGCAGTGAGAAGCTATCAAACAACAAAAAAAGTAACGTTGAAAGACATTTCCAGTGAAAGCATGCTAAATTCTGCTAGTTTCATTGCAACCCGGGAGATAATAAAGTTTGGCAAGCTGCATTATAATGCGTACATTTTCTTTGCGGCTCCAGATAGATTTTGAATTTATTTTTGGTCGAAAATGGCTCTTTCAACATCTTGGGTTGCCGACCCCGCCTAGCTGTTTATGTTGCTTTGTACTGTAACTGATAGAGCTGCCATGATCGTCAAATTGTTACTTGATTAATTCTCATAATAATAATTGTGATTAATGATTTGTATTTTTGGTTACTGGAACATTGGGACAACATTGGGGAAAATGGTATGACAACTGACTGACTGACCAATAATTCAAATAAATAATGTTCTACGCCTATATGGTCAAAATAGGACATTTAATGCTATATAGCCTACTTGATTTCACTATACAGCTTTAATGTTTGTTTTTAGTTCAATGTTTGTTTTAAAAACGCCATTGACAATGAAGTGAAAATTTACGTCATCTTGTCCCCAACACAAACATTAGATGCCATTAACAATAAAGATAATTTAATGTTTGTTTGGTCACTGTTTGTTTTACATCACCATTACATCACCATATCAACGGCGGTGGCTCAGGGGTAGAGTGGCTGGATGGGAACCGCAAGGTTGCCAGTTTGAACTTGGGCTCCCCCAGACTTAAGTGTTAGTCTAATATTTTCGGTGGTGAGGTGACCACCGAACTACAACATGACGTCACTGAGCTCCGGTGAAGAGCAAACCACCGCTCTCCTCAGCCCTTCTCTCTGTTTTTACTCACCACCGCTCCATGTTATTACAGCTCCGGTGGTCACCTCACCACCGAAAATCCAGAATAGGCCTTTAGTGTCGAAGTGTTCTTGAGCAAGACACTGAACCCCTAATTGCTCCTGATGTGCTGTTCGGTGCCTTGCATGGATCACTATTTTGAACTATTGTTTTTTAATTTGGAAATTGATGGGAAATTGATGGGCCAACGAGTCAATGACAGAGCATAAACAAAGCTCTTATAGAGCCATCATCTGAGATGGCCTCTATAGCACACCGTTTCCCAAACACCGGGTCTGGAACCATTTGTGGGTCTCAACCCAGTAGCCTAAAAAAAACAATCTTCAATTTTCATTAAAAAATCCAAATCCATCATTTTTCAAAACATGAATAAATATAGAAATCAAAGAAATTCCAACAAAACATGTTTAAGAAGAAATGGACATAGTAGATACTATATGAGTAGGCTGCATCTGGTGTTTTCACTAGTTTGGGTCCTGGGGAGATATCAAATTTCCCTTTTGGGTCTTGAGCTAAAAAGTTTGAGAACCACTGCTAGCATGTGAGCCGGATCACTCTCCACTCACAGCGGTGTACAGTTACCTACAGCTTTGTATGCAGATGGATGTTACCACCAGAGACAGTCAGACCACTCCACATGTGAGATTTTGTTTTATAGATAATAGTCTAGTCTAGACTCTAGAATCCATATTTTAACTTTGTGTTTTTTGCAGCTGCTTTAGCTGCTGGTTAAACAAGAGCATGAAATGTAGACGACCAATTCACGACCTAGTTTGATAATTAACATCCTAAGGATACTTGATAATATATACAGCGTCACACTAAATCATCAACATCTACAGTCGATCTGCTACTTTTGATGCTTTAGAATTAGAATTCCTGAAAAGTAACAGTTTTGGACATAATTATAATGAGGTTCCTGCCAGTAGAGGTCGCACTTTATCTTTTCTTCATGTTTTCTTTTATAGCCTACTGTACTGTAGTAGGCAATAAAAGATAAAAGGGTTCAGGGTATGAATGGGAGGGGGGGGGGGGGGGGGAAACACTAGGCTCTTTCAGTGCGTGTTTAATAACTTTATTGAATAATTTCAAGTACTGGTCTTTATTCTTTTCACAGTTCGACAAGTTTAACTAAAGAGAAACACAGTAATAAGAAACATAAATCCAAGTATTCAATAAGAAAAGAAGATGAATATGCTCATGAATATTTGCTGGAAAGGAAACAAACATTACATGGGATTAATAGAATCTTGAGGTAGTGTGGGCCAAATTATTAGGCTATATCCATAGTGATATGTTTTATCAAGAGGTCCACTCCCACAGAGCATATATAACTTTACATATACTATAGACCTACTACAACCTGGGCAAACTAACTGCTAGATATGTATTTATTTAAATATAACGTATCATAATCCTTTTCTATTACTAAAAACACAAAATTAGCCTACTGAAAGACTGACAACATGCATAAGGTTAGGGTGTGCAACTCACTTTCATTGTTAAATATATAGCCACTGCCTAATAAAAAAGGTGTGCAAGGCTATTGTGCACTGTAGCCTACTCAGACTAAATGATTCAGAAACAGTAGGATATGCATGTCCAACCTATTGTCGACGTTTGTATAGTAATAATAGAACATTTTCATAAAACATCTCATGTAAAAGATAGATACAGGCTATAGCAGCAATGCCAGCAAGACAGTGTTCATATAAAATTATTATTTTTTTCTTTTTTACCACTAGTCATTCTTCCGATAGGTGGCAGTGTTGCTCTATATTTGTCACTAGGAACAGAACTGATACACCCCAGACAAAGGGAGAACGACAGGTGCTTTTTCTTCTATGGACTGTAGCCGTTTAACACGTACTTTTAAACCTGATAGTCAGCAATTATTAGGGATAATTGCACAAATCACAAACAAAAGATTGCACATAGATATAACTGTATTAAAACAAGGTACAGCGAGCGTACAAACAAGAAGGATTCTCAATGTTGAATGGCGTCCCAGTCTGCCCACCCACCGGTGTGGCACAAAGCCTGTCTCTCTGAATCATGACATCACCCGGTAGCCTCGGAAACCCACTGAATAATCAGCCAACCCGGGAAATGAGGTCACAACTTTGGAATGAGAGAGAGAGAGAGAGAGAGAGAGAGAGGGGATACCTCCAACACCGCCTATCCTCTCTACCCCTGGTTCCCAAACTTTTCTGTTTGTTTGTTTTTAAATATATACAATTTTATATATATATATATATATATATATATATATATATATATATATATGTATATATATATATATATATAATGAGATTGTATAACTTTTTAGTCGTGACTCGTGGCCCTGGGCCTATACAAATTGGTCTACTTTAACTATGACCCACAAATGGGTCACAACCCACTGTTTGGGAACTCAAACCAAACCCACCCTGTCCCCTTGCCCTCCAGCAGACACCCCCCTTCCACCTCACCCAGTGGTTGGAAGCAAGTGCGTATACCGTACATCAGTATACAATTTTAAGGTTTTAACTCGAGTAGCCTACAGTATTAGCCATTTTAAACCCCACCCACCCACTGCATGTCCGGATGGCAAGGGGACTCAAACAACAAGTTCCTTCTCCCTCTTCTCCTCTTTCCCCCCCGGCTCTATTATGTTGCTGACAGCAGCTCAGTGAGGTCTTTGAAGGGGAGACACACAAAGTTCTCACTTCAGTTGTGGAGCAGTGGGAACACACACAGTGGGGATTCATTTCTGACAGCACGGCCAGGGGAAAAGATTGCATCATGACAGTGTCATCATAGGTCAGGCACGCACACATCACATGCACACACACACACACACACACACACGCGCGCGCGCGCACACACGCACGCACGCATGCACGCACGCACGCACACACACAGTCACAACACAGACCCAAAAAAAAGGCAAAAGGAATGTGTGTTGAGCACAAGGAGTTGGTTCATATTTTGTTATTGCACATGTCCAACAAGTTTCGTTGTTTTGGGTCACGTCAGTACTGAGAATAACCCAAGCGGCCTACAGTACATCAACATAACACACATCTGTGTATAAAAGGGTTTGTTCAAAAGCAGGTTACAAGAAAGAGGAGTAAAATGAGTGCATTATCATTGTCATAGCTGCATCCCTCACTCAGAGGTCATAGTGTTTGGTCTGACTATTTTGGTGCTAAGCAGTGGCAGAGGAAACTAAAACGACCCACTAGGGTTATGAGAGCTATTAAGTGGAGTGCTCTGATCATGTTTTTTGCGACCAAAGGTCGCAGTTAACTATATGGAATTGTGCGTTTTTTGTCCGTCAGTCACTCAAAATCCCCATACATGGGGAAAGCCACCATATATTGTGCCCAGGTCTCGTGACATCACTATGACATCATCAGGGATGATAGTAAACCAGGGATCATAGTAAATGTGACCTGCTGTCGCAATTAAGCCCATATATGGAGATCCCTGATGTCATCAATAAGATATCTGAACCTGTTGATCCTTCCCCATCCATCCTCCTGTCTCCCTTTTGACTGTCCCTGTCCATTTAAACTCTAGACGGGCCTGCCCCAAAGTTATTTGTGCAGCCGCACCCGGCAGCCGGCGAAAACTAGAGTTCTCAACATGAAGTCCCGGCCCTACCTGGGCCCTCATCAAACCCTGTACACTCAAGACACTGCCCCCGCTGTCCCCCTTAGTTCTCCATACAGAGCTGACGGAGCTGGCCTGTTCTGACAGTATGCTGATCTGGCCTCATCAAACCCGGTACACTCAAGACACGTTCCATATATGGCCAGTGCAGGCGACCTCGCCCTCAGGCGTCTTACTGGTATTATTATGCATATTGCTAAGATAATAAAGGATAACTGTGTGACGTGTTTACCATGCAGATCTGCTATCTCTGTCGGGTGGAAACCTCCTATGTCCAAAACTGTTACTTTTCAGGATTTACATTTCAAAAGCTGCAGCACGAGTAGTAGATCTACAAGCTCAAAGCTTGTGGATCTGCTACTTTTGACGCTTTTGTGTGATGCTGCAGTATGATCAAGAAGGGCAAAACACACAAAAAGTGAGTATAATGGAGATAAGAGGTTTCTGCCCGACAGCAACAATATGTGTGTAATAGTGGTTAATGCTGTGATGATCGGGACCCATCTGCCACTAGAACAGACCTGCTGACCCCTCAGGACAGTATGATCACATGACCACCTGACTAATAATCATAATCCTGGATCACTGCTGCGGTAGGTGTGTGTGTGTGTGTGTGTGTGTGTGTGTGTGTGTGTGTGTGTGTGTGTGTGTAATAACTTTGCAGTATGTTGTGGCACAGAAATCAATCTGTGAAATTCAGGGATTTGGGATGTAATTTAGTGTGTACAGATTCAGATCAATAGATTTGATTGATTGATTGACTTGTCACAGTGCTGTTAGTGGATTGATTGACTGTGCGCGTAATTTATGCTTAATCGCACAATGTTATTGAGCACTGAAAACAGCAGATCTAATAAGCTGTGAGCTTATAGATCTGCAATTTGTTTGCGTGCGACACCGCCATGCCACGAAGTAGAGATTGGACTAACAGACAGTGATGATGAAGCCATCTGTCCTTCTGACTAGTGGTTCTGGGGACCCCCCCAGGGTTCCTCCAGGGGGTTCCAGCGGGTCCCTCCAGCTAAATGATCCCCTCACAGGTCTGTAACTCTGAAAGCGTACAAAAAAAATGGAACCAAATGGACCCTCACAGGTCTGTAACTCTGGTCCATTTGCTTCCATTTCTACTCTCTAAGGGGGTCCTTGGATATGTAAAAGGGTTTAGTGCTGGGTCTCCACCTCCACCACAGTCCAGTCCCCCGGCGGGGGCGAGCTGCCCTGGCTGTCTGGCGAGTAGCAGCTGACCGAGGTGACGGTGGCCGAGGACGGCGGGCTGAAGTGCGGCAGCAGCCGGGGCCACATGCTGCTCTCCAGGGGGCTCAGGGTGCCGCCCCCGCCCACAGGGAGCAGCAGGAGCGGCGGGCAGCAGCAGCCGCCCCCCGCGTCCCCTCCCCCGGACGACAGCAGCAGGGTCTGGTTGATGAGTTGCTGCACCATGTCCACCTTCTGGCTCCAGTCCAGGTCGCGGGGCGGCGCCGGGCGCTCCCCGCGGGCAACGGGCGCCGTCTCCTCTTCCCCGGCCTCCCTCCTGCCCTCGTGCAGTGGGTCTTCGTCCTCCTCCTCCTCCTCGCTGACCTCCATGGCCTCGTAGATGGTGCACAGCCCCGAGGAGGGAGACAGCATGACTCCTCCCGAGGGGCTCCTCCTGACCTGCTGCTGCTGCTGGACGTGCTTCTGCTGCAGGCGGTACTGCTGCTCCAGCTCCAGCTGCCACTGGAGGACCATCCTCCGCTGCTGGCTCTGATGCTGGTCCTGCTGCTGCTCCTGCAGCCGCAGCTGCAGCAGCTCCTGCCGCTGCCGCTCCAGCTGCTTGTGCACCTGCTGCTCCTGCTCCAGCCACTGCAGCTTCTGACGCTCCTGCTCCTGCCGCTCCCGGTGTGGCCTCGTCGCAGGCCCGCCCCCGTCCCCGTCTGGGGCTGCGTTGGCGGGAGAAGGAGGAGAGGTCGTTCGAGGAGCGATCTCTGCGAACTGGGCGGCGGCCGCGGGATCGATGGGCCTCCGGTTGCCCGGGACCAGCGCCAGGTAGTGGCCGCTGGCTATGGGGCCGGCGGACGACGACGAGTGATTCTGGTTCTGGACGTCTTCCTGAGAGTCTGTCCGGTTCTCTTTGTCTTCTTCGTCGGACCGGGCGTCCTGGTGTCCTGTCAGACAGTGATGGTCACGTGGTGAGTGTCCGTTAGGGAGGCATGCATCCAACACAACGGGGAGGACAGCCACACGAGGTCCGGGGAGGAAAGGTCACAACAACTGATCACTGTTATGATGACACAAAGGATCATAACCGGACAGAGGTGTCAAAAAATAAAATAAAATACATAATAAACACAAAAAACAGGGGAGGTGAAATAAATTGGCATCGGCCATGAAACTGTTAAGTGGATAGCGCACACTGGGCGTCACATGCAGACTCTGTCGCCTGCTTCTCCAGCATTCAACGCGGTCCAAAAGTTACCTACAAGACTTGGTTGTGTGCGAACACAAGAAGGTGCTCAATGGTTGTCATGCGAGACTAGAAATTGTGCTCCTTAGTCCTTAAGGGACCTCTCGTTATTACGATTACATCGGAACTCCGTTCCTGTCTTGTCCAGTAGTCTCCTTTTGCATTGATCTGTTATGTAACTCAACCCGACTTTGATGGTCGCGGTAACAAGGCCTTGGAGTACGATAGGTTGCTCTAATTCATGGCCAGATGAGTGTGGTGGCAGTACGCCTGCCTTCATCGATACTGTGGCATGTCACTGTAAGTGATAACCACATAACACACCGCAATGTCATAGCGTTCAGATTTACCCTCAAATGCTCCCCAAATCCTTACTCTCAAGAGGAGTGTCAGATAAATTAGGCTTGGTCCATCATGAGAAGTGGATTGCCTGGATATGAGACTAATTTATCCATTACATGTCTCAGTGGCCTGACACAAGCCTAAATGCTACCATAGACTAGCCATAAAAATATGGACAAAGCGTTCCCCGGGTCTAACATGGACGTAAAATGAAGCCTGTTATTCCTGCACTGTAAGTCGCCATCTTTCTAGATCCGTTTTGGCCCAGCTGGCCATTGGCTGGCTCCGTTTTGGCCCAGCTGGCCATTGGCTGGCCCAGACAACGAGGCGGGACTTCCCCACTTCTTCTCTGTTGGTTTTTATTTTGACTCGAGTGGGAGGGGAATCCCGATCATAGACTGTAACGGTAGCCACGCCCCTCAGAACATACGCGACTTTATGGTCATTTTTTTAATTAATGGGACCATAATTTTCCAAAAAGAATATTATGACATTAGAAATGAGACTTTAAACTAGTGACTGGAAGCAGAAAGTATTCATTAATGTAATACAGTCTAGGTGAAGTTGGGCCCAAATACATGGACTTCTATGGGGCTATGGGTTTTTCTGGGTCCAATGACAGCGCCACAACAGGCCATTATATGAACTACGATTTCCTTAGTGGCTTCACAAAATATCTGCCTGACTGATCCCCTGATTGCTACTGATCTAAATGTGATTTACTTGGGTTAATGCCACATTTCATCAACTAATGCTGTATACTGTTACAATGCAGTAGTAAAAAGAACAACAAGGGGGTAATTTATTATGATTACACCAAATATGGCATCCTTCCTTAGAAGGCCTCTAGTGATGCTCAAAGCCAAGAGAAACATCTGGAAGCCGTTGCTGCTCAACCCAATTATATTCCTTCTCTAAAGAAGAACCACTAATGTCTTCTTTTACCGTTTGTCAAAGCACCAAACTTTGGTATCTCAGAGGGGATGCTGCACGGTCAGTGCTGGATCCAGAGGTCAGAGAGAGAGCGAGAGACAGAGAGATACATACAGTATGCATGCTGCGTGTTCATTTAACACAGAGTGTACAAATGGCTATTTGGGATTATACCAAGTGGGGAACAAGGGCACTGAGATACCACCTTTTTTTTCCTTAAAAAAATAATAATCCAGACTTTGGTATCTCAGATGGGGCGTGAATGAGGTCCAGAGGGTGGCCACCAGGGTGTATTTATAGAATGAGTGGGAGCAGGCAGGTCAGAGGTCACACAGGAAGAGAAGGCCTTTAGAGATAGAAACCGAAAACTTTAACCACTTAAACCCTTTATACTCAGTGGTTCCCAAACCTTTGAGTCCAGTCTTCCCTGGACTCAAACTAGTGAAAATAGCCGATCTAGATAGATGTTTAGCCGATGTAATAGATGGATGTTTAGCCGATCTAGATCGGCTAAATGTTTTCTAATATGGAATTTATTTGATTTTGTTGATGATTTTCATGAATTTATTATTTTGAAATAGTAATAATTTAAAACAGAAAAAATAAAGGAACCCATATAAACCGAACCCCCAGAATAGGGATGCTATAGGGTTCATGTGGTTAACATTCAACTCTTCATTCACAGATTTTTGGGAGAAAGGGAGATTGTCCTGGAATGTCTGTCTTGCATGGATAAAGATGGATCCATGCTTATAAGATTAAAGACTATTGGAATGGGTCTAACTAGCAATAAAATACAACTGATGTTCAGAATCATCTTCCGTAAAACCAACCCAATGGTTGTAGATATTTCATAAACACGAAGATTAAAGCCTCAATCTTGTTATGTACTGTACAACATTAAGAACATATGTTAAAGATGGAGTGCCATGATTTTTTTCCCACGATAAAACATGATCATCAGGTCTTGTTATAGAAGGAGGAAGAATCGTTTCAAAAATGTGTACAGTATTTGTTAAAATGTTGTTTTTATGTGGGCACGCCCACCAGTTCATTAAGTATGCCTGGTTTGCAGTGATCCACCTGAACTGAAGCCACACCCACAGCTGTTGTATGATAAGGGGGAGGGGTTAGGGGAGGGGCTGGTAGTGTGATGTCACTATATTACTGTCAAGGTTTCAGCCTCCAGGAAAAAAAACCTAAATACAAAGGGAAGACATCATTGCACATAACCACACCAAGGGGTCTAATGAAGTACTGTCACCTCTTAAACACATGAAAAATTGGAAAAGTACAAAAATCACAGCCCTCCATCTTTAACAAAAAATGGAAAAAGTACAAAAACCACAGCACTCCATCTTTAACATAAGTAAACCAGGTTTAGAATGATAATATCTAAACATGTTTAGCTGTGTGTGTGTGTGTCAGATAATGTATAAAGTGGGTACACTACACCGAGGAGGATGCAAGCAGGCATTTCAAGCAAGCTGTTGAACTTGCCGTTGACTTGGTACTTGTAAGTGCAGGGACACAAGTCCTTACACACCAGGCATGTGACAAATAAACAATGTGAAAATCCATCTCAAATATTTGACATCATCAAGTGATACCACATTCAGACAGGTTGATGCCGTTATCCGCGGTCAACAGTTGACCTCGTTTCAAAAGTCACTTTATCGCCTCGTTACATTCAGGTTCTGTGCAGATGCACTCATGACACAAACATCAGTTTCAATTAACGTGAATTAAACTAATGTGAATGAATCACATGACATGAACGCTCCCAGTGCGTAAGGACCTTTAGTCTAACCTAGGAGGGGTAGTGCACGTGCTGTTGCACGGTCAGTGCTTTATCTTAAAAGGTTGAGAGAAAGAGAGAGACACATATGCATGCATTTAACTCAAGAGGGTATAGAGCGTTGCAGTCCCTCCCCCTTTCAGAACAACGAGTGGCCCAGGAAATGAATCCCAATGCATTTTTCCCATAGGCATTTCAAAACGTATTTATTTAAAGACCTTTTAAGCGTCGTACGAAGCCAACTCTTGTCGTGACAAATAATGACAACACACACAATTTTTTGGGCCAAACAATGAATTAGAACGTAGAAAAAAACGGCAGGTTACAACACTTTTTTTGTTGTTTTTCTTCTTTGTAATTATTTGTTTGGTCCAAAATATTGTGTGTTGTCATGATTTGTCACGACAAAAGTTGGCTTCGTACAACGCTTAAAAGGTCTTTAAATAAATATGTTTTGAAATGCCTATGGGAAAAAATGCATTGGGATTAATTTCCTGGGCCACTCGTCGTTCTGAAAGGGGGAGGGACTGCGACGCTCTATAGGCCTACAAATGCAACCACATTTGCATTTGTACCACTCCGAGCAAAAAGTGGATTCATGTGCGGGGTGCTGAGATACCACTTTTGGTTTTATCAAACCAAAATTGCATTTTGTGTAAACACCATTCTTCCATGTTGTATCCCTCGATGTTTATAGCTCGTTTCCTTGGTGACGAGGAGATACAAAGTGGGAGTAGCCCATTATGGTACATAAGTGACAATACACAGCTGGGGACACAAAGACAACAGGACAAGAGTTCCAGGCATGCTTTAGGGGTCATGTCCACAGAACATGTTTTTGTTTTGTTTTAGCGGCCAGCACCTTTCTGCCATGCGTTATATGGCAGGAAGGACGCTCTAGTCTAGGAGCACTCCTCTTCTCAGCGACGTGCGTTTCTCAAGCTCTCTGTCTGCTGGGTTTTTAGGCCAGAGTGTCCAGAGTAAAAAAAGGTCAGCAACTCGACGTCGGTTTTCAAATTCATTGTATGGGGCTTGAACGTCCGGCAAAGGCAACCGGTGACAAAGCTACACCCACCGTTTTTTGGACATTACCATACATTACCATACGGACTGAATTCCTCCGTCCAGTTTAAGAATCACCACCCTCCGCATTGGTTCTGCAATGCTTTTATTATTTATTTTTATTCTCTGAATTGTTAACCCATTAAAAACAGGGAAAGCATCTCTGGTGTCATTATAGATTTTTGCATTGGCTATTAAACAAATAGCAGATATGCAAGCTGAGAGCTTGTTTGTACATCTGTTATTTTTGAACATTTTTGAACTACTAATTTAAAAGGCATTCCTAGAATCGACCACAATAAGAACGTCACTAGACTTATCGGTAGACAGAAATCTCGGAAAGTCTGCCTATGCGTGAATTTCGTACGCGACACGCCTCAAAACACAAGCTGCAAACATGGAGCGCCTGGCTCAGCGAATGTGAGGTGGCGCTTTGGACAACGACGTCCAAAGTGTAAATAAAAAGGAAAAACATGTTCTGTGTACAGACATGGCCCCTTGAAAGTTCAGACGGGGAAAGAAGAAACGGGAACGGAATGCCTTGCAATGATGTTTTAATGGAATTTTGAACAAATAATAAAAAACGAATAAACCCCTAGTTAGTGAGAAGAACCATTCATTTATCATCAAACATCTCTAGTGTAAAGCCGGTCCAAACGTCATCAGGTAGTACACTTTTTTTTTTTGTCTTTTTTCCTTCAGTTAGTCAAACATGCAAGATAATTGGTCCAGACGGACACCCCCCGCCCCCCTATGCTGTGGCAAAGGGTTAACTCTAACAGGTGTATGTGTGTGGAGGGGGACACGATGCGATGCGGGAGTGTTTTCTTCAAACAATGGTCTAGTCTTGTTAGTTGATTTGCCAAAAGCACGAATGAGCAACTAGACGAAGGTGCTTAACCGCCAAACCACCGTAAAAAGAAAAACGAACAAAATGCCTCGAAACACGCAGGCCGGAGTTGTACTTTAGCCGCTCTGCATGAAGCTGCATGAAGCCCACAGCGCGTTGCAACTTGCGAAGCGTTGTGCGCTTGCAGCTCGGCTTTGTATTGTGGGCTTTGTGAGGCTTGCATTTGCAGCTTGGCTTAATTGTGGCCTGTGGCACATGCGCACAACTCAAGTATAAATCAGGCGATACCGTACATGAGCACGTGGGTGTGTGGGGGGTATATGTATGTATATGCCGATGATGAACTACACCTCATCTACAACCGCTTTGAAGAACACGACAAACGCTAAACGACCAACCCCTCCCATGGCGAATGCATTTATTCCTTGCATTGTGCCTACACATGTTGCGACCTGTGGTCGCAACATGTGTAGGCACAATGCACTGAAGTTTTTTAATTCCCCCCAACGCTGTAACCTACTTCCGAAAAAACACGATGAGAGAAGGGGGAAGCCGTGTTAAATATCTAGCCTTTATTATTTTAATACATGTAACTATGAACGGTTAAAGTCGTAGAACAAGAACACTAACTGTAAGAAAGAAATAATACAAAGAAAACACAAAGCCAGACTACAGTAATGTCTAGTGTGTGTGTGTGTGTGTGTGTACATCAGGGTAGGGAGGAACAGGTTTCAACCAAAACAAAACTCAACAAACAGGCAAATACAAAAAAACAAACAAATTGACAGTTGTCCGGTAAAAACAGTAGGATAAATACAGGCAGGTAGTCAGTTTCATTCCATCCACGTTGTTTCCGTTTTTCCTCTTTCACTTTTTAAAAGTTCAGTCACATTTTGGACCAGTCAGTCAGTCAACCAACACCCCGGTCAGGGGGAGGGGCAGTCGGAGTGGGGTGACAAATAAGCAGTGTTACGTAAAAAGAACATTCTAATAGAAAATGGTAGTAGCTATTGTACACAAAGGAGTTTAAGGCCCGACTTGGACCCGGTCCCGTAGACCGGTGTCACACACCTTAAAAATGGTTGCTCTAAAAGCTCAGAATGTGTTGTAGCGACATGCACAATTCCGAGCTTGTAGATCCGCTACCATTTAGGCGTGCGCCGCCGGCACGTGACGTGGAGAATAAATCGGGCGTAATAAGCCGAACACTCGGAACCATGACCAGAATGATGATAGTATGGAAGAGGGAGGCTTCATTTGAAAATCGCTACAGTCTTTTTTTTTTCTCTCTTTCTTCCATTCATCTCCTACATTCTCACCCATCACCCACTTTTTTTTTGTCGTTTACTTTATTTTCTTTTGTCTTCTTTATCTAACCCAACCAGAGAGAAAATGAACGACGACACGTAACGAGGAGGGGGGAGAGGGGTTGTTTCTAGGTGGGGGGGTGGTAAAAGGTGCATTCCAGGTTGGTTGGTTGGTTGGTTGGTGGTTGGGTGGGGTTGTTGCAGGAAGGTGGGGGGCGGCTTATTTATACGTTACCTGCCAGAAAGCTATCAGTTTTATCGCATATGGCAGAGTAGTAGGGCTCCTCGCCAGGGGCACCAGGGTGCTGCTGGGGGGCGCCGCCGAAGCGGCTGCCGGGCTCGAGGGGGTCGACGTCCTCCAGGTCGTCGTTGGCCATCTCGCCCCCCAGCATGTAGTGGTGGCGCTGCTCGTCCAGGCCGGCGGCCGCGGAGGGCAGGGCGCTCAGCTCCTTGATGAGGGAGGGATCCTCGGCCTCCTCGTTCTCCAGGGAGAAGATGCCGGGGCTCTTGGCGCTCTCGGCAGTGGAGTGGGCGTTGGAGTTGGATGTGTTGGTGCCGTCGAAGCCGTACGACGCCACAGAGTTGGCCGACTGCGGTGTCAGCCCGCCGCAGCCCCCGAGGTCCGCCTCCACCGCCTCCTCGTCCTCGTCCAGGGCGGGCAGGCCGCCGGGGGGTGGCGGGCTGTCGAAGCCGCCGGCAACGTGCTGGTGGTCTTCCGCCGTCATGGGCGCGTCAGGGTCGTTGATCTGCATCTCGCCCTCCGTGTCGCTGGCCTCGTCGCCCGATGTGGACGCCGAGGAGGGGGCGGAGGCCGGGGCGGTCGGGGGTCCCGCTCCCGGGACCTCGTCGGCGGGCAGCGTCTCGGCTTCCTCCTCCTCACCGTCACCTTTCTCCAGGTGGATGCCCAGGTCCTGGTCCATGTCCTGCTGGGACAAGGGGGGCACAAATACAGCACTTTTCAACGCAATGCAACCCGTGTGACACGTTGTGAGCTTGTAGATCGGCGATTTTGGGGCGAAGAGATATGTGTACAGCATCGGTTCCCAAACTAATTTAATGCCCGCCCGGGACCCAAAATGAAAATAGCAGATCTACAAGCTCACAACGCAACATTTCTTAAACATTTGTTTTCAAATTCATGGAATTTCTTACATTTTTCGTTGATTTCATCATGAAAAAAAATAATTATTATTATTATTCACACGACCACAATAATTAAAGTGGTCGTGTGAATATACCAAAGATGCCTCAGTGATGTCACTGACTTGTTATGTGGTTTATAAAACAACTTTGACTACATGCTACTTCCGTGTTGCATAACAGTAACATCACCGTCGAATCCTTGGCATCTTTATAGTAGCCACGCGTGTCATTGACTCACGGCTAGTCAACTTCTGTGACTACCTAACACCCCAATGTTATGGTATCAAAACAAGGTTATTAAGGTTAACGAAAACAAATGAAAACTAAAATAGATTAAAAAAAAAGGAAAAACTATAATAAAACTAAAATGATAACGGACACTGAATTGTGCTTTTACAAAACTAAAACGGACTGAAATAGTTTTAGTTTTTCTCGTTACCAACAGTGACTGAATAAATACATTTTAAATGGTATCTTTTGTTGAGTTTTTATTACACAATAGGCCTATGAATAGGCATTTGAATCCTGCAACTGACAAATAACCCAACGTATAAAAAACTAAAACCAACACTAAAACTACACGTCTCAAAAATAAAGCTAGCAAATCCACCAAAAAACTACTATAACCTTAGTTAACTAAACCTATACTATAACCTATAATCAAAAGTGTTACTGGAACATTGATATTTTTCTACGAGTCGGACATTCCATTACGGTGACAAAAGGCCCTACCTGATGAAGCGGGGCGGCGGGCACGGGCGTCCGCTGCTTGTCGGAGCGTGACTCCACGCCGGAGCTGCTGTCGTAGTCGCGCAGCTCGTCTGGTGTGGACGTCTCGCTGCCGCTGTGGGCGGCGAGTGCCGCGCCGCTCAGCGTGCTGGACTGAGACATGGCCATGGGCGGGGCAGGGGGCGGGGCCACAGGGGCCTCCTCCTCCTCAGCGCTCTGCATGTCTTTGTGGGCAGACTGGCGCCCTGCGTGGGACTCCTGTTGGGGCGCACCGCCGTCCATCCAGGCCTGGAAAAGAGTCATTATAGTTAGCTAAAGACTAGCCTGAGCTAACGTGTTAGGTTTCTGGTCTAGAGGGGCGGGTCGCGGCTGAGATTTGCGCACGCCCTGATTGGATCTCATCGATCTGTCCGTCACCCCCGGCCCCTCCTCTCCCCCCTAGTGCAGCGCTACGTCACATCATTTGGAGCGACGCCCACCCGGAAGGGTTGACTCCCACTTTTAGACCAGAGCGGCCAATGCGTTCCTCCAGGCTTTCAATTTTTGCACCAACAAAAATGAAAGCCTGGTACCGAGGCTAGCTAAAAACTAACTAAATAACTCTAACTAGGGGGGAAAAAACGGACTAAACATTTTTTGATAGTTACAAGTGAAGAAGGACAGGAAAGAGGGAGGGGACAAGCAAAGGTTGTCATAAACAGGCTAGACCCGATATCTGGCCTGCGCCTGGACGTGGACCGCTAGGTCAGTGTGCGCGCCGTAAATGTCAATATTCCACACGAGCCAAAATATTTCGGATGGCTATGAAATCTTCCAATATTGTTTAGCTGCGTTGGGTTTTAAGCTCCGTTGTCAAAAAGTGAGCTTGTAAACCTAATATTTTTGCTATTTCTCTGAGCTTGTCTATTCCCGCCCAACTACCCAATATTACTATAAAACTAAAATGAATCAAAACTAAGTAATGAAAAATATATATACACGGTATACATTTTTTAAATATAGAAAAATGCAAATCTATAATAACCTTGGCGGGAGACAGGGCAGGCTTCTCTGAGTCAGGCGCCCCGTGGTCGGCCGGGTGGCTTCCTGAGGAAGCCCAGGGGTCCGAGAAGGGGCCCACCTGACCCCAGGCGGCGGCCGACGCGCCACCGAACATGGCGGGCAGCGGGGCCGGGCGGTTCAGGTTGTCCAGGCGCTCCGTGTCCTCCTGGAAGTCGTCCTCTTCCTCCACGTTCTCCGTCACGCCGCCCTCACTGGGCATCTCCACGTCTTCATCCTCCTCATCCTCACAATCACAAACACAGTCCTCTTTATTGTCACGTCACAGGTGTCAAAAGAAGTCGGCGAAATTGTCTGTTTTGTGCAAGCGCAATCACTCGTAGTTGTCAGGAAAAACCTTAAGACGTACAGTACAGTACGTTGCCAAAAGTAGCAGCTATGTACATGAGATTAGACAGGCACGCCTTACCCCTTATGTTTTACTGACCATTTACCCCATTAAATAGTGAAAATAGCTACATCAAGGTTGTGAGCTTGTAGATGGGCTATTTGAACAATTTTGAAATGTTTAAAAAGGCGCAAAGAGTAGCAGGTAAGTACATGAGTACAGGATGAACAAATAGCAGGTATGTACATGATAGTTAAGAGACATAAAGGTGCAAGACGTAGCAGCCAAGTACCTCATGTTGTTGGACGGCCTTGGCGTGGCGCCGGTGGTCCTCGGCCCGCTCCGAGCTCACGTCCATGTCGTCCATGCGCTCCTCCTCCTCTTCCTCCTCCTCGTCTTCCTCTTCGTTGGCCAGGGTCTCCACGTTGGGGGAGCTCATGAAGTTGCCGTCGCCCTCGGAGCCGCGGAAGCTGGAGTCCACCAGGGCGTCCGAGCTCTGCGTGCCCTCCAGCAAGGCAGTGTACTGGGTGCTGCTCATCTCCGACACCCCCGGCGGGCGGCTGCTGGCGCTGCTCACATCCTCCGAGTAGGCCTGTCACCATTCATTTGCGGTACAAATAATAAGTAAGTAATTGCGATTAACAATTTGAAATAATTACGATTATCTCAATGAATCGCGATCAGGCGTGTCACGCCAACAACTGCAGACGGTCCTACCTCGGAGTCGGCGGCGGCGGACATGGGGTCGTCGGCGTGCCAGCCCGACTGTCCGCCGAACCCGCCCGAGGAGGACCCGGTGGTAGCCGCGTGGCCCAGTCTTCTCTGCTCACTGTCCTCCTCGTCATCATCATCGTCGTCGTTGATCTCCTGCTCGGCCTTCTCCACGGCCGCCTCCTCCTGTTGCTCCTCCTCGCGGCGCTGAGACGTGGGGGCCACGAAGGAGAAGTCGCCCAGCGGGGAGGCTCCTCCCAGCAGGGCCGACGCACACGGAGGCGCGGACATGGCGGACATGAGGAGGTTCTCCTTCTCCTCCCCCATCTGCTCCTCCTCGCGTCGCTGAGACGCGGGGGCAGCGAAGGAGAAGTCGTCCAGCGGGGAGGCTCCTCCCAGCAGGGCCGACGCACACGGAGGCGCGGACATGAGGTTCTCCTTCTCCTCCATCTGCTCCTGGGGATGTCAGTTGATGATTAAACTGTCGCCACAAATGACGATTTAGCCCCATTGAGACCTGAAGCCGATTCTACAAAGGTCTTCTAAATCCAAAACAGATTTCTGTAAAATGTATGTTGCCATATCAGAGGTGCTAAAACATTGTCATGTCAAGGTCAACCAAAAGTATTATGTATTTGGCCGTGGACCCCCACGGGTCTAAAAATGAGTTTAAAATGAGCAACACATTTTAAAGATCTTTCAAAAATAGCATACTGTAATATAAGCTCAAGCCTGTAGAGTGCAGCGCTATGAGATTGTACATCAACAGACGGATTACAGACAAACTGAAACGATTTGTGTCGATTGTGCTAAATAACGTCATTATCTCAAATAAATGATAGCGACCGTTATAACTCTGAGCCTCCTAACCTCTCGGTCATCTTCATCCTCCTCCCGCTGTGCTTGGAAGGTCATCTTCACGTGGCCGGGGCTCGGCGCAGCCAGGAGGGGGGTGGGCTGGCTGCTGAAGTCCCAGGGGTCGGGCTGGACAAGCGAGGCGTTGCGCGGGGGGTCCTCGCTGACCGGCGTGGTGGCCTCTGGCGGGGAGCAGGGAGGAGACATGACCGTGGTCCCCAGGGAAGGGCCCTTCGTCGAGGCATCGGGCTCCCCCAGGCCGAGGAGGTCCAGCTGGGCAGAGAGCGCAGGGAGGGCCCGGTGGGGCTCCAGTTCTGGAGCGGGTTCGGGAGCTGCCTCTGGTGCTCCAGCCTTGGTGGAAGAAAGACAGGAAACACAGCACCGTCACCATCGTCACATTCTTAGTTTGGTGGTTCTCAACCTGTGGTGCCGGGGGCCCACTGGTGAGGCCACGAGGCGTATTGCAAAGTGGGCCCCCAAATAATTGGCAAAACACTACGTACGATTTAAGCCATTCTGAGACCAATTCTGCAAATGCCTTATAAATTAAGCAGTTCTCAAACCTTTTCATGCCAAGGATCCCTGAGAATTGATATGTGGCCGGGAACCTGATCCAGAAATAGGTTGAGAACCACCGTTTTAGTTGACAATTATGATTTAATATGGATTTTTTTACATTGAACTTTACATTGTCAACAACAATGTCTGTTTGCACAGTTCAGATATGACAAATAACGTCAATAAGCAAAGAAATGACTATGACCAACGCCAATAATCAAAATAAATAATACTATGGCCAAAACAGGCCATATTCCGTATTGTCCCGAATATAAGACGACTGATTATAAGACGACCCCCATTTTTCAAGACTCAAATAGTCTAGTCCCCGATTATAATACGACCCCGTTTTTTAGGATATTTCCATTGGAAAAATACGTTCAATAAGTTTACTAACATTTATTTAATTAAACTATTAAATATATAGTATAACATGTACACTTTCCAAAATTGTTAAAATAGCAGATCAACAAGGTCACAACCCTGCAACGGGTTGTGACCTTGTTGATCTGCTATTTTAGCGCATTTAGACGCATTGTGAGATTACAGATCTGCTAATCGTGACTTAATACAGAATATATGAATGCCGTTTATGCTAAACAATTAGCGATCAGCTCAAATAGTTGTGATCATTACTTATTAATAACTGTCATCACTATAACAGGACCTACCTCTTCCGGCCTGGCGATGACCGCTGCGGCGGCGGCCACAGCTGCGGCGGCGGCTACTGCCGCGGCCACCACCTCTTTGTTCTCACCGTCCTCTTTAGCTGCAGCGTCGCCAGCCGGCACCACTTTGGCCGCCCGTTTGACGGGGGTCGGGGTGCTGCTGCCCACCGCCTTCTTGGGGCTGGTCGCCTTGGTGGCGCCGGACTTGGCGCCGGGTGTCTTGGCGGGGGTGGAGGACTTGCCCTCTTGTGTTTTGGGACGGGAGGGGGTTTTGTTGGCGTCGGTGGCCGCCGCCGCCTTGGTCACTGCTGTTGGCTTTTTAGCGGCAGAGTCTGGTCGGGGTGACGATTTGGCGGTCTCTGGTTTGGTGGTCTTTGTTGTTGCCGACGCAGGCCGGGTGAGGGGAGACGCCGCAGGCTTCTTGGCTGCTGCTGGGGTTGTTGGTTTGGTGACATCTAGAGAGGAGGAATGGGACATGGTCACTATTTATTATGGCACACACAATGCTAATGCTAACATAAGCCGTTTCTTACAATGGCAGTCTGCGAGCGGGGAAAACGGAAGTGAAAGTGATTGAAAATGACAACTATGGCTGGCTCAGAATGTTGTGTCTTGTTAAATCCTCCCCACACATTTCTGTCCTGAACTGCTGTTGTACCCTACTGGCTCACCTGCCAGCGAGGAGCCCTCACTGGGAGGAGGTAAAACCACACTGCTCTATCCGACGTTTCCGTTACCTTTCTTGACCGATGGCGCGGTGGTCCTGGGCGCCTGCGCTGCCGCAGTCTTGCCAGCAGAGGGGGCGGTGGAGGAGGTTTTGGCGGGGCCAGCCTTGGTGATGGTGGAGGTTTTCGGGGCGGTTTTGGTCGTGGGCGCGGCAGAGCTCTTGGGCGCGCTGGCGCTTGCCGGGCGGGCCGACGCCGAGGCGGGCCGAGGAGCCGAAGTGCCAGTGGCGGGCCTGAGGAGGAGGAAACGCAAGGAGTGAACAAACCATGAGTCATGACGGCCATTTGGAGAGCAGGAGGATTAATGTGAAATCGTTGGTCGAAAGTAATCCATTTAGATGATCATTAAACACATTGTGTGCCCACACAACACTTTCAAAATAGTGACCCAGGGTGCCCACCTTTTTCTTTTTAACTTTTTTTTCTTTTTGCCTAGATGTCCACAGACGTCTTTGTCACTGCATAGCGGTAATTCCCAGGACGTCTGTGGATGTCTTGGGCTCAAATATGTTTTGAGCCCAAAAAGTAGTCGATTAGTAGTCGATTTTAATTAAATACTTTTCAAAAATGGTTATAAATAAACAGCTGATCAAGAAGCTCAATTGTGAGCTTGACATTGGCTATTTTCGCTATTCTTGCGAACCCCACAAAATATAAATAAGGCTTAAATCTACACATTTTCCCTGAATTTATTTATTGATATATGAACAAAATCTATATTTAAAAAAGGAGCTTCAATGATTTGATTAATGAGAATACTAATAGATATAATAATCTATTCTATCCATTAGTAACTCATTGCATAATGGAGAACAGATATTCAAGCTAACAAGTTTGATGTGTTCCCTAAATATGGAGAGATGAACTATTATGATAAAATAGAAGGTGATGCTAGTGGCGTGTGTGTGTGTGTGCATGCGTGCGTTGTGTGGGACGCCAAGTTCACAGCCAGGGGCGAACGGCAGGTCTCACCCTGGCTGGACATTCTTACACCTGGGTGTAATGTAAATGAAATATTGATTGTTCAAGGCCTTGATGCAGTGCCTTGGAGCTCCACACGACACCGACACACAACTACTGCGATATTAAATCGATCTACAGTATAAATGCACCAAGTGTGTGTGTGTGTGTGTGTGTGTAGTGTACGTCTATAATACACGTAACTTGAGAACCGTTCGCCCCAACGACTTCAATTCGACACATGCGTTCCATCCCCCCACAGAGAGTGCAGTGCCAGGTGTCGAAGCTCTGGACAAGCCCTGCCCAGGCTCCATATATGGAGCTGGCCTGTTCCGACATCACAACACTCCATATTTGGGCATGCCTGACACAGAAGTCAAAGTCAATATATAGGAATAAAGGGACAGATACAGCAAACTCCATATGGGCATAAAAGGGACAGATGGGTGGAACGGGTACTCTGACATGGGCATTGTATAACCGGATGGGGCATGGATTATTACAGACTCTGTGCTCGGGCACCGGTCTAGTATTACTAACAGAAGTAGAAAATGAAACAAAATGAAAATGACTGTGGTATGCTTTGGTAGCTCGGTATCGTCTGTCAGGTGGAAACTTTCAGGATTCAAGTTCAAAAACTGCTAAAGTAGCAGACCCACAAGCTTTTATGTAACGCTGTGTAGTACGATCAAGTAAGTGGGGCTTTAATTTATTTAGGATATGACATGTTTCTCCTGATAGCAACGATATTTAGATTACAGATTGGGCACCATTAAAAAAAGGCAATAAACCGTAATTCCAAGGGTATTGTTATCGCCATTTTTAGATACATTTATTATAGATCGATGGACAGCATGCAAGACATATCTACATATGAAGAAACCTTGTATCTTCTCCATATTTCAACTTTTTATGTTTTTCATCACTTAATACGCCTAGTTAGTGAAAATAACAGATCTACAAGCTTTGATCTAAAATAAAGAATGTTCGTTCCATTTCCTGAAACGTAACGGTTTCGGACAAACAAGGTTACCACAGTGACGATATATGGTTGTGGGGAGGTGGGGTGGTCTGTGACCTTGAGGATTGTTTGAAATATTCTAGTGGCCCGAGCTTAAAAAAGAAAATATTGAGAACCACAGGAGAGAGAGACTGTGTCCGCCCACAGCTCAATGACTAGTCACTGGAAGAGCACGGGAAGCACTGACTCCACAGGAAGTAAACACGCCGCCGCCGTGCACACTCACACTCACACTCACACAGGAGGAAGTAAACACAAGTAAAGCCAGGGAACAGCAGGACGGGAGCAGGAAGAGAGGGTGGTTGGTTGGTTTATTTAGTTTCCTAAACTCCCATGGAGAGAGAGAGAGAGAGAGAGAGAGAGAGCAGACCCTTCCGTCATCGCTGGTCATGGCCCTCTGTTCCCCCAACCACACGCTTGTGGACAGACTGGGACAAAATGCCCAGGACAAAATGTAACACTGTCTGCCATGTCTAAGAGAACAGCTGAATAGTAGTTAATCAAAATAATCAGCAGTACATCTTCCATCACTGAATCTAATCTCCATCCAGCGGGCCCTGACTGACAGACAGACAGACAGACAGGGCCATGTCATCATGTGATCACTCCCCTGCCCTCATACTTAACTACACTAGCTCCCCTGCCTCCAGTCCCAACCCGCCCCGCTTCTAAATAAAGAAACCATGTTAGCAGCACTGGCATAACGGGAACAAGCAGTGATGGAGGGATGATTTCTGGGACCACGTTAATCTTTAATTCTGAAAAGGAGAACCGAAATAACTCGTTCAAATCCCCCGGTTGCAACCGCCGACGGGCCCCCCGTTAAAAGCACATCCATTGTGTAAGAGAGCGAGATGGGTGGTTCTGTATATCCTGGGAAGAAGCAGCGAGATCTGCACACACACACACACACACCCCCCCTCCTGTGCCAACTGTAATGGAACATTACATAGCACGCCATGAGTCTAACCCCCATGCACCGGTCGGAAGCAAGCCGTCCAAGTGTCGTGAACTTGAAGTGTACATAATAAACATGAACGCACTTTTTTATTTATTTTGACCGTTGATCTTTTTTCCTACGTTTATTCCTTGCTCTCCCTCTCGCCCCCTAGTTGTCCTGAAAACGGCATATGATCGCAAAAGCTTGCAAAGAAAAATGACTTCAGCCCATTCTACACCTGTAAACCGTGTGGTCTGAAACAGTAGAGATCAAACAAAGCTTCTGACAGCAGAGCGGACGATATGAAAATTACAAAACATAATTCCGATTAACAACAGTATTGCGATAATCAAAATATGCATGGAAAAACCAATGGTTTTAGTACTTCCAATGGAAAGAGCAAAATTAAAATGGAGAAAACAACTTTATGAATATATGCCAGCCGCTGATTTACTGATTACTTGCCCAGGGTCTATCTACTCTGATTTATAAAAGAAGTGATTCATTGCATTGGCGAGCCCCAGCAATTTGCCTTCTGATGTGCCCATGTGTGTTGTGTGTATTTTTTATGAATAACTGTATTATGTATCTATAGTTTCATGATTTCTGTTTCTGCTTGCCCCTTCCCTTCTTTTTTTTTATTGTATTGTGCCTTTAATTTATACCTTTCTAGCCGAGTCATGTCAGTGCCGTTAACTGTCATATTATTATTATTTTCAGGTCTTGTGACCGTAAAAAAAAAAAAAAAAAAACAGCAAAAAAAAAAGAAAAACACACACAATGAAGCCTTAAACAACAAACACCAGCATTAATCCAAGTGTCGGGCGTATATTTGGAGCATGTCGCCGCTGATGCGGCAAGTCGCTGATCTTCTTGTACCAAAAAACAAAGGTGCCCTCTCATTACTGTGTCACAGAGACGGGGAGAGAGACCGGGGGAGGGGGGTGTGAGCGATTTAACACCACTTGGCGGAACGATGAAGTCTTAGACAAGGACAAGCTTTTTATCCAGCCAGCGTTGACGACACCCCGGGACAAACATGGCACAACAAGCCATTGTTTTCCATGTTAATATGGCCAACTTAATGGATACTGGATCTCTTTCTCTTACTGGAAAAAGGCCGCTCCAACTTGTGCTAATGAACCCTATTTAGCTCGAGCTATTGATCGTTCCTCGGTTTAATCTGATTAGCGTGCTAGCATGACGGGAGGTTCAAATGTAGGCCAGCAGTTGCATCAGATCCTTAACGGTGAGCTCAGGTGATGATGAAGCCGCTTCCGGCTAAGCTAATTACAAGTCGAGTTCCTAGACCACACCGCTATAATCATTTGTGACCGCTTCTGACCGAGGATAAGTCATTGAATTTTTTTTTTCTTTTTTTCATGTCATGTGAAAGCAGTGAAATAATGTCTTGCAGAAAACAGCAAGTTGAGAAAACAGGCTTGAAAAGTTCACTTCTGTGAACACCTAGATACATGTTTAAGCATTTATTTCGTATTTACATGTCGATTTCAGCTCTGACATTTATTTCAGACATACTCTAGTATGTGAAGAGTCTGCCTGTGCCATTAACTCATTTTGGGGGAAAAAAAGAACAACAACAGTGTTTCTCCTCGACTGGACGCGTTTTTCGGAAAACCGATGGAGAAACGCTGCTAAAAATCCGAAAGACGCGTCCAGTGTGCAGGGTCCTTTAGTCTTGCCTCCATCACACTGTGTTTCGTTTATTTTTCCCGCCATTTCGGCATCATTTTTAGGGAGGCAATGAATCGGCCCAACATTGGTACCGCCAAAACATGCTCAAATTAATTTAAACTCGACTTGATTTTCGAACAGCCAAAGCATAAAATAGGGGTTAAAGTTGTTAAGGTTAAGGGGTGAAATGAGGCTACCAGGTTTTGGCATAAGCCTGTGCTAGACGCCCAGACAGCAAAGGACAAGAATGAGTGGAATTAAAAGATTTGCTGTAGGATCCATAAGGGCCCTAAAGTAAATGGACCCCCTAAGGGCACGTTTTGACCTTCTTGAGAGTTAAACCAACACTCTGAATTTCAGTGAGCGAGGGTAGAGACACCACGGGAAGGTGATAGATGTATATTCAAGGAGAGCCGTGGAGTTAATCTGGCTGGCACAGGATATGTGGGTAATCCGGGGTGGAATAAGTACTTTTTTTAACCATCTATCTAAATGCACCAAGTCTGTGTGTGTGTGTGCGTGCGCGTACGTCTGTAATCCATGTAACCTGAGAACCGTTCGCCCCACTGACATCAAATTCGACACACGCGTTCCACACGCCCACAGGGAGTGCAGTGCTCGGTGTCGAGTCTTGAACAGATGTTGTCCAGAACCAGCACAAAAGCCTCTGCCCGGGCTCTGGACCTGATCACCGCTATATCTCCATATAGTATATGGGGCTGGCCTGTTCATCTTGCATGCATGCATGCATTTCCAATTTGCATCGTTTCAAGTAGTCCAGTGTCCAACGGGCACCGCTCTAGTATCCTGTATAAGTAGCAATACTGCAATGTATTGGCATGAAAATATACTTCAAGTACCAAAAGTTTAAATATCCTTTATGCTGATTTTCCCAACATTTTCAAAATGTGTCGAAATCTTCCAAAACAATTGCAGATCAACAAACTCAACTGTTTTGGACATACATCTGTTGCTCTCTGTTATCTGCTATCTGTTGCTCCTCATCTTCTGCTATTATTGTACAAAAGCATTATTCAACCTGTTCTGTTGTACTGTTCTGCATGTTTCTACACCATACTGTCCATGCCTAATAGGAACAAACTTTTCAGTATCACCCGCATCGCTTCCAAAATCATCGGACTTCCTATACCCACACTTTCTGATATGAACAATAAGGCCATCACACGACTAGCACTCTCGATATCAAATGACACTGACCATCCTCTGTATCGTTTCTTTAACCTCATGCCATCTGGACAAAGATACAGAACCTTGCCATGGAAAAAGGTCCGTTTTAGTAGGAGTTTTGTCCCCTCAGCCATCGCGGCATTAAACAAACTGCCCCGCCGATAGGATGGTTCTGTACACAGTGGGGACCTCATGTTTTGTTTTTGTTTCTTTGTATTGTCTTGGTGTTATGTGCTCTGTGTTGTTTTTGATGTGGGTGTTGAACAGATTGTGAAGACAAATATCCTTCGGGACAATAGACATTATTATTATTATTACACCCGATAATGATATGCATGAATTAACACTGACAATTTGACTGTGTAGGAACCCGATCTTATAAACAGTGTAGCAGTGTTAACATGCTACACTGACCTGAAGAGTCATTATGCTGTAGTAGGAACTCTAACTTATAACAGTAGCAGTGTTACAACAGTTATTACACTGTTAGCAAGACTGAGAATGAGAATGTTAATGTGTAGCAAGCATGGTGAGGCAGTTTAAATGAATACTAGCCTGTGGATGGTTGAAAGGCTTAAAGTAGAGCGTTGCATGTTGTTGAACGAGTGTCTGCGTCTCTGTGGTGCGCCAACCATCACCATGCTCGATGGAAATCTCCATGGATCATTTTAATCACGACCCTCAATTATTCTGGAATTGACAATTGCTGTGAACTTAGGCATTTAAGGGGGGAAAGAAAGAAAGTTTATATATGTAGATAAGAGGTTTCTGCCCGACAGTAACGATATACTGTGCTGACGGGAGCAAACGGTAGAAGTACTAATCATTATGCAGAATGGTCCATTTCACATCATATTATGGGATTGTAATTAGCATTCACTTTAATGCTGCAGCTGGTAAAGCTGGGGATGATTTGAATGACTTATGTGCTGCTGCTGGTAATAATAATAATACAAATAATAATAACAAGGTGTTTCAGTCTGTGACTGACGGAGTCATCAGTCTACTTGACTCTTCATTTACCCGGACTCTAGCACCATAATCACCCTGTCAACTCTGTCTGTCTCTCTTCCCCCGTCTGTCTCTCTCCCTGCCTGTCTGTCTGTATATCTGCCTGACTCACTCTCAAGTTCTCAACACACACACACACACACTTCTGTGGCGCACTCAGAAGCAACCACACACAAATATATAAATCTTCCACACACACACACACACACACACACACACACACACACACACACTTTGGTGATTAGCTGTGCGGCTTGTCTGCCCATAAAACAGTGATGACGGCAGAGGACTGCGTGCAGACACAGTCGGGCCACGCCCACGACAGGACACAAGATTTACGAGCAGAGTGCTGCAGACTGGAACAGAAGGCCGCTGCGCTGTCCAGTGCTGCCCGCCCAGTACACAAGACGTTCACACACGCCTTGTCCGGCCTGTCTGCGCTTATGTAACTCTGGGAGTGCACAAAATGGAAACAAAATGGACCCGTTATAAGGTGGTGTTGAGCGAGTAGTTGTGTTCTATAGTGTCCATTGCTAGCCTGGCTCCAGCCCTGAATCGCTAGCCACGCCCATTAAGAAAACAGGTTCTGGCGATTCAGGTCTGGTGACTGCCTACGGCAGCATCAGTGTCGTTCAAAAATCCGATCGCAGCAGCTGATTGGCCATCAGCCCAGTCACTCGACGGCGTCAGACAACAAACATGGCTGCCCCCACTGCGGTGACTCACGACCGTATCAATATCTGGCTATTAAATTGGCGTATGATAAATAGTTTCTTTACAGAAACTACAGATTTTATAAACAGACATTTTACCGCTTTTGATTACATGCTAGTAGTGCTCGTTGGCTGTGTTTGTTTGGTTAGCAAGCAGGTTAGCCATAGCCTCATGATTGACAACAACGTCATCTGCTTTCCTACTATTCTGATTGGTTGGTATGAACCAATCACCAAAGACTGCCGCTTTGATCACGCCCATCCCATAAACTGCTGCTGTGGGGAGGGCTTTCAGTCTGAATAATGTAGTGAAAATTCAGACTGAGCGTCAGGCTAGTCCATTGCTATAGAGCAGTGCTTTTAAATGGGGGTCATACAGGTATACTATGCAGAGTTATTACTGGGGAAGAACATGAGAGAAAATGTCAAATGGAAACATTTATTCAACTGTTAAAACATTGACATGGATATTAGTGTTGCTCTGTCGATTGATAATACCAGGCATTTTTGTTTTGGCATTCCCCTTCAAGTGCTTGAATCCATCTCAGTAGCCTACTAATGTTCTCACGGTCTCAGAGGGAGCGTTATTTACGGAAACAAACACAGCATGACTAACAGGAGACCAGAGGACCACCTGATCACTGCCTTACAGGTCCATTTGGTTCCACTTGTACGCTCCCAGGGGTAACATCATTTGACTGCAACTCTGAACCAAAAACAAATGCATTCGTCTGTCTGTCTGTCTGTGGTATAACTCAACGAGTACTCCCTTGCATTGTTCCCGACATGCATGTTCCCCGAGTAGGACGATGCCTAATGGGCACCGACCCCCCAGGGGTCCTTGAGGGAGTTCCAAGGGGTCTCCAGCTAAATGATAGTTTAAAAACCCACCGTATGACATGTTATGACTGAGCTACTTTCTGTCCAAAATATTGAAAGCATAATTCCGAGCTCCCAAGTGTGCGACCAGCCGTCAAAACAATTATTTTGGGAGAGCGCTTGTTTAATAGAACCTGCGTGTGCAGGTGTGCACACGCAAGTAAAACCTAAAACACCCAAAGAAGACGAGGACGCAGGGGACGCCCCGTCACGCACAGCTTAAAAATTAAGAAAACATCACAGCTCGGAATATGCTGCGCAATATTACAATACAGAAAGTAGCTCCTAACATGTCTACGGTGGATTTTTATGAAAAAAAAGCTTTGCAGTTTAAAGAGGATAATTCAAGCTTGGCCATATTTCATAAAAATCACACAAATTGGCACACATCATCTCTATAGTCATGTGATCAAGGTGGACTCGTTGCATTCTGATTGGCTAAGATTGACTTCTACTCTGCAGTATTTCACTGCAAAGAAAACCCGAGATAGATCCGATTAATATTCAGTTGTGGGCCAGTCTTATGTGGCCCAGTGCCACATAAGATATCAGCCTGTCACCTTGCCATGTCCTTCAACGGCAGAATGTTGCTGTCCTAACATCTTTCACTGAGGTGTCACACCAGCATGGCACTGTGGTCCTCCTGTCCACACACACACAGCTTGTTCTCTCTGCACGCACAGCCATGGCTCTCACCAGGGTCTCCTGGCAGCATGGATGAGGAGGTGCAGCAACCATGCATCATTTAGAGAGAGAGAGAGAGAGAGAGAGAGAGAGAGAGAGAGAGAGAGACAGAGACAGAGACAGAGACAGAGACAGAGACAGAGACAGACAGAGAGAGAGAGAGACAGCAAGAGATACACATTGCTCCTCCACCTCTTCCACCCAGCCTGCTATACACACACACACACACACACACACACACACACACACACACACACACACAAGGCCCACACATGCTCTGAATGCTAATTAGAACATAGCTCCTGCTCTGCGGCATCATGGCACCTACATACAGTAAATGCAGAGTAACAGTACTGTACATACAGTACAATGTGAGCAGTAATACTACTGTACATGCAGTACAACATGTACAGTAACAGTACCGTACATACTGTACAGGTGTCCTTATGCAGGTGTGCGTGCCCGTCAGATGGGCAGGTTCCTCAAGAATTCCTTCTAAATCAGTGGTTCTCAAACCCTTTCGTGTTCATCAAGGACCCCCAAATTGATATGCATTTAGAAGAGAAGATTTGTGTTAAAATAAAAAAATTATCAAGAACGTAGTACGGCAAGTATTTGGGGCATGCAATTATAGATGAAAATTTTCAAAACATTTCAATATCAGTGAGTTTGTAGATCGTTTTTGAAACACTGGTGTGTGAAAGGGTGGTTAATTGATTCATAAAAAAAATATATAAATATGTGTTTAATTATGTAGTGAATAATCGACATTGCAATTATGATGTAATCGCTAAGAAAATAACCGATAGCTGATCTTTACAGGACACACACACACACACACACACACACAGAGTCTCCTAGGCATTCAAGTAGGAACACGGTGTTCTAACACCAGTTGGACTGTCTACCAATCACACTGGAGGGTTTGCCTGTGTACCGAGTGCAAGCAGCTTCAAACGGAAGATACGCGCACGCACACACACACACACACACACACACACAGAGCCTATATACTATTCACTACAACAAACGTCTCCGACAGGCACACATGGGGAAACGTCTCCGACAGGCACACATGGGGGAAAGAGGGAGAGACTGACACAGAGACAGACAGAGCGATATTACAGTACACAACTACAAAACAAAATAAACCATAACTAATGCCCTTAGTTCAGACACAATGACATTCTGATTATAACATAATTGTGGTTGGCCTCAAATTAGCTTGTAAATCACTGGTTGTGTGGCAGGCATTGTGGTGCTACAGAGTAGCATACAGTACATTTGGCTTTTACACTGGACGGTTGCCAGTGCTCATTAATAGACGTGTTATTTTCAGCTTTTGTTTCTGCCAACAAATTGACTGGCGTTAGCTGGCTCTGGTGAAACTCCTACAAAGCGTGTCAAACCATTAAAAGCCACTGTCAACACATGGCAGTAAAAGAAAAAGGGTGGCATGGCATGCAGAAAAGTCTCCATTATTTTCCAAGCCGATGACTGACTGGTCCCCAACAGAAACAAGCGGCTCGGTCTACGAAAACAAGCCCAAAATAAGCGACTAGGCCTCTCGCTCACTCACATTCACACTCACACTCACACACACCCACACACAATAATCGTGACTACAGAGGGTTGGGAACCTTTAGGATTCTGGTTCCTTAACGATTCCCTCTTACGGTTTCCTTAATGCTCTGACAGCTCTGACAGTGTGATAAAACCCGGCTCCAAATGTGATGGAACCGGTTCCTCAATGTTGGATCGGGTTCCTCAGATTCCTCTTGATCCCGACGAGTCGACTCAAATGATTCTCAAATCCTTCCGTCATACCGTGCTGGAAATGCGAGAAAAAAAACTACAGCGGATGTCTTGCCTCCCCACACCACCTACATTTAGTCCATTTTCAATCAACTAGTCAAATTTGTCCTAAATCAAATTAGCCTACTACACATGTATAGCTTGCTGCTTGGCAGAAGTGGAAATTCCAAAATATATTTCAAAGATATTTTAAAATATATTTGTGTGAATGGAAATGACAGCTTCCGTGTCTTGGCTTTCAGTTGACGTAGTTAGCCTTTCTATGTAGCATTGGAATGGTTGTGGGATGGTTGTCTGGCTTGACAGACTAGACATTAGGGATATCCAAGAGACAGAGATATCGGTATCTGACAGAGTGCAAGTACGTCCCGGAGATGCCAGCCTTAATTGAATTTTTGGGGCAATTCTCAAGGGGAGAGCATGATAACAAAGGTGTGTGTGTGTGTGTGTGCGACTGTGCGTGTGTGTGTCATCGTGTACAATTCCATTTGGGGATGTTAAAATGTGCTGACAAAACGATTGTCGGCGGGTTCTCCAGTTTGACAGTAATAAAAGCATTAATTGTTTAACCGTCTCCATTATTCTTGTGATGGCCTATTCAAAATGTTCCGTTTGCTAGTCGCGGTTCGGGGCATGTATTTATTGTTCGTTTCAAATCAAGTTATGGGGGGGGGGGGGATTACCCAGTGGCAGCTGAATTGATGGGGATGGATTATGGAGTGGAACCGTCAGTCAGTGTCAGAGACAATGTGTACTAGACAACCATACAGTTAGACAGTAGGCTCTGCCAGCTTGCGTTACGGATTTAAGCAATATTACAGTGTGTGCTTTACCGTGATTATTGGCACGCCAGTGATGCGGTCAGGAAGCAAGCATCACTGAAGTGCCAATAATCACAGTAAAGCAAAAGCATACCCTCGAGTTGCCCTAAAAAAAATGCAAATGAGCCCACGCAAACTGCTAGCCTAGCCACTCGGCCTGCACTGCGAGTCATCAGCACAGCTGTTTGTTTGTTTTTTATTAGGTGTGCAAAAATACTCCTTTAAAGCATGGGTAGATGGCTATTTCGGGATCCGATGGTAATTCCGACGGAGCATTAGTCCGACATGCGGGAACAACGGTCGGACGGACAGCAACGATATGCATGCTATCCTTCGTCCTGCTATAGCTCTGAAACCTCCGTCTGGAATCATGTTCCTCAGTGGGTTGAACAATCAACTTGCACACAGACATAAAAGATAGTAAATAGAGTGACAAAGCCAATTTTTCACTTCTCCCAAATTGACACGGTATATTATCGCTTTAACGAACAGTCCTCGTGGGCAATGGGATCTGTAGTCATTGCGGTCCCCCAGGCCGGAAGGACGGTGGGTGGAAACCATAGAGTTATAAATAATATAGATACGTCACCGGAGTTCTCCACCCATCCACTTGCATTGAATTGCTCACCCAGCGCATGAGGTCGTTTTCACCCCTTCGTCCGGGTTGCATTCTGGGTTGGAATTGGGCCATATGTGAACGTGCCGGGCCGAAAACATAAACGAGCACTGTGCGTGTGCGAGTGAGTCATGAACGAGCGCCGCCGCCGTTGTGTATTGGCTTGCGACGCGTTCACGTATGGCCCAGTGCCGCTGGAGCTGCAGTACATACTTTCGGCCACCATGTCCATTCCTCTCGGTGACGTCTATTTATAACTATGGTGGAAACGACGGGTATGGACTATTAGGCTGTGTATATAGTGTAGGTCTACAGAGTGTTAAAGCAACGCGACAACTCTGTAGCAACTCCTGTCTTTAACATGGCCACACAGTAATTTCATTTCCATCTCAAATGGTATGCAACCAAATGGACCCGTGTAAAGGACTCCTAGCTAAATTAACACAGACGATTTTATAGTGTAATTAGATGGCTGTCGCTTTGGGAGAGAGTCTGAATTTGCTTTGCAATTCTACTAAGTGGAACATCCAGTGTGTGTGTGTGGGCTATGAGTGAGCGTGTGTGTCAGTTGGCTGTGTGTGGTGCACTCAACCAAGACTGACTCATTCGGGGGGTGTGTGTGTGTGTGTGTGCAGTGCGCGTGCGTCTGTGCTGCTCATCTGATACCAACCATGAATGAATGCATGGCAGCAGGAAGGGAAAGGGCCTAAATCTAATTAAAGAGATTAAGAAGAGGAGATTTATGGCTCCATCAAGGCACAATTCTTTTGCGCACACACACACACACACACACACACACACACACACACACACACACACACACACACACACACACACACACACACACACACACACACACACACACACACACACACACACACACACACACACACACACACACACACACACACACACACACACACACACACACACACACCGTAATTGAGTATGCCTGTTGTCAAGGGCGACTATCATCAATGCACTTTTGGGCAATACAGCTCTCTCTCTATCTTTCTGAGTCTGATATGAGCTCCAGGCATTACTATTTGTCAATCAGTAGGTGTCCTACCAGACACCGGGATGTAAGTGGAACAGTAGGAGACCACCTCCTCCAACCACTGCACAATGGAGGCTACTAGTTGTTATCGTTGCCGTCGGGCAGAAACCTCTTATCTCTATATGTTTTAACCTCTTTTTTCGTAAATTAACGCCCCACTTGATACTCCAGCATCACACAGAAGCATCAAAAGCAACAGATCTACAAGCTCAAAACGCGTCGCTTTTTTAGCTTGCGGTTCTGCTACGTACTTCTGAATTTGAATCCTGTAACAGTTTTGGACATAGACCGACAGAGACCTTGCACTAGTTATATTGTATTAACATACTCTCCAACACAGATTCCATTGTAGTCATTAAAATAAGTTAGGGATTTAATTAAAGCTCAATTGCTGAGGATTTGACTGCGTAAACTCCCAGCAAACCTCCCAGGAAGCATTGCTCCCAGGGTCTGTGTTGACTTTGGATGTGAAGCTGGCCTACTTCTGCCTCTGGGGGGTGGGGGGGGTCTCTCTCTCACTATCTCTTACAGGGGTGTTTTCTCTTAAATAGAGACCTTCCTGAACCTGTGGCCGAGTTAGCACTGGGGAGCTTTGTGATGCCCAGTTTATCCTGCACAATTGCTCATCTTTCGTAAAGTTTGTATTTCTATTTTCATGTAGCACGGGTGTAAGTGTGTTGTGCGCGAGCTAGCGAGGGGCTCGGAGCCCTACTAACACCAATGTCAGACCCACCTTGTCGTCTTGGAAGCGGTGGGCTTGGTTGAGGCGGTGGTACTGGGCTTGGTGGGAGCTGTAGAGACAGGCCTAGGAGCTGGAGAGAGGAGAGGAGAAGAAGGGCAAGGGGGTGCGAAAAAGAGTGCTGTGAACAAAGTTACAGGACAAAGAACACAGAAAGAACAGCCATTCTATACAGTATAGCTCTCTCATACATGAATGCATGAATCATGACATGGTTCCTTCACATGTCCTGGGGATGTAGGGCAAACGTACACGCAGTACGCACACATAGCTGTGGCACAGTCAGTCTAGCATGTCTAACCTTTCTTTTCTTCTTTTTTTTTACCTCGTGCTCTTACTATGTCACTGGCACGTTAGACGTGCCAGGTTTGAGACCAATGGTTCTCAAACCGTTTTAATTTCATGGTTCTGAGAGTGTACAAATGGAACCTTTATGGGTCCATTTCCATTCTCCACCTTTTTCCGTAAAACTACATATACGAAAAAAACATTTAGCCACTTCTTTACACCTGAAAACCCGTGAATAAAGTTACTTATTCTGATTCTAACTCATGAGCTATGGCCGGGTGTAGTATATGTACGACTCAACGTTTATAATAAAGATTATTTATCCACCACATTTTATACTAAAGTTTGTACAGTGCACAATGTGTGTTCCTTTAACCATTAAATCCCATATATTTTATTGTACATCGAATAGGGAAAATGGCAGATTTATTTTTCGCTAAGAATGTTCACTTGACGTGGGCGTCCGGAATGTTGGTTAACTATATATATATATACACTAGAATTTTCGCGGCCGCTCATCCCAGAGTTACATTGCCGCGCACTATGGGAAGAAGGAAATTGCGGGAGTTGACTCCACATGCGTGCTGGCCGACAAAACCCCTGATCTGACGTTAAGCGGTGCCCAAAAGTTATAGATCACAAAGGCTTTGCAGGTAGAGCACATGACATGGCCCTAAAAATATATATAATTTTAATATAAAAAACTATTTTTGCATCTGCCGCTTGAGATGACCTGAGATGACTTGATTGATTGACATAAAAAAGGGCCTGTCAGCTCAAACACACAATGCAATAGTTGTTGTTGCGTACAATCATCAGTAGAAAAGTCAAATACCAAAAATAAAAACCCTACCATTTCCATTTTCCCCCCTCTATTTCCCATTCCATGTGCGTTTGTCTTATAGTTTCTCTGGCCTCTGTACTACTGCCACCTACCGTCCATTCATTGTATTACACAGTGGGTGAAAAAAACACACCCCTTAAGACAAAACCCGACCCATCAGAGGTGTGGCTTCCAGAGGTACCTTTGACATGACATTTTGTGTGTGTGTGTGTGTGTGTGTGTGTGTGTGTGTGTGTGTGTGTGTGTGTGTGTGTGTGTTTTTCGATGTGCAGGGCGTTGCTGAAAATGAGCACCTGTGCTCAGCTACTTCCCTGGGTAAATAAAGAAAAAAAAAGAAAAAAAAGAAAGGTACCTTTCAAAACCTATAGAAGTCAGCCTGGTACAGACGAAGGGGACACCACTGTATGTAGCCTCAATTACATTTTGTAACTATTTTCTGCAATGGGATGATGATTTTATTTGGTCGTTTATTTAGCTGGTCGTTTTGAAAGTAAAAAGTAAAAAAAAAGTGTGGGCAGCCCTGGTATAGATGGATATATATATTCATTCCGTGGGTAAATCCCTGTAGGCTACCCACATATTGGTAGCCTATATTAGCCCAATATTGGCGTTATGCATTTCACTTGAATAATGTTGTGTGCGCACGTGCGCGTGCTGAGAAAGACAGAGTTATTTAATGAAACTGAAGATTATAACGTCCTGTATTGGTAGCCTATATTAGCCCAATATTGCTTTTACGCATTTCACTTGAATAATGTTGTGTGCGCACGTGCGCGTGCGGAGAAAGACAGTTATTTAATGAAACTCAAGATTATAACGTCCTGTCTCGCTGCCGCGCCGCCGCCGCGTGCGTGCGTGTGGCGCGCGAGAGAGAGAGAGATCGTGGCTTCCAGGCGTGCGTGTGTGTGTGTGTGTGCAAGCCAGGCGTGCGTGTGCGTGTGTGTGCAGGCGTGTGTACTCGGCAGTTGGCTGGCAGGCGAAAATAGCAAAAGTGATCCGTGTAATCGTAATATTTAGGAACAAACAAACTACTGACAAAGTACAATGTTGATGTAACTAAGAGATTCGCTGAGTGAGTTATAGTTTAAATACAGAGATTTAGAAGGAATAAGCAAAATCGTGAGGCTACAATTCCTCTCCTTCGTCTTCCTTGTTTCTCTTCTCCTGCGGGAGATCAGGATCAGATTCTGACTTCTGAGAGCTAGTGTTGGCCTATTAGAAGACATGGCAGTGTTGCCAGGTTCGCAAATTGTAAGCGAGTCGTAGTGTGTGTTGAATGGCATTTGTGGGCTTGTGAATGAATTTTCTCACATTTAGCGAATTTAGCGTGGTGAAAGGGCAACAGTGTTCCGGGGGTGTGGGTGCATCGGGCGATAATGTTTGTAGTAAACAAATGCATTGCCGCCGTGAGTGTGGACGGGAGGCATCTTTGGTGGCACTGCAATGATCATTTTTTGGTGGGTGGTGTCGAGTGTTGGCGTTGGGCGCGATAGGAGGAGATAGGTCCCGAACACTGCGAAGGTAAGTGTGTGACGTCACTGCCGTGTGAGTGTGTGTGGGTGTAGTGTGTAAGATGGTGTTGTGGGTGTTGCAATAGCGACGTAGCTGTTGTGGCTTTGGGTTTCTTGCCATGTGTTGGGTACAAGTTCTCTAATATTATAATATATATATATATATATATATATATATATATATATATATATATATATATATATATTATATATATATATATTATATAGCATTTGTTGGGTGGAAACCTCCAATGTCCACAACTGTTGCTTTTCAGGATTCAAAGGTAGCAGATGTACAAGCTAAAAACACATTGTTTCGCACCGCATTATTTGCAAGGTTGTAGATCTGCTACTTTTAATGCTTTTGTATGACATCGTTAGTATGATCAAGGTTTGTGCCCGACAGCAACGGTATATACTATTAAAATAAAATGACTGTGGTCTTCCTCTGTGTGTCATTTCCCAGGCTTACCGACAGGCTTTTTGGCCGCTGCTGTGGTGGCGCTAGCTTTGGTGGCGTTAGCAGGTGGAGGCACCGTTTTCTTGGCCGCCGTCTTGACGGCGCCGTTGGTGGTCGGGGCGGTAGCGGGCCGGCTGAGCCCGGCGGGCTTCTTCTCTGCGCCCTTGGGGGCGGTGCCAGCTGTCCTGGAAGGCGGAGCCGAGCTTGGCGGCTTCCTGGCGGCAGCAGTGGCGGTGGTAGCGGGGGCACTCTTTTTGTCAGCGGCGCCGGCGGTCTTCTTGGCCACTCCGTTGGTCTGGGGCTTGGACACGCCGTTGGCGAGGCGGCCCGTGTTTGGTCGCGAGCCGGGCTTGGCCGCGCCGGGGGCGGCGGCAGGCTTGGTCTTGGCGCCAGTGGCGGTCTTGCCGGCCGGCGCCTTGGCCTTGGGGTCCGCCTTGGGGTCATTGATGGCCTCGGAGGCCGGCGGTGCTTGCTGAGGAGGTTCCGCCACCTGGGCCGCGGACACCTCCCCCTCGCCCTGGCCATGCCCCTCCTGCTGATCAGGACCGCCTCCCACCTCGTTGGCTGCGTTGGAGTCTAACACCTGCAGTTTACAATGACAATGTAGGCATTTAGCAGACGCAAGAGTGAAATCGGAATATGCAGAATAAGCATGAAATGTAGTGCCAGTGTTCTCAAACTTTTTGTGTAGAAATGAAACCAAATTACCCTTACAGGTCTGTAAATCTATGTGTATGGAACGAAATGGACCCTTACAGGTCTGAAACTGTGTGTACAAATGGAACCAAATGAACCCTCACAAGTCTGTAAGTCTGAGTGTACAAATGGAACCAAATGGACCCTTACAGGTCTGTAACCGTGCATACAAATGGAACCAAATGGACCCTTACAGGTCTAACTATGAGAGTGTACAAATGGAACCAAATTTGGGGTCTAAAACAACATGGTTTTAGATGGTCTGCATCACCTCCATTGGCTCCATTGCGGCCATGGCGACTCCGTCCGGCTTCATGTGGCCTGGAGGATAGCGGTGGCGTGCCGTCCGTCTCTGCGGAGCGTGTTGACTGGGCGACTGGACGCTCGCTGGGCTGCTGGGAACGCACGGCTAACGGGCTCACCGGAGGACACACGATGATCTGCAGGAGAGACGAGAGCATGGAGTCAGGCAAACGAGGAGACGAGAGAGACGGCAGGGAATTTAGCGGAGCAGTCAGTCAAATCACAGAACAAGACCAGACAGGAGAGCAGCGGGTCGGCAGACGTGGCTATGCAGGATCAGATAAATGTCATGGCTTACACCTATCTGCTGCGGGCGCGCGCACACACACGCACACGCACACGCACACACACACACACAGTCAGTCTCACACACACAGTCAGTCACACACACAGTCAGTCACACACACAGTCTCACACACACAAACAAGGAAACCTTGTATGTCCAAAGCCATTAGTTGTCGGTAAAATAAATAAATAAATAAATAAAAACTGCGTTCCAATGGATCCAGTGTAGTTATTAATCACAAACTCTTGTTAGTACTTTTCATTTGTTTATTTATAAAACCCACAGACAGTGAACATCTTTCAACCTGGCCTTCCTATTTCGGGCATGCCATTATTATATAAAAGAAAGAAAGATAAATAAATAGCAGATTTACAAGCTTAGCTCACGACAGGAGCATCGTCCACTACTTTTGCGCGAGGCCAACATGCATGCGAATGAGCATGAACTAGGGCATTCTTCTGTTATGGAGAAAGAAATATACATATATACAAATTAAATATGGAGATACAAGCTTTTTGCCCGAATGGCAGGCCGAGATCATTTGCAAACATGATGAGGTTTTTCAGGGGGAGATATGGGGCATATAGGGAACAGGATGTACCGTACCGTACTACTGTCCAGGAAAATATAGAGCTACTGCAACAGCCCTGGAGGACATACAGTACAGTACATATACAGAACACAACATAACGTCACTCACTGTGGGGTGGAAACCTTATCTCTATATTAGTTTTTCACTTTTTGTGTTTTATCTTAAGTTAATGCCCTACTTGATCATACTACAGTCATACGTAGCAGATCTACAAGCTCAAATTGAACTTGTAGATCAGCTACTTTTTATGCTTTGGAATTTGAAAAGTAACGTAAAATGTTGGACATATGAGGTCTACACCCGACAAATGGAACCAACCAGAGACGATAGCAAACTTCATGTCTAAAACCTTTACTTTCTGGAGGATAACGGAACCAAATTGATCAGCTCACAACGTGCTTGTAAATTGGCCATTTTCACTACTTTCACGTGTCACTCTTGTATAGCCTGACCTAAGCAGAGACATTTCTGGCCTAGATGGGAGGGTCGCGTCTCAGAAAAGCGCGCACCCTGATTGGATCTCATCGATCTGTCCGTCACCCCCGGCCCCTCCTCTCCCCCCTAGTGCAGCGCTACGTCACATCATTTAGAGCGACGCCTACGCGGAAGGGTTGACTCCCACTTTTAGACTGGTTCAGCCCACGGCTTTTTCCAGGCTTTCATCTTTCGCGCAGACGAAATGAAAGCCTGGGTATCGAGGCTACTCTTGTATGATGACGAAGTAAGGCATACAACAAACATATGAAGTTGAAACACGGAGATACAATGTTTCATGCCCGATGGCCGAGTACGATGAATGATCACACACACACACACACACACACAGTGTCATGACACACTTCCAAGGAGTTACGTAGAGAAGACTGACATTCTCCAGACGAGTGGGACCGTTCAAACTGGGTCATGAGATGCTTCGAGGGGGGGCAGGCAGGAAGGGGGACAAAGGGAATATTGTGCGTCGTGACTTTATGGCCGAGGCAACAAATTGGTACGTCCCCCCCCTAGGGGAAAAGTGAGTCACGGTGTTAGTTAGGACAGAATGAAGTCACCAACTCAAACACAAGTTAGTGGGGTCAGTGGTGATGACATGTGGTGGAAGAAAGAGAGAGATGGATGGAGCATCTATATTGATCCCGCGGGGGGACATTTTCAGTTGTGTATTCCGCAGTTATGGAATCACAGGGCAGATCAGATAAAGAGAAAGATGCCCCTGGTTAGTAGTACGTGTGAACGAGAAGAGAGAGAAGGGAAAATTAACGTCATGCGATCAAGAAAACGATTCCGGTTGCTTACAATGAATCTCATAACGGTCCGATTCCTTAACGATTTCAAGGGGGTTGCAAATGGACCCTTACAGGTCTGTAACTCTGACTCAAAGTGTACAAAAAACATGGAGCAGTAAAACATGGAGCAGTAAGGGCCCGGTTACAGGAGGAGAGAAATGTGTGAAACGGTCACATAATGTATAATATAATGTGGCACATTAATTTTGTGCAATATGGTTAGAGTTTTGCCTTTTCCACCGAAATGGCTTCCCGCGACCTTTGCCTGTTACAGGCCAGACGCTCAATTGCGCTATGTTGGAAGAATGTCAATGCACCTACGATTGGCTTTTGGCTGAGGAATTTAACGACCAATTTGGCACATGAGAAACTAATGTATGTAATTAGGAAGAAACCTGCTGTATTCTATAAGATATGGGAGAAGTTCTTGGACTTCATTAAACGAGGTGATATTGAAGAGGCTTTGGATGTATAGTGGTTAATTGGAGTAGTCAGCTGTGGGGTGGGGGTAGGGAACTGTGATGGGACATTGTGCATTTGTTTGTTTAACTGTATGTAATGTGTTTTTTGTTATTATAATTTTTTATTTGTTTTGTATTTATGGACATTTCCTTTTCCTTTCCTTTCTTTCTTTGAAGATTTTGTTTAGTATTTGTGCTGCCATGGGGTTGTGGGGGGGAAAATATGTGAATAATTGCTTTGAAAATACTATGTTGTAAAGAAAAATCAATAAACACGGAAATGGCTTCCGGCCCGCCAACGAGAAATACTCGCTTTTTCTGGACTAGTGCACTCCAGAGAGCACAGGCAAGGCGCTTTAGCACTACACACACAGCTTTCTGAAACCAAGTTACGACACGTAACTAACCTTTCAGTCAGATTCAATCCTTCAGTGCGGTATGCAAGGATGAGAATACAACCTAAGTCACATTCTGATTCTCACGTTTGTGCCCCAAAAAGGACTGACGCACAGACGCAGTGTAGAAAAAAGGCTTCTGGATGTTGTTAAGATGAATAACATGAGCTGCGGAGGAGAGACAGAGGCTGGACCACAAACCTGGAGACCCGCTGAACTCTAGTGAGGACTAGGGGACCCACATTTGGGACCCACACGCTAGTGGTCCAGGCGCATGCCACATATAGGCTCTGGCCTCACAGCGTGTCGCGTGTTCGAGTCCCGTTCATGACGACCTTTGCTGCATGTCTTCTCTCTCTCTCCCTCTTTCCTGTCTATCTTCACTGAAACTATCAATAAAGGCAGAAAAGTCTAAAACAAATCTTAAAAAAATAATAGGGATCCATACAGTGACAGTACACAAAAGTACAACCATCTGTAATGCAGCCTAAAGTTTTTAAGTTTTTCAAAAATGTTAAAAAAAATAGCAGATGTACAAGCTCGCAGCGAGAACCACTGCTGGGGTGGGTGGGTGTGTGTACAGGTTGTCATTCCTGTCTCATGAGTTTAAGACGCATGAATTGCTCTGTAGCCGCCACCAGCACATAATGCTGAGTCTTGCTCTTTTCACCATGATAATTAGGAAAGGGGAAAACAGTCCAGACACATTTTGAATCACGAAAAGTAACAGTTTTGAGGTTTCAGACGATGAGAATCACTCAATAGTTGAAAGGTCACAGTGACCGTGGTTCACCCTCGAGTCCAAGTTGATGTCGGCACAAAAAAAATGGAAGATGATAAGTAACACCCTCGCGGAAATCTTGAGATACCGCTTCAACGGGTGTGGGGACAGACAGACAGAAGCTTCAACGGGTGTGGGGACAGAGACAGAAGCTTCAACGGGTGTGGGGACAGAGACAGAAGCTTCAACGGGTGTGGGGACAGAGACAGAAGCTTCAACGGGTGTGGGGACAGAGACAGAAGCTTCAACGGGTGTGGGGACAGAGACAGAAGCTTCAACAGGTGTGGGGACAGAGACAGAAGCTTCAACGGGTGTGGGGACAGACACACAGAAGCTTCAACGGGTGAGGGGACAGACACACAGAAGCTTAAACGGGTGTGGGGAGGGACAGACAGACAGAAGCTTCAACGGGTGTGGGGACAGACAGACAGAAGCTTCAACGGGTGTGGGGACAGACAGAAGCTTCAACGTGTGGGGACAGACAGACAGAAGCTTCAATGGGTGTGGGGACAGACAGACAGAAGCTTCAACGGGTGTGGGGACAGACCGACAGAAGCTTCAACGGGTGTGGGGACAGAGACAGAAGCTGAAAACGTAATGCCCTCTGGCCACAGCCGTAGCCGGAGGCCATTCATACAAATCCAGTGAGAATTTGTGAAAAACATGGATGGCTGGAATAATGAGGGACAGAGAATGAAATTGGACCCGGCAGAGTTTACAAACACAGAGAAGAACAGGACTTGGTTGAACAGCTGAGATGAAACCCAGGAGAGAGAGACAGATGGAGAGAGACAGACAGAGAAAATGCGTGGGCACACGTGGGCACACATCCACCGGTTGAATACACCCACAGGTTTGAATGACTATAGTTGTGAGGATATTAACATTTTAGCCTTTTTAGGGCGCCGATTTTATGAATGGCACTCTTTTTTTACTGAAAAGAGCCGAAAAACAAGCAGATCTACAAGCTCACAACACTAACGCAGTAAATATTTTGTCAACAATAAAACAATCATTTCACTTGTGAGGACCAGGGAAACTACACGCACGCGCACAGACACAAGGAAGATAGACATCATCTTTATGCTGTAAGCTTCCTGGCTGGCCTCCCAATCCTCTCTCTCCTCCCTCCCTTCGCTCATCTCTTACTCATCCCTTCCAAACCCAATGCATGCATACGTCCCTCCCATCCCCAGTCCCCACCCACCCCCCAAAAAAGACCTAATTTCTTTCACCCCCACCACGGTTCCCCCACTCCTCCTCCCTCCTCGCCTTTCTTTCTTCCTTCCTTTCTCCTACAAGACCCTCCTCCTCATCCTCCCTCCCTTCCTCTTGTTCTCTGTTTGCCTTCACGCAGATGGCCTGGCCAGCTGAGCATGACCAGAGGGAGAGAGAGAGACAGAGACACAGAGAGAGAGACAGATAGAGAGAGAGTGACAGCAGGAGAGCGTGCAAAAGAGCAACCCTGGGGATAAAATCCATACATCACACACACACACAGTGATAATAACCTTGAGAGATGAAGGATGGACAGAGAGACAAGACACACACACGCACACACACACACTAAACATGATTAGAACCTGTTCCATTACATGATGCATATAGAAGATGCGAGTTCAATACCGTCTATAGAGCAATATTGATTTCATATATTTGAGGACCAGCTGTATTGCAATTGTATAGCAGACGTGAAGTCCGGTTCCTTAAGGGTTCCCTTAACTAAATGGAACCAAATGAACCCCTATGGGTTTTCAACCGGTGGTCTGCGGACCCCCGGTGGTCTGCAGAGGTATTGCAGTTGTGTTTCATACAGCAAAATGTAGCCTAGTTTTCAACAACAGCTTGAACAAAAGCCAGATGTAGGACTATTTGACAGTGCAGTGCAGAAACATAATTGCCTTGATGCCTAACGAGCATCAACGAGCATCACAGCTGAATACAGACACACACACTCACACACCTGCCCTCTGAGTGTCTTTTGTGCTTATGCTATCACATGCTCAATTATTTTCCCATATCTTTGATTTGCGGGACGTGGGACAGCAGTGCTATTTCGGGACTGTCCCGCGAGATGCAGGACAGGTGGTCAGCCCACCAGACACAATAGTGGTGGTCCCCAAGTTGCTCTTAGTCAGAAGTGGTCCCTGGGTCAAAATCAGTTGAAAACCCCTGGCCTATAGGAATCGTTAAATGGTCCTATACAGGGGGTTACCAATGGACCCTTACAAGTCTAACACTGAGTGTGTAAACATTTACAAATTCCAACCCTTTTGTACACGCTCAGAGTTATGGTGGTCCTTGAAATGAAAAAGCTTGACAACCACCAGTATTGTAATTTGTAACACCTAGCAGATGTGAAGTCCAAATACAAATACCAACTCCGGAAACACTTCCGATTCGTCAATGTTGGGTCCCGGTTCCGGATCCCAACCCTTGTGAGTTGCAAGAAAGGATTGCACCATGAAACTTTAAACCTCTGTCATCAATGACTGGTGGCATGCACTATACTCCCATACAGCCACCCACAATAATGTCTTCCCTCCCTTCATTCTGACATCGCTCTAATTAAACGTATTTGTCCTACAGTGTGTTCAATAGACCGCTATAATAAGCAGGGTGGGTGGCAAATTAAAAATTCCGCCACCAAATAAAGGCTAGCTCATTCTGACTGGGACTGCAAAAGTTGTCCATTCATGGCAGCCACCTAAAGTATGACCATTCAAAATGTGTAACAACCCGGGCTGGGTAACAGTGGACAGGCTACCATGATGATGTTCCCCGAATCCATTGAGACTGAAAACTTTGCTCATTTTGAGACCAAATACCATTGTTCGGACCGTGTAGCTTGACATTGGGCACACCTTTCTGTACACATCTATGTCATTGATGTTCATACTCAAAGTCACTTTACAGAAAAAAAATATCACAATATTCTAGGGGGTGGGGGGGACAGAAAAAAAATACAAATTTGGAACTCAACATGAAATTTGTCCTCTGAATTTACCCAGCTAAATTATTAGTTTAAGTATGTTTTGCTAATAATAGCAAATGAAACCATATCAAACTAGTTTAAAATGGTGAAAGAAAGAGTGAATTTGGAGCTGCATTAGTCGCTAAGGCTCCAAAAGAAAAAACTAAAAAGGGACATCAAATGAAATGTTTTTAGTCCAGTCGAGCGGGTTAGCCAATAAGGAAGTTCCTTATTCACGTGTTCCTGTTTGGGTTGCCTAGTTAAGCCACAGCAGCTGGACTTAACTGTTCAGTTCAGTTCACTGCGGAACTACCCTGCTGGTATGTGCATGTGTGTGGGTGGGTGTGATAAATGGAACCAAAACCAACTGGACCCTTAAAGGGGTCTGTAATTCTTGAAAGTGCACAAGTTGAACCAAGTGGACCCATACAGGTCCATTTGTGCACGCTCAAGAGTTAAATGAACAGGAGGATTCCCACACTTCATGCAGCTGGAGTATGGCAGCCTTTCTCGGACGCTGTAGCCCTTCACTCTGTTTCTCTACCTTTTTAATTATTAAGGACCCTCGGTTTGATTTGCATTAAACCTCCCATTTGGGACAATATTCAACCATGCAGCATTAGTACGGTCATTCCTTCACTGAGGGTGATCAGAATCCATCACTGGGAGGAAGTAGCTTATGTGTGTGTTAGATTAACACACACATTTGTATTAACACACAATTTGTGTCCGTGGGAAAGGCTAAAAGACACTTTGACGTTGTGTCATGCAACGCCAGGGGAAGGGAACACCAATGCCTGGGTCCAGAATACAGCTGACCACCAGGGGAAGGGAACACCAATGCCTGGGTCCATAATACAGCTGACCACCAGGGGAAGGGAACACCAATGCCTGGGTCCAGAATACAGCTGACCACCAGGGGAAGGGAACACCAATGCCTGGGTCCAGAATACAGCTGACCACCAGGGGAAGGGAACACCAATGCCTGGGTCCAGAATACAGCTGACCACCAGGGGAAGGGAACACCAATGCCTGGGTCCATAATACAGCTGACCACCAGGGGAAGGGAACACCTTGCCTGGGAAGGGAACACCTTGCCTGGGTCCATAAAACAGCTGACCACCACTGGGTCCACAAAACAGCTGACCACCACTGGGTCCATAAAACAGCTGACCACCACTGGGTCCACAAAACAGCTGACCACCACTGGGTCCACAAAACAGCTGACCACCACTGGGTCCACAAAACAGCTGACCACCACTGGGTCCACAAAACAGCTGACCACCACTGGGTCCACAAAACAGCTGACCACCACTGGGTCCACAAAACAGCTGACCACCACTGGGTCCACAAAACAGCTGACCATCACAACAGCCCACCTTTGCCTCGAGTCATCATGGAAACATCTGGTTATCTCACTGTCGTTAGTGTCGTGAACAGCCATCTAACCAGCTCACAAGTCCTTCGTCCAGCTTGTTACACAAACAAAAGTTAAAAGAAGCCAGACACATACACGTTTCTGTGCTACCAAGGTGGTGGTGGTGGGGGGGGGGTTAACTGGCCCACATGTGCGTTCCTCGGCCACACGCGCAGACAGCAGTACATTCACAGAAAACTGCTTAAAGGTATATTCAGTGATTTCACTCAAAAAACCTTAGGTTTCGTTTTTGGCTGGGACCTAAGCCTTTCATCCAATCAGGATAGAGAGCCAAAACCTAAGGTTTTTTGACCCCCAGGGGTTAACTGGGGACAGGGAGGAACTCCTTATATGGTCTGCACACTATAGTAGAGAGGATTATCACAACAAAACAAAACAATAAGTGATATTTGAATTAAGTGAAATCACTGAATATACCTTTAAAGGAGAATTCCATGCTAGAATGCTTTCTTACCTTTCTTACCTTTCTTTGTAGTCGTTACGTCCCCACCAAAGGGGTCCAGGTGTTTTTTTGTGCAAAAACTCCTTATTGGCTATTTCCCCTACCATAAGCGCACAATGAATTGCATTGAATGGGAATTGAATGGAGCTATGGGGTGTTGTGCTAATTTGCTTATTTCCATCGAAATAAGTAGTAAACTGTGCCGCTTGGGATATTATTTACATTATGAAGAGAGGATATATACAAAAAACATATAATTTTGAGCGATGGAAATAAGTGAATTAGCACAACACCCCATAGCCCCATTCAATTCCCATTCAATTCAATGCAATTCATTTAAGGCTTATGGTAGGGGAAATAGCCAATAAGGAGCTTTTGCACAAAATAACACCTGGACCTCTTTGTTGGGGACGTAACAACTACAAATAAAGGGAAGAAAGCCTTTTAGCATGGAATTCTCCTTTAATGACAGAACCGCATAATTTTCAATGAATTACTAACTGTTAAAGAATGTCTTAACGCATTCCCAAACCAGACCAGTGATGAGAACATTCATTAAAGAGAGTAATGTGAGGTAATGCAAGCTGAGAAACACCTTTTACAAAATGTAGCAATGTCTTAAGCCTTCCCCCTCAGATGTACATTACATTACATGATTATTTCTCCCAAGAAAGCCCTTAGGTTGTACCAATACTCTGCTGTCCGTTTAGCTGACGTTTACTTGACTCTGCCCAAAGAAAGACCATGACTCAGGAGTCTATTGTTGCCTGGCTGGTCTGCCCAGTCGGAGATCAGGGTTGGATCACCAGCTCAGTGCAGAAACACTAAACATGCAATAACTGGAGGTTATGTGGATTGCTCAAGGACACTTCATTGGAATGTTGATATTATAATAACAGCCTGACCCATCTAAACACCAAGATGTCCCCAAGGACACTGCCTTCAGGGGGTTTCAAAGCCATCTGGGAGGACAGGCACAAACCTATTCACTGACCTGTGATTTAATGGCTTGCGCACACACGCTCGCATTACTATGCTTGTGAGGACATAATCCTTTTAAGGACCGCAATTTTATGAATACCAATTTTTAACTCCAACACGGAAGCCAACAATGGCCATTCTAGGCCTACTTATATATTTGGTGCACAGCACCAGCACGCAACTATAACATAACTTCAACCACTACACCCAAATTCTAAAAGCCTTCCCCTAAAGACAACCCATTTCTAATTGTAAGCCTAACTACTTTTTTAACCATTAAATTAACCATTTCTCTTGTGAAGACCAGGAAGTTCTTTCTTTTAAGTACTCGCCGATACGGAGTACCAATACGAGTACTTTTTAAATGTTGACCTTGTGTAGGTGCCTCTCTTTCATTATGGTCGAGGCAAAAAAACACCTATGTCACAGTCCCTGCACATGTGCGGGGGGAGGGGTGGGGGTACTGCAAAGAAAAACAACAGGTTTTTTTACGGCAAAATAAACTTCGGTTTTTATATCTTTATATGGATTTTAAGGACGTTGTGCTTATAACTACAAGAAGATTCCACAGTCATGGATTACTTTGTTGGAACTTGTCTGATGGAAATAACTTTTAATGACATACAGCTGTGTCGAGACGAGTGGAGAGGACATCACAACGTAGATTAATTAATGCTCATTTATTAATCTAATAATGCTGCCCGCTGAATATACACAGACACAAATCTCTACATGGAGTACTCCTTTTTGACCTGGTGGTCTAATGAAAATGAAATAAATACTTTGAATGTGCTCCTGCTACGAGTAGAAAGGACAAAACTATCAAGATGTTAATTTATAGGCCCAGGCCGTAGCGTAACGGTCTGGGCACCGGACTGGTGATCCAGTCGCGGTGTGCCGCGGGTTCGACTCCCGGACCCGACACGGCCTTTACCGCATGTCATCCCCCCATCTCTCTCCCGTTTCCTGTCAGCCTACTATCTGTCCCTTACAAAATCAATAAAAGGCGTAAGCCGCAAAAAAAAAAAAAAAAAAAAGATGTTAATTTATTCATCCGATAGTGTCGCCCACCGAATATTAGCCTCGGAAACCCAGACGTTTTTATTTCCAGGGAGAAAAAAAAAAGCCTGGGTCCGAGTCCACTTCAATTCGGCATAGAGTAGCGCAAACGTCAATCACTCTCTGCTGATTTCTGATCGTCTGCACCTTTGTTAAATTGACACACACGCACACCCGTACACACACACACACACACACACTCCTCTCTCTCTCTAATTAATTAGTCTCATGTCCAGCAGCTGCGCACAGTTTCTCCCGGCGGATCCTGCCGGGAGCTGCCTATGCCATAGAAAGCATAGGTGAGTTCCAGGCTAACCGAATATAAACAGATGCCGATGGATCTCCGTTCTACACTTGTCGGTTGTCATTTATTCTTGTAGAGCAGCTGTTTTGGGCGCTTTGCTCATTTTGCTGCTGTGTTGGGTCAGACGTGCTCCCGTTGTATTGATCGTTCAGCCAGTGTCAATTTAATGTTTTAGTACTCGTCTCAAAGTATCGGCCCCGTTTCCGATACAGAGTAAGAGTACTTTAGGGTGATATCGGACCGAGTACCCGATACCAGTATCAGTACAACCCTAATAAATGGTAATGGTTGCCACTTGCCATCCGGCCGTTCTACTGGCCACTCTACCCCTGAGCCACTGCCGACCCAATACAGGTGAGAAAGGGATAAAAGCCAAAACAAAAGGCTGTTTCTCAAATTCAACTATACCTGTGGGGACATTAAAACCCTCACAAGTATAGTAATGCAAGCACACACACACACACACACAAGTGTGTCAGATGCATTATGTCTAGTTGATTACATGTAACGCATCAGCCACGGTCAGCGGTGTGAAGCGGTTAGCGGGCTGACGGGACAAACGGCCAGGAGGAGATGGAGCCGTTTATAGAAGGCAAGAGGAAGAGTTTCCGGTCATTCGGCTTCAGTGGGTCAGTCAGCCGGACGGACGGACGCACGATTGGCTCCCGGAGGCCCCAAAACCAGATGCATGTCACACACACCCACGTCTTCTTTGTATTATACTTGTGAGGACATCAATGTTTTTAGGACTTCGATTGTATGAATGCCATTTTTAACCATAGCTCTAAAGCCGTAAAAATAGGCAAGCTTGTAGAATGGCTATTTTTGGTGCGAGACAAAAAAGAATCAGGCATAACTCCAACACCTAAACCAGGGGTCTTCAACAGGGGGTCCTTGGAGATACTGCAGGGGGGCCACCAAATGTGTGTGTGATATTGACTTTTATTTTATTTTTAGATTAACCACACCCTAGCATCCCTATTCTGGCGGGGAACATTAGACGAAAATAGCAGATCTACAAGCTCGCAACGCGTCTGACGCATTGTGACGCATTGTGGCCGTACAAGGAAAAAGAGAGCAGACCAAGTACAGAGCCAAAGGTCAAGTTTACAAAGTATCGGGTTTACTTTAGGTAGATAAATGTGGGTGGAAAAAAACAATTGAAGATTGTTTGAGAAACACCTGACCGACCTAATCTGTCAGCTCGCGAACTTCTAGGCTCGTGATTGGCTGCCCGCAGTGCTCTTGATAACAATGTGGTCGACTTCACAGAAATGTCCCGTTGCCCTTTAAGACGCCACGGCAAGTGGCCCGCTGCGACCTCCCAGTCACATCCCACGCTGCGACCTCCCTGTCACATCCCACGCTGCGACCTCCCTGTCACATCCCACGCTGCGACCTCCCTGTCACATCCCACGCTGCGACCTCCCTGTCACATCCCACGCCACATTCCATGCAAGACCCACTGTCGAGGAGGCTACCGAACACACACACACACACCAAGGAGGACTCAAGTACCCCACACACGCACACTCACCCACTCACACACTCACACACCAAGTGGTAGAAGAATTATTCCGAAAATGCACTACTTAAAAAAAAGAAAATAAAAATCACACAGTGAGGGGCGCTCTTATCACAATTGGCGTTCTCACTTTCTGTCTTCACTTTTTATCCTCAAATCTGTGGATTTGTACTCCCACAGGGAGTGCAGTGCCTGGTGTCAAGTTGGTCGGGCTCACAGTTGTACAGAACTGCCACAAAAGGCCTGACACAGAACTCCATATTTACATGTGTACGTAATCCACGTAACTCGAGAAACAGCACATCGAAATACGTAAATACATTAAAAGTACCTCAAAATTATTGTACACACACACGCACACGTAAAACCAGTTAGGCAAGGTGTCATCATTCTAGAGACTATTATTATCATAATCAAATCTCGTGTCTACGTACGTATGTGCATGTCTCTGACACCCTATACCAGGGGTTCTCAAAGTGGGGTCCTTGGGGGGGTTCCCCAGCAAAACTAGTAGCATGCGTCACAATCATTTTCACCACTTAAAAAACAGCAGCTATACAAGCTCACAGCTCGTCATTTTGTGCCGAGCTGCGAGCTTGTACGTCTGCCATTTTTGTTTATGTTTAGAAAAATATCAAAACCGGAAAATGTTTAATAAAATTAAATTTTTAACACAAATCTTCTCTTGTGGGGGTCCCTCCCTGGCACAAAACATTTTCTGGTGGGGGGTTCCGCGGCCAAATACATTTGAACTACTGTACTATACTCTGTATGTGCAGTTTGTGTACGTCCCCGACAGCCTATACATATATACACGTAGAAGGGATGTTTAACTGTCCATACCTCTGGCAAGCAGCCAAGGGGCCCACTGCAGTACTTTAGCTTAAGCCGTCTAGACTCATACAGTCCCTTCATGGATAATCAGTTCATCAGCACTATTCTAATACGCCGCTTCTCAGTGTGGGGTCCAGGGGGGGGAGGGGGGGAATTTACCTTCATCGAGGTATCATCATGCAAAGTATTTATCAAGGTAAAAATGTCATATTATCATGTCTATTAACTCGCACAGCTGCAAGTACTTCCAGTAGGCCCTCATAAAACTAGGGGATCTGTAGTTTGCTAAACTTAACCTGAAGCAAAAGGACATTAAAACTATATACTGCATAATGTCGGGGGTACTCATGAGTCATATCGTTAGAGGTATTCAACAACGTTATCGAATATTGCATGCTTTTCAAATATCGTAGGCCTACAGCCTTAATATTTGGGGTCCTTGACCTTGACATATTTGAGAACCACTGCTGAAACGTTTACTTTGACCCCAAACAGCAAGAAAGCAGTGTGTTCCAGATGTGTGTGTGTGTGTGTGTGTGTGTGTGTGTGTGTGTGTGTGTGTGTGCTTGTTTAGCGTCCATTGGGTTCGCGGGAGCAAGGCAAAAGTTAGACTTTCCAACATGCTGCATCATTCCTTTAGGAATTGTTTTAACCGCAAGTAAACTTATTCTTGTCACAGAAATATTGTTTATTCATAAGCTGGTCCAGCCGGCTTATGAATAAACAAGCCAACTACAAGTAATTTCACTGAACGCCCAGCCCAGTGTGTCTATGGTGCAGGGCAGGCTATGGTGACAGGGGTTCCCAAACCTTTTACCTACACAAGTCTGTAAGTCTGCAACTTGGTTCCATTTGTATACTGTCAGAGTTAAAAGGTGGTGCTTTAAGACCGGGAACCCCTTATTTTAACATACCTTTCAAGCCAGGGTAGTTTGGGGTAGTACATTTTTACATTTAAGTTTTTCAGAAAAAACCATCCACTTCATAGTGGGTTAAATTAACCACATGAACCCTAGCGACCCTATTTCACCAGGAAAAATAAAATGGTGTAGCGGTAACGAAGGAAGAGAGGGCACAGGGCTCTATACTACAGTATAGAGCCCTATACTACAGTATACTACAGTATAGAGCCCTATACTACAGTATAGAGCCCTATACTACAGTATACTACAGTATAGAGCCACTCATGATAAGGCCTGCATGGTAAGGTGTCGTGAGCTTGTAGAACAGCTTATTAATATTAGAGTATTATGGCATTATATTTGTTCTTTGTCGAAGCCTAAAAAGTTACAGTTATGATTCAATATATATAGTTCAACCCCCCCAAAAAAACTAAATTAACCCATTCTGACCTGAGATCAGATTCTATAAACGTCTTCTACATCCTGACAGTTTTCTGAAAAAGCTATGTTTCTATGTCAGTCGTTCTTCGATTTTTCAAAAATAGCAGACCTACAAGCTCGTATCGCGCCACTCGGTGGCGCGATATGAGCTTGTAGATCTGCTATTTTTAAATAGCTAAAGCATAACATGATGCCAACACCAAAATGGGTGCCCGGTCAGAATGGGTTAAGTAATGAATCGCAATTGTATGATAATTAACCATCATAAAATGTCATGATATCATAGCAGCCTTGTACCTGGTCAACTACTCTAAGTATATAGGGTTTAAAAGGTTAAATATCATAGCAGCCTTGTACCTGGTCAACTACTGCAAGTATATAATAGGGTTTAAAAGGTTAAATCACATTCGCTTGCTAAGCCACGGTAGCCACCCCAAAAGGTCGTCTACATACGAATAGTAATGGTTGGTTAAGTTCGCATCTGTGTGTACACACACACACACACAACACGCGCATGTATTCATGTGCTCTGTGAGGCGTGCTTGTGCCCGTGGGGCCTACTCCAAATAGAAGTGAAAGGACGCCGTTGTGGGGGAAGGACAGGACAGAGGCGAAGGTGCCGGCGGAACTCCACCGGCCTGTAAAAATACATACAGGAGCAAATGACCCTGAAATCAAAAGGAACCATAGTGTTCATTAACAGGTTCCGTCCATCCGACGTGTCCACACGTCATAGGTGTACACCTAGAACATCCTCAATGATATCAGGCGATTAATTTTGAGTGAGAATCTAAGGCCACCGTAAGCTTCGCTCTTCATTCATATCAGCGTCCCGTTCACTTAGCTGTTGTGCGGCAGAAAGAATGCCTCGTATCTGCTAATCCAGGGCACTCTCCGTGGTTTTGATCTGATATACTAAGCGCTTCATTTCTGACTTCTCATCCGCCTATCGTTCAAAATATGAACGCTTTGGAGCTTTTAGCGATATAATAGAATCGAGAGCAAGGTAAGCTAGCAAAATATTTCTCCGTTTTTTTCCCGGATTGTTTCCGGGCGAGGGGGTGGGGGGGGGGGGTTCCGAGTAAAAGCGGCCATGTTTTCCCGGCACCCCAGAGCTCCTATTTTGAAGGAATCTCGGGAATGATTGTGTTAAAGCTATTCAGACCAGAAAAGCGTCATTTTTAATTTGAGATAATATATATATATATATATATATATATATATATATATAATCCAATATCGGTATCTGCCGATTACAGTTTACAGTGGGTTGCGAGTCGAAAAAAAGACAGATCGCCAACCCGCAGATGCAACCGTCTCTGCAGCTTCGTTTGCAACGCGTTGAGGGCTTGTAGATCTGTCTGTTTTTGCAGCGCTGGTGTCAGGGTTAAAGAGGGCAAATGAGGTTGCATTTAACATTATACAGGGAAACGATGACTCTGCATGGACGTTATACTGAGTGGCTATATGCAAATGAAGTTGTACTTAACGTTACATGTGGAAAATTGCTGACTCGGCAGCCACACTGGTCATATGTAAGCACCTTTACTCAAGGTGCTAGCTAACGGCGGTTAAGAGGATAGATTCTATTGGTGTGTGGGTGTGTGCGTGTGGATGGGGGATGTTAATAGCAGGGGTCTTGTTTGACTTTGAAGGGTCTGCTTTAAGTAGCATTTAGTGAACTCTTGACCCTGTCATTGACACGCTTTCATCCCAAGGATCACAACCGCTGCCCTTACAGCGCTAGCCGCACCACGGCCTATAAAAACATGCACACTGTGAGCCATGATGGCACTGGTTCCTCCAGAATGTCAAGTCACACTCAAGTGTTGCCAGATTTTGTGAAGCGAAATAGAGCAACCAGGTCTACGAAAACAATGCCTCACATGAGTGCATTATGAGCTGGTAGATCTTCTTTTTTTTTTAAACAGGAAAACAAATACACACATCTTGTTAAAGGAGCATTCAGTGATTTGGGGGGAAAAAAACCCAGTCTGCCCCGGTAACAAGATGCACATAACACTATAAAAGTGAAGCTGATAAAAGGGTACTTATTCATTCCTAATTAGTTAGATGTATTATATGTATTTTCAATTTAATAAAATGAGAGATGCGGAGAGACCCCCGTTACTGAACAAACACTGTATAGCAAGGATTACTGCCCGAAGATAGAGAATGTGCCATTCTACAAGCATATAACGCCTCGCGATCTATCCAATTTCATTACTTGTGTGACACTCAATTTGTGTAGACGTCAATGAGAGATTACAGTGAGAACTTGAGAAGTCAAAATTCCAACAATTCTCTCTCTCTCTTCCCCCCTTCCCCCCCTCCCCCCCTCCCTCCCTCCCTCCTGTGCATTTTAAGTGCAGTCCTCCTTAAATAATTTACTGTTCTGGCATGGCTGCTGTCAGGGCCCAACGTGGGGCTGGATGTGACTGGCGGAGAAGTGGGCTGCCTGCATGACGCAAGCCTCAGCTGTGATTGGGACTGAGGAATGCGGGGATGACTGCAGAGGAACACAGCCTGGAAACGCTTAATGGCGCCATTTCCCTCTGCGGTGGGGTTATAGACAGTTTAGATACCTGCCCAGTGCCTGGCCAGGTCAGATCACAATTATCACATAATCGCAAATTATTTGAGATAATCACAATTATATTTGCATAATCGTCAATAATTTCCATGTGGAAAAATTCCCATACATTTTCAAACATTTTTCAAAAATCGGAAATAGTTGATCTACAAGTTTACAACACGTCACGAAGAGACAGGTGTGTTACTTGTAGATCTGCCATTTCTGCTGTTTTTTGGAAAGAAAAAGTATTAAAAACAATTAAAGTCTCTCTTTTATGTTGTCATAGGTGGGAAGCACCCTATGATCCGACGGACCATTGCTCCGAAGGAGCATTGGTCCGAGGTGGCGGTGCGCTGGGGGTCGGGAGAGGGTTAGGTTTAGGTGTCTGCCCCGGGGGAGGTTAGGGTTAGGGTTTGAGGTAGGTTGTCGATCGGACCAATGGACCGTCGGCATATTGACGTGGACCCGTCATAGGTGCCCTGTGCAATTTGTGATTACGAAGCCTAAAAGGCAAACAAATACAAATTGTAACATTACAATATAAAATGCAAAAAACACAATTAAGTCAATTTATTTTTGTCCCTTTTTAATGTATGTCATATGGGAGTTTGTTTTTGAACAATAAAAAATAAATCGTTAATCACATTTATTTGCAGGACAATTAATCATCAACTTACATTTTTAATCGTGACAGCCTTACCAATGACATCATTGATGGGGTTACCAACCGAGCGAATAGAAACTACAGTCTTTCTCTACTTGCAAATGCAAACAGCAAAGTTAGCATGCTGAAATAGAAGCCCTTGTTCTTGCATTTTTTTTTTAATAAAATCTATGAAATCTTGCTTGAAATCACTAGTAGGCAGGTTTCTTCTGAACTGTCCACACTCCTCCCTGAGACAGAGTGAGGTTCTGTGTTTAAAATCTATTAGACTAGTTTTGTGTCGTTGATTCAGACTATTTTTATATTTATATTTTTGGGATACAACTATCATATTATCCCATGGGGGAACTTCAGTTAGCGTCACCCTGCTGAGTGCTGCCCACAGAGGAGTGCGGTCACAGAGCGGGAGCACTTGGCGCTCAAGTGTCAGGGACAATTCGGCATGTTGCCGAGAGCCGGAATCATACCTGGGACCTCCGGAGTCCTAGGCGGGCTCATTATCCATTCAGCTGTGGCCGCCCTCCATTTATACGGCGTCATCAAATAACAATAATAGTTACATCGAGCATTTAGAAGTGCAATTTTCACAAATGTGTTTAAGTACTTTGTGTGTAAATGAGATGAGTTTGCAATGCCCGTTTAGAAGAACACTGTGTGCATGCATGTGTACGTGTGTATGTGTGTGTTAACTGCTCTCTTGTGAGGGGGAGAATGTAAGTTATGCCACATTGGGTGGCGAGGCGCCACACGCTGGCATGGGGCCTCAGATTATCCCCTGCAGCCTACTCTAAATCACAACAATAATACTCCCTCCGCCTCACCTCCTCCCAACACTTACAGGCCCGTTTAGGAATTGCACATCATCTGGGGATACAAGACTACAACAGTGTGTTGTTTTAACAATAGCCTGGCTTGGCCAGCCTCATAGCGGGGATTCACTGAAGATTCCTCCCCGCATAGGAGTCTGGAGTCGGGCTCATTGGCAGAGAGTATGCAGAAGCTGGAGAAATCAGAAAATGACCGGGGCCAATCAGTGACTGCGTTTCAACGGCTGTCCGTACAACAGTGAAAAGCAGCCTCTGATTGGTTCATGTGTATATGGTGACGTAACATTCATGCTGCAGTACTTTCAAAACAACAATGGCTGCCCTCAACACAACAAGTTTAAAAGTTTACACTGAAACGATAAGAACAGCAGTAATTTCAGATATAGACATATATCCGACATATCTCGCTCACGTATAAAGTAGAAACTATAACCGACCTTTTTATTTTTAGCGGGGTATGAGGAGCAGACTAGCGCACTGTGTGGTGACGTCAGCTTTTTGTTACGCTGATTGGCTAGATGGATCTGTCTGTCAAGGCAACTACTAACGGACATTTTTCATGCTGCCAATGGGCCTGACTCCAGACTCCTATGCGGGGAGGAAGCGTCAGTGAATCCCAACTATGAGTCTGGCCCCGCCAGGCTAGCTCAACACAGCCATCAGCACCAAAGCAGAACATTAGCAACTAATAGAAAACATATTCTATAGAGTCTCTCCTAAGGGGAAAATGTGATATGTCCAAATAAACCGTTTCAGGATTCAAATTCAAAAGCGTCACACAAAAGCATCAAAAGTAGCAGATGTACAAGCTCAAAACATGGTGCGGTTTCAAGCGGTAGATCTGCTACTTTTGATGCATGTGTGACGCTGTAGCGTGATCAATAAAGTAGGGAGTTAATTTTCAGGAAAACACACAAACTGTTAGAGTATGAAGATTAAGGTTTCTGCCCCGACAGCAACGACGATAATATGAAGGAAAAACGTGTGTGTCTTTGCTGTACTGCACGGTTCTCAAGAAAAGAGAGCTGACCGAGAATGCAGCAGTCTCAATCTACAGGTGGCAGATGGACATGAAATGTGGGTCATGACCGAAAGAACAAGATCACAGATATACAATATACCCAGATGAGTTCTCTCAGGAGGGTGGCTGATCTCCCTCTTAAGGGACAGCGTAAACCCAGATGAGTTCTCTCAGGAGGGTGGCTGATCTCCCTCTTGAGGGACAGCGTAAGAAGTCATCCGTGAGCAGTGGTGGAAAAAGTACTCACATTTATTTTATATAAGTAAAATTATCAATACTGCAATGTAGAAATACTCTGCTACGAGGAAAAGTCCATAATCAAAAATGTACTTGAGTAAAAGCATAGTATTGGCATCTATAATTCTAAATGTACTTAACGTACCTACCAAAGTATTCATTATGCAGGACGTCCCATTTCAAGCTGTATCAAAATCTTTTGAAAATAGCAGATCTACAAGCTCACATAGCATCGCGTGAGCTTAAATTGAACAAAGTAACTACGTTTTCCCAAAACAAAATGTAGTGGAATATCTGTCTCTGAGGTGTAGTGGAGTAGAAGTATTGGAAATACTCAAGTAAAGTAAAATAATACCTCAAAATTGTACTCAAGTGCAGTACTTGAGTAAATGTACTCAGTTACTTTCCACCACTGTCCGTGAGAGGCTCAGAGCAGAGCCACAGCTCCTTGGCGTAGAAAGGAAGACAGTTAAATTTGGCCATCCAGCAAGGATGCCTTCTGTCCTGTCACGGGGCTTCCTTTCCTCAGGGGGGTTTTCCACTTTCCAGGCACGTCCGTCCAGCTGGGAGGATACCACGGGGCAGGGGTCCAAGGACCAGATGGGGGAATTATCTCCCCACGCTGGCCTGGGAACGCCTCAGGATCCCCACACTCATACTCTGGAGTAATGTGGCCGGGGAAAGGAGGAGAAGTCTGGGGTTACCTCCGCAACCTGACTCCGGATTAAGTGGATGAAGACGGATGGACGGGTGTAGCATTAGACAGACAGATGGAGGTAAATATCAATGACCCTACTGTTATATGATCTACTAGCAGTACCAGTGTTACATTATTACTTTTCAGGCCTGGGGAAAAACAGACTATTGTATACAGTAAACACGGATAATGATTAGGTCTCTGAAAACAACCATCGAAGCAAAGTACAGTACCATGCACATTGCACATTATGTACAAAATATGACAATGTGTTGCATCGCAACGCACTGTGAAGTGTGAACTTGTATATCAGCAATTTTCACCAGTTGGGAGGTACCAAACTTCATGGCTGTACGAGGAGTGTATAAGTGTAGCACCGTTTTTTCATCGCCACCGACATGCAGAAAAACTAATCTGTGGCCACTGAAAATAGCAGTGGATGCGAAAAGCACAGGACAGGTAGGCAAAAAAAGGACAAGAAGTACAGGACAGGTAAGGAAAATCCCCATCCCCTTGTTGTGCTACCAAATAACACTTTCATACTATTTCATCTGAAATTGGCCTAACGGTGGCGCTACAGGAGCGACTAATGGATCACCATAATCAGTCAGGGTTCATTAGACACTTTGAAACGGGCATCTCTATTTTGGTCATGAGTCAGAGATGAATCTCTTATCCTTTGTAAGTGAACCATTGTATGTCTGTGTATTGTAGTTGTATGTTGTGGTGAATGATGCGTTGTGTTTTGTGTACTGGACCCCAGGAAGAATAGCCACGCTTTTGCAAGTGCTAATGGGGATCCATAATAAAGTAAAGTAAAGTATAAGTCAGCAATTCAGACGTTTGAGATGTGTTGTTTGGTACCAAAGTGGTGGGCAGACAGATAAACAGATAAACAGATGGACACTGCAGTGCCAAGTTGCCAACCATATAGAGCACCCACCACTAGCGGGTCTAAAAACACAAATAAAAACGTATTTCATACAAAAAGAATGAGCCAAAGTGAGAACATTAGAATCAGAGAACTCAGCTTCCATCCGGCATCCATACAGTACATCACCATCAGACCATTAAAAGGCAGAGCTTTATGCCAGACAGAGGAGGCATCCCATTGGTCCAGTAAAGTGCCTCTTTCCCGTTACAAGCCCGTCCATCATCTTAACGGAGAGAGGTTACGTAACCACTGCAGGCCTCCCGGCGAAAGATAAATGAACCTAATACACCCCCCCCCCCTGTCCCCCCCCCCCAGTCTCCACACTCAATTAGTGGGATGGGTTGGTTGGGTGGGTGTGTGCGTCTCACTCTCCCTCTCCGTGTTAAACAGAAGAGTGCAGCCTGAAGCGCGGTGATGGTGAATGAATAGCGGGGTGGGGTCTCTCTCTCTCTCTCTCTCTCTCTCTCCATACAATATCTTGAAGTGAAGGGGCCGATTGTTGTCCAAGAAAAAGAATCCCCCCTCCCACCCCCATGCACCACCTCCCTCCACCAGAAGGAAGGAAGAAGAGTGGGTGGGGGGGGAGAAGTAGAGTGCCCTACTAATGGCGTCCCCCGTTCGCGTCCCCCGTTCCTGATAGTTAATAGGATGGGTAAATGCAGGACAAATTTCACATTATGTGCAAAAAAATTTACAAAGAAACACCCCCAAAAAAGAGAGCGGATTATATATTGGTGGCCGATTATAGGATCATATATATATAAATTAGATGCTCCGATAATCGGCCACCAATCAGAGATCGGCCGTATCAGCCGATATTCACTCCGATCGGTAATTTACCCCATCTAGAGAAACCCATGTACAGTATCACACTATTTAAGTGGTATATAAATGTCAATCAGATTGTGTAATATAATTTTGCATTTTTGTGACAGGCCTAAACATTCTCCCCTTCCGCCACACACAAGAACAGTTTTGATGTGGGTTTTGACATAATTATAATAATTTTGGAAATATTTCTTACGCACAAGATCGGTATCGGCCATATCGGTATCGGCCAATCATGAGAAAAACAATTGGCGATCGGGCCCAAAACACCTGATTGAAGCATCCCTAATAATGTACAATAGTGAAAATAAGTACCCTTTTTCTTCTTTTGAGCACATTTTCAATAGCTTTGTGGGACACAAAGCTAAGTAAGGCTTTAATTTACAAAAATAAAAAGATAGTTGGCGATTCAAGGTTTCTGCCTCGAATATTATAGACTGGGAAAGGAGGAGATGGATTAATGCCTGATGTTTACGTAGTTTTGCTATCGACGTCCGACAACCTAATATATATATAAAGGTATATTCAGTGATTTCACTTAAAAAACCTTAGGTTTCGTTTTTTGGCTGGGACCTAAGCCTTTCATCCAATCAGGATAGAGAGCCAAAAACGAAACCTAAGCTTTTTTGACCCCCAGGGGTTAACTGGGGACAGGGAGGAACTCCTTATATGGTCAGCACACTCTATAGTAGAGAGGATTATCACAACAAAACAAAAAAAATAAGTGATATTTGAATTAAGTGAAATCACTGAATATACCTTTAATATATATATTACTGAAAAATGTATTTTCAGATGGGGGGGGGGGGGTTAGAAGTGGGCTCATGAGGACACCCTCAGCTGAGAGACCGGAGTCAAACAACACTGCCACTGACTGCAGTTGACTCACTGCATTCCCAAAACGGCCCCCTCTCCTCTCCTCGGCCCAGGGTCAGCCAGCCACCCTGCTCCTACACAACACACCAACAAAGACATTCCTACTGACACACACACACACACACACACACACACACACACACACACACACACACACACACACACACAGCAAGAGAGCGGGACAGAGGGAGGAAGAGGGGAGAGAGAGGGAAAGAGAGTGAAGGAGAGCGCAAGAGGGAGAGGAAGAGAAATAGAGAGGGAAGAAACGTAGAAAACAAAATCAAGAAAGCAAGTTGTCAGAGGGAGGGAGAAATGAAAGGAGAGAGAGAGAGAGAGAGAGAGAGAGAGAGAGAGAGCGAGAGCGAAAGAGAGAGAGAGATCATAACAAAGAGTGCTAGCAGAAGGAGAGAGCAGAAGGATTGAGACAAGAAAGAAAGAGTGACGTCAGTCAGCAGGACAGGGCCTCAGAAAACACCATTAGTTAGTCTGAGCTCGCCCAGGTTTTTGGTGGCAACGCCACACCGGGACGCCCGCCAACTGTCTCCACCTACTGCCAAGGGACCAATCAGCTCCTTCAACAGGAGTACACAAACCGAGCCTTCTACTCAACTGGACCCGCAGGGGTCCACAAACTCCACATGGACCTTTACGTGCAACGCTAGCTCTTAAATTAACACAGACGACTTTACAGTGTAGATTGGTGAGAGAGAGAGAGAGAGAGAGAGAGAGAGGCGCGGTAGAGGGGGGGGTGCGGGGGGGTAACAGATTGTGAGACACCGCAACATGTGATCATCAGAGAGAGCCGGCCGGTGACTTAATCCCCGGGATTCTCCTGTTGCGGAAAAGATCTTTTGTGTTTGGTTTTTAGAATGAAGGGGTTTGTATTAACTTTTAATTTTAGGGCGGGGGGGGGGGGAGGGGGGGTACAGAGAGCAGAGATCAGAAAAATGTCGATACGTTCATTGCCCCATCGCTGTTCGTGCTCAACAAGTGAACACACACACACACACACACACACACACACACACACACACACACACACACACACACACCCCAACACACACACACAGGCCACAGAAATTCAAAACCTACGTGTTCAGATTCCACTCCCCCTGGGGAGGACGATTCAACAGAGGCGAGCGGGGCGGGACGATCCAGGCGACAAAAACACACACGTGTAGAGCTGCTCAATGTTTTCCCCGGCAAAGCGGGGAATCCACCTCTACACTAGTGGATAAGATGTTTGGCTTCAATCAATGTCCCTTCTCTCGCCGGTGAGCCAGGTTCAAATCCTGGGTGTGTAAAACATTCAACTGTAATGTACATGTGCGCTTAAATAATCATAATGCTCAGCGCTAGCAGTGTGCCCTGGTGCACCATGGGAAGCCCCCCCCTCAACCCGGGGACTGGGCAGATTAACACATGACAAAGCTCGTTAACCCTGGACAATGATGGATGCTAATCCTTCGCGCACGGCCCGCAGCGTGCTCCGCTAGCTAGCACCACTATTTTACTAGGCGGACAAAAAGAGAGAGCAAGGGAAGCATGAGGAAGACTAGAGAGAGAGAGAGAGAGAGAGAGAGAGAGAGAGAGAAAAAACGTGAAAGAGAGAATAAGGAGAGAGAAAGGGAGTGTAAGACAGACATGACATCACACGCCGAAGAAAAGCTAATCAACAAGCTTGCAGACCTGCCTTTTTAAGCGTGCAACACAAGGTGAAACAAACAAACAAAGGTGAAAAGGCAAGATGGGGTACGAATGAGACAAAGAAAAGCTGGGGGTGAGAGAGAGGCAGAGGAGAGACGGCGAGAGAGGGAGAGCAAGCGAGAGATAGAGAGAGAGAGTGGCAACTTTAACAGAGGCCTCAGTGTGCCCCAGAAACCAGACCATACAATAGGGAGGCAGGGCTGAGGTTCTTCACTCCACAACACAATGCCTCTGGAGCGGGGTGCATAAAGGAGGAAGGGGGCCCCCCCAATAGCGTAACACAGCAGTCTTACTAAAGTCTGGAGGGAGCGGCAAAGATCCTGCCATCAACCAGAGGTACACATAGTCACTAGTCAGCATGCAGGCTGCATGCTGACTATACAGATGGACAGTGAGGGAGACAGAGAGAGAGGAGGAAGTGCATTAGTGAGCGGCGAGCAGGGGACCTCTTCCCCTTAATGCAGTTATCCCTGGTTCCCCAGGGAAGACAGACAGACAGACAGACAGACCAAGAGTGTAAGAAACTACCTGTGTTCCATGGTTGCATGCAATGCATGCATTGTAGCGCTCATGCATTGTAGTTATTATTCCTTCACACGCAATTGTAAATATTTTACCAGTTAAATATATACAAAAAGTCAAAAACCAAAAGACTGTTTAAAATAAGCATATCCAGCACCCTAGAATACGTTGTGAGCTTGTAGATTTCGCTACTGTTGTGGAAGTGTAAAATATGGCATATAAACATTAAAAAAGGAGTTCTCTGCCCAACGAGGAATAATACAAAATATGGTGTACTGCATTACAAGAGCTCAATATATAAACAGCACATTTCCAGTTGGTCAAAAGGAATTAATGTCAATACCGGTGGTGGATTGGAAACTCTTCCGTGCTATAAATAATGACTTTTCCTGCCGTTTTCTTGACCAATAGTGGTCCTTTTCATTGCCGTTATCTTGACCAATAGCAGTCATTTTTATTGCTGACGTGTACTCTTGGTGTAGGCTAATTAAGTTAAATGCCTTAGATGATTGTACATTAGAAGTTGCTTCAGGTTGTCTATATATTATACTCTCTTGTGATTGGCAAATTGAGATGGAAATATAGGCTGGTTATTAAAAGACCCATGTGGAAACTTCAGGTTACATTGAATAATAATGTAATTGAAAATGTAACAGAGTATGGCGTATAATGTCTCTAGAGCATTTTGAAATGCCTTTTACAAATAAACCTGCATTACTCACAAGCTCAGCAAGGGCGTGAACATCTTTTAGCATTTTTGAAAAATCTTGAAAATGTGAGAACTACTGATGATGTAGAAGGCCTTTTGTAGAAACAGACTCAGATCTTAATGGTCTTAAAATGCACCACAGACAGACGGAGGGAGAAAAAGACCAAGGGGAAGAGAAGGGTTGGAGTAATTAGTGTGTTGAAGATCTGCTGGAGGCTGTATGTCCATGATGAGACAGACTGACATGGGCTCCTCCGTGGAGATAAATGAGATCAGAGCAGACCTGGGACCAGCTGCTGTCCTCCTGGATCAATACTACGGTCATCAGAGTAGAGAGAGGGGGGGGGGGGATCTTTCTAAGATGCAATGAAACACCGCTCTTTATTTTGTTTAGTTCCACTTTTGCCATGTATCCACATATCTAAAAAAGTATGTTGTCTCATGGCAATAAAGCACCTTTGAATTTAATTGAAATGAAAGAGACAGAACAACGAGAAAAAACAATGACAGAGAAACAGAGAGGGGACAGACAGACAGTTTTAACGGGGAATCCCTATGTTTTGGGAATATGTCACAAAAATTTAAATTATGTAGATCTGCTATTTCCTCTAGTGGGATCTGCCATTTCCGTTAGCTTTGAAATGGGGCTGAACTGCTGAAGTCATCATCACAGAGAGCAAGACAGAAAGAGACAAAAACAGAGCAAGAGAGACAAAAGATAGCAGTAAGAATGTATGTATGTACATAGGCGTCTGGACTCAGGAACGACGATAGATAACATACATAACACGTCACACACAGTGACACACCTCCAACAGACCTCAGATTCTCCTTCGCACATGGGTGGGTGGGTGGAGGAGGGGGGGGGGGGGGGGGGTGTGACTCCACCGGCCATCCCAGGGTTGCACTGTTAAGAGGATTATATGTCGGCCATGTTTCTAAAGCGAAGCAGGAGGACGACATGTGTCCCAGATGGAACCTGATCCTTCTCAAGCCGGGCCGAGGTTTGGCTGGATGGATGTTATTACGTTATGGTCCAACACGCACGCCAGGGCCTGCGGGCTGCAGCTAACTATCAGCTCTCGCTCTCTCTCCCTCCCATAGCACACAGCTGGCATCAAAGCACTGCCACAAAAACAGCTGGCTCGCTCGCAACGGGGCCATGAACTCACACTCTCTCTCTCTCCGTCGCTCTCTCTCTCTCTCTCTCTCTCTCTCTCTCTCGTCACGCCCCAAAAACACATCTGCGTTTGACGGCAACAAAGCTGATGTAACGGAGTGGTAACTAGCTAGCCTTTTAATTTGGTGAAGTGACACAGAATGGTTCGCAGCCCTGTGCTAGTTTGCCTAAAAGATGTGGTCCTCAAAGTATAGGGTCTGGGTCCCCCAGGTGTCATTGAAGAGGTCCACAGGTGATGAAATAGGTTTCACCACCCATTATTCTAAACTTGACTTTGGATATTCAGAAATAGCTACAAGCTCACAATATCGGCTAGTTTTGTCTTGAATTTTTAAAAGAATTTGAAAAAACCTCCTCTTATGGGGGTCCCCATAGTCTTTTCAGATGGGGGAACAAAGCCAAATACATAATTAACTTGAGGGGTCCTTGACGTGATGAAAAGGTTTCAGAAGCAGTAGCTAAAAAGAGTGGAGGGTTGGGTCGTAGTTGTCAGCAGTTTGTGGCATGCAGGCATGCCTATTGCTCCATGCCATGTCTACAGCACGGACAGGACCGACCGACTGACCGCACGTCTAGCCTGTGACATCATCTGAACCCCACTGACTGGCCTCTGGGGCATGCACGCACACACACACACACACAGTGGTGGAAAGTAACTAAGTACATTTTCTTTAAGTACTGCAAAAGATTGTTGAACCTGAACCAGAACCAGAAATGGGACTTTCTGCATAATGAGTACTTTTGGTACTTTAAGTAGTAAGTACAATTTGATGTCACTACTTTTGTACTTTTACTCAAGTAAAATGTGAATACAGAACTTTTACTTTTACTACTGACGGAGTATTTCTATATTGTGGTATTGGTACTTTTACTTCTTGCACCACTGCAAGCGTGTAGGCGTGCACACACACACACACACACACCCCAAAACAAACAGGTGGTCGCCGTGACAACGCTGGCGACTGACGCAGCAGAATGCCTCTTTGACAACCTCCAAACAAACTCTTGTTCCGATTTTATTCCGCAGCTCTGAACCACTTAAAACTTGTACGTACTTTGTTGTATATCCAATAGTGAAAATAGTTCAAAACACATTGGGATGCGCTGTGACTGTGAGCTCCTTTAAAATTACTTTTTACCATTTATTTATATCATGTCGGGTGGAAACCTCCAAAACCGTTATAACTTTTCAGGATTCAGCTACAGTACAAGCTCAAAATCTGTTTCTTTTGATGCTTTTGTGACACTGGATGATCAAGTAGGTCATCAAACTCATCATTAATTTATGAAAAAACACAAAAACTTAGAATATGGACATAGGTTTCTGCCCGACAGCAACTATGCATTTCTATGCGTTTCATGTCTTTTCATTGCCCCTTCCCTTCTTAACTCATCCTTTCACTGCATTGTTGAGAGCCCGCACAGAGAACAGTTTATTAGTGCATTTTATTGATCGATTGATTTCTGCTGCCATCTGTGATTTACAAACGGCCCTGGTCTGGTGCCATTAAGCTAATACCGTAATCCGCATTTCACCACAGTGGTGAAAAAAAATAAAAGCAACTAGTAGAGCTAGATTATTTTCATAGCGATACATTTTTTGTAACTTTTCACTAAACTAATAATCGATTTTTTAATTCAATTATCAATTATTTTATAATAATCGATTAGCTTGGTTAACTGTCGCAGCCCTAAAAGCAACCTTGGCGTGGAGGCCTAGCAACAAGGCCATTATCCATCCTCCCACCAGAGGAATTCACACTGTAGCCTCCGAACGAACACGGCAAATTACTGCAGCTGCTGGCCTGGCAAACGCAAGCCGTCCAAAACCACAGGACCGCCGAGCACCAACTGCCAGCTCTGACAACTGTCTGTATGAGCCCCCTACTCCCCCCCGCCCCACCAATGGAGACCAGGGCAGCAGCTACATGTCCGGACGGGAGTCAGGCTACAGCTGACTGTTATCTCTCCTTTCCTTTATCTCCTTGGCGCACATGTTTCAGTCCGCTTCAAGACAGTTATGTGGCGTTTCTGCCATCCTGGGACCAAGCCACCCCACCATCACTCTGTAACTCTCCTGGTCATAGAAAAGGTCACATACATAGTACAGACCATCATGATAGAAGTTTTTTTTTAAAGGCCCTGTCTTGCGCATATGCCTAAACTTTGTAGACCTTTTTTTCAAAATCTTAGCTTGCTAATTTACTGAGTACGGCGCTGGCACACACAACCAAGTACAACGTGCACCCGTCTCCAGTAGCACTTACGAAGATTGTTTTCCTGCAGGAGAAACCCTGCAACCCCACAGGAAAATCACCAGCACCAAACTGATAAGGAATGATAATAAGGTATCCTTGGTTAGACAAGCTGTTATTTGCCTATCAACAAATCAATAACTAGGATCGCCAGCCCCTTTGAATGGTTAACGGCAAGAAGCTGCTCGTTAAGGTTGCTTCATCACACATGGGGTTAATATTGATGCGGATGATGAGTGACGATGATTCCTTCATGATGTCACAGGGACAGCAAAGGTCAGGACAGCTCCCCGAAGACACCCGCCCCCCTCCCCAAATATGACCTGGGCGGACAGAGTTGTCCTTGTCACACAAATCAGGGAGTTTCAGAGCTGAGAGGGGTAGGTTGGTAATATTGAGTCACACACACACACACACACACACACACACACACACAGAGACGTTTGCATCCCAATGGGCTACTTGTGAGGACATCAACATTTTTAGAAGTCGGAAGAGTGACTTTATGAATGCCATTTCAAAAATATTTTTATAGCAGATCTACAAAGTCACAACATGTTAGGCTGGAACACTGAGCTTGTAGATCTGATATTGTGGTGCACGACACAAGTGCACAACTTAAGTATAGATCAGACTGCATGACTAGTCCAACCCTTAAACCAACCTTAACATCTAACCTGAATCTTTTTCCAAATTTTGTACCTAACTCTAAAAGTACCGGTATGTTATAAAATAAGCATTTATCTTGAAAAAGTGTCCTCACAATGCCAATTCCTCAAATTCTATAATACTTATGGGATAATTTGGCCCTCACAAGTATAGTAAAACAAGTACACATACGAGAGCGCGCGCACACACACACACACACACACCTCTTACTGGTGCTGGTGAGCCTGAGGGCAAGCTGAGACGACACAGGCCTATTAATGGAACAATCATTCCTTCTATAACCAATGGACCCTGAACACACTACACAGTACAAAAAAAGGCCAGCTGGGAGCAAACTGGGCCATTAGAATGAACATCGACCCTAAAACGCAATTCTACAGTCGCACCACACAAGAAGAGCCAAGGGGACACTGGTCACCAAGCACCTCAACCAATTATCATCCATCAAACAGTATCACTCAGAGGTACTGTTATGTTAAATGTAAATGTAATGTCACTGGAAATCACTTTTAATATTAATAATGTGCAAGAACTGAAATGTTAATGTAAATATTATGAACATCACTATTACTTCACTAGCAGAATCACGACACTCCTTGACTTGCATGGTTATAATTTTCACGGTTCAATCGTCAGGGTTAAAGTTATGCCTTGTTGCTTTTATTAACTCTGAGTGTGTGCAAATGTAACCAAATGACCAACCCAAGAGTTAAATTATACTACATACTCATGGGTCAACAGAGAAATGGCCACCAGGGTTTTTCAGCAGAGACCTTTTTAATATGGAAAGGAATTCTCCTGTCGCCTAAAGCGAAGGTGATGCTTATTAACTTACAATTAAATGCTTTATTTATTCAAATTAAAAAGCAACAGAAAATCTCAACATAAATCTTCTTAGCAAAATCTCCCAAATGGCTTCTGACGTGAATCCGCAGGCCGCCAGCTTAAATTCCATTTTAGACCTTTTATCTCAGCATTTCATGAAAGGGGAGTGGGAGGGCGGGGGGGGGGGGGTTCTGGTTTTTAATGGAGGCTAAATTTAATTTCACATGATTGCATTAGTCCAGGGCAAGGTCTTCTTGCCAGTCTGTCTGCCTAACATTATGCCTGCCTTGTCCTGCAGGTATGGAGATTTGTGAGCAAGCCATGATTCTCTCATTCAGAGATGATGTTTTCAGTTTGAGACATTTGAGTAGCTCTGCTTACATACATAGGGCCAGGGGATTTCAAAGTGGGGCCCAAAATATTTTTGCTACATAAAAAAAAAGGGGTCCTGACCTGACGAAGATGTTATAGTTGCATCAAAACATTGTCTCTTTTACCAACTGTCCCGAGTCTGCTCCAGTGCCTTCCTTCTACCATAAAAAGGGGTGTAATATTTTCCATTTGCAATCCGGTGGACCAGTATTTTTTCAAAGCCACCAGGGGGGCAGATTTGCAGAGGATAGGGAAATAAATGAATACATTATTTAAAAGACTCAAATGTACACATTTTAACTTCAAATTCATAAGATGACATCATAATATGTATTATGTACTATGTAGCATGTCGTTGCTGTCAACAGCTTTCAGAAAATGTCAGATCTACAAGCCCACACTAGTGGTCCATGGACCAAGACAAGTGGTTGAAAAACAGTGGCTACACAGACCCCCACCAGTTGATTTTACTCCGTTCGGAGTTCGGACACCAGAGAATGTCCAAGCCCTCCTAGTGCAAGACCAGCCTGATAAGTGCTCATATTATATTAAACCATCCTGGGACACAATCTAGGCCCGATTGCATCAATAATACACCCCGTGCTATAGATCATTGTGTAGAGTATTGATCTTCTAATCTTAACAGTGGATACAGCCTAGCTGGCTTTGACACCTCAGGGGAAGTGTGTGTGTGTGTGTGTGTGTGTGTGTGTGTGTGTGTGTGTGTGTGTGAGAGAGAGAGAGAGAGGAGGTTTTTCAATCCTTGCATGGGTGCAGTTTATTAAACATGCCTTGACAGTTTTTAGGGCAGGCTGGCGCTCTTGTCTCTCACATACACACAGTAAAATCCTCAGCGAGGATGAACCGCTTTCGTTCTTTTTTCCCAGCCTACTTGTGAACCAAAATAATTGGTTCAGATCCATAACAGTTGGTTCGGATCCATAACAGTTGGTTCAGATCCATAAAAATACTTATTCTTGCCCTGAAGTGAGAACCAAAGTGGGCGTGTCACTATTCAGGTTGGAAGATACAGTACAGATGTGATATACAGTAAAACCATAATAAAAAAATAGAGAACAGAACCAGTTCCAGAACCAAAGTTCTTTTGATGGAAAAGGGGCCCCGAGTGTGCACTTCTGTACACGCTCAATAGTTACAAATGATTCAGGATTCTCAAGTGCAAGACACAAGCTACCACGGCACATAGGCTAGTGTACATTAATTTAGTGGTGACACATCAAAAAAATCCATCACAGTATTGCATCCCAAGAGCGTCGGAGGGTGACGTGATGTAATTGCGTCCCCTCTCAATTTAGTGAATCTAAGGCCTCATTCACACGCACCAAACACCAATCAAGCAATGTTTGGTCGGTTTTTTTGGGGGGGGGGGGGGGGCACCACCACAATGCTTTTCCAATGGGAGTCACATGGTTTGACCAAACATTTGTGTTTGATTGCCGATTGTTCCCCCATCAAACAAAGATGTTTGGTCTAACCATGTGACTCCCATTGAAAATTAATTGGAGCAGCAATCAAACAGCAATCAGACATCACACACGGAGCGAACATTTGTTGTGTAGGTGTGTACGAAGCCTAAGGATGCAGGATGCAGGCTATTTGCATCACTAGAATAGTGATAGATTATGATGACTACCCCGCAGCACATAAAGTAATTAAAATCAGCCCCATCTTCACCAGCTGCAACAATAAAGTGGTGAACACATGAATGCATCATTTTTCTGCATAATGAGTAGGCTACTTTTCATATTTGTAATACCAAAATATGTCTACATTGTGCTGTGATCATATTGCCACTTCTTAAAATGAACCAACATGTTGCCCCAATGCCCCTACACCTTGAAGGATTACACACACCCACACAAGCAACACCTACTACGACCACAGTGTAGTTGCAGACAAAACACAGATCTCCAAGCTCACAAACGCATAGCAGACAAGCCCTCTCTCTCTCTACACAGTACAGACACACACACACAGAGAGAGAGAGAGAACAATGGACATCCGCCACGCAGATGGAGTATGAGGGAGATAGTAGATCAATACAGGGAAACAGCCAATATAAAAATCGGTGTGGTTCCCCGGGGAAAGTCCGGGGAACCCTATAGTAGTATAGTGGTCCTCGATTCTTGAGGGGGATGAAAGGAGGCAGACGTTTTGTTTTTCTGCTAAACAAAAAAATAGCTATACATTACAAGCGTTTAGCACACCATGCGTTTAGCGCTTGTAGATCTTCTCTTTTCCAAATCCAGTTGACGCAACAAAATCGTTTCAAATGGGGGGTCCGAGGCCTTTGTAGGGGGCATTGCTAGCTAGGTCCTTGCCATTATAAGGTTTGAGAAGAACTGTACTAAAATATAACTAGAGATGTACAAATGTATTAAACAACGACTCAGATCATTATCATATATCCACTTTAACCGGTGTGAGATGCTGCCACCGCCCCACTGTGCCCCCCAATGCAATGAATCAAACTCACCCCCCAACCCCAAGCTCATCGACTTGAATAAAAAGAGAAAAATCACACACGTTGTAACTTGTGGGGGGGGGGACGGGGGGGGGACGGTATATAATAATTATATAATCAACATTATAACAGGATAATTAATACAATTAGACGTGATCGTTAGCACGGCGGCTAAAGCAGCGTCCTTCGTTCGTTCTTTCTTACCTAGAAATGTGGAGCAAATCCTCCCCGGCTACGCCCAATGTGAAGCCCCCGTCTCCGGTTCACTGTCCCCGGCTACGATCAGCGTGAAGCCCCGTGTCTGAGCTGAGGTCTCCGGTCCACTGTCCCCTGGCTACTATATCAATCAACGTGATACAGTGTGTGATAGACAGTGTGTGTGCGGTGCGGTCTCCGGTGCACTGTCCCCCGGCTGCGACCAGTGACAATCCCCGCTCTCCTGCTCACCCCGCGGTAGGAACAAGAAAGTGAAAGGGTTCAAGGAATCGAACCAAAATGGAGCTGAGACCGGAGGAGGAATGTGAAAGAAACTTGCCTCTGGTGCGTGTCTGTCTCTGTGTGTGCGTGTCTACCGTGATGCACACACTCTGTTCTGTTCTATCTGGCACCAGAAAAAAAGGACAGAGGAAGAAGGCAGGGCGCTTTCACGCTTTGGCAGTCACTCCCCTCTCTCTCTCTCTCTCTCTCTCTCTCTCTCTCTCTTTCTCTCCACCTTCACTACCTCTCTCTATTTCTCTCTCTATATATTTATCTCTCCCCCCACTCTCTCACTCTGTCACTCTATTTCTCTTTCAGTGGATGGATGGATAGATGGATGGATGGATGGATGGACATTGGACAATTGGACATGGACAGAAGGCAAGAGGCAAGAGAAGGAGCAGGAGGGGGGGGGCGGGGGGGGGGGGGGGGGAGGAGGAGGAGGAGGAGAGAGAAACTGAAAGGAGTGGAGGAACAGGAGGAAAGTTGGTTTGTCCAATCGCATGGCCCCTGGCTGGGCTGGGCTTTATTCAAATCAGGGGGATGATGTCACCTTCCCCTCCTTCTGAGCAGTGAAGTAGAAATATAAAAAGCAAAGTCCTTGATATTCAAAGTTTTGCTTCAGTAAAATACAGAGGTATTAATACAGAGGCCTCAAAATACAGCTACTTTAGTACCAAAAGTTTCATTATGCAGATTCTCTCAATAGAGGGTATGCGCGTGACATCATCATCAAACCCGGAAGTTATGCAGGAAGGCCTATACTGAGTGTCAAAAAACTACTTTCTGGCCTTGACAGCCCATGCATCCAAAGTCCTATCTGATTGCATTAAACAACGTACAATGTTAAAATCACTTTGCATGTTGCTTTGTCACTCGATGTGCCACTCGAATCGACTCGATGTGCCATTCACTTTAAGCATGCGCATACCCTCTATTCTCTCTTCTAACTATTTCAATGTTGAGAGCTCACACAAAAAATATTTCACCCACTCTTTTATACATGTCCAGTTACATCAACCAGACTATAGCCTATACAGACCACATTCAGGAGATCAGTAAGTTGAAAGCCTTGGTCTGGTGTGGAACACTATCAATATTTGGCTACTACTAGTATGGTGCTGAAAATTAACCTAAGGCTTGATGTTCTCAACAACAATCACATGAACATGCAATGGCACATCTATCTATAAATGCACCATGTCTCTGTCTGTGTCTTGTAATCAACGTAACTCGAGAACCGTTCGCCCCACCGACTGACAAATTTGACACACGTGTTCCACACTCCACAAGGACTCCGTGGGGCTCTGGACAGACAATTGCCAAGGCCATTTTCTGTGCCAGTTCGTGCCCACCTCTCCTAATTTGGGTGAAATTAGCGACCCAATTTACTTTATTAATTAAAAAGCTTCAGAGACAGGGAGACCTATGTGACTGAACAATCACTCAACTCAATAGCAATGATTACTATTAGAATATAGAGATTTTACGTAAAAGATCACATCAGTGTGATGTGAAGGGCGCTATCATCATACATCATCTCATTCTGGCCAATCACAATTTGCGTCCTCACTTTTTCCGTCTTCACTTTTTATCTTCAATGTTTGTGTTTACACAAACCCGGAAAGCTGGGCTTGGAGGGGCTAGCGCTCCTCAATAAAATAAAAAAATATATCATAGAAAATATCATACATAGTTTTAAGGGTTGTAGCACACATAATCCTGCATGTGTTTAACCGGTAGTTTTGAAAACAACAACCAAAACAAAAACTCAATATTTATTGCTTATCATCTATCCTTGTTATTCTTGTTAGTAGGATGTTCTGCAGTTAAATGTCAAAACCTACATAGAATAACCACAGAGAGAAACAGGATGGTTACTGAATCAGATGAGATGTGCAGTATACTTACAACTTACAAGGCAAGATAGTTACAAGGGAGGCAGAATAGTTACAGAGGTAGGTAGTTTTACATGACATGACAAGGGATATATACAAGGTTTCAAGCTACAGTTCATACTGTAGATTAATAGATTGATAGTAAATTGTATTTGTACCATGCTTTGAGAGGCTCCAAATGTGAACATTCACACCCTCTCAGAGCTACATTAATAGTCGATATTTTACAATTAGCCATGAATACAACAACGGGTCCACGACTGTTCAAGCCCCCCCCCCCCCCCCCCCCCCCCATGGTTGATTTTGGTGTCTTCTTTCAGACATAGTTATAGTTTGTTTTCTGGGCGAGGGCATTGTTTCATTGCTTTACACAGCCTTTTGTCTGATGATGAGCAGTATACGCACAGTCTGGGTGGCTGGTGGGCATACTGCCGGCCTGTCTGTCCGTGTGTCTGCCTGTCTGTCTATCTGTGTGTGTATGTATACGTGTGTCTGTCTATCTGTGTGTCTGTGTGTCTGTCTGTGATGCTATGTGTGTCGTTCTGTCTGTATCTGTCTGTGTGTCTGTCTGTAGGCTATGTGTGTCGTTCTGTCTGTGTGTCTGTGTGTCTGTGTATCTGTGTATCTGTGTGTATTTGTGTCTGTGTATCTGTCTGTGTGTCTGTGTATCTGTGTGTGTGTGTGTCTGTCTGTCTGCCAGCCACGCTGCTGTTCAGCCAGATCCCGGCAGCCCTGCTGGTCCTGTCAGACATGAGCCGGGCTTTTGTGAACTGGTCTGTTCTGGTTCTGCCGTTGTACTGAGCCTTTGGTACTCTCTCTCTCTCGCTCTCTCTCTCTCTCTCTCTCTCTCTCTCTCTCTCTCCTTTTCCAAACAGTGGAGAGAGGGGATCAGACTGTGTGTGTGTGTGTGTGTGTGTGTGTGTGTGTGTGTGTGTGTGTGTGTGTGTGTGTGTGTGTGTGTGTGTGTGTGTGTGTGTGTGTGTGTTGTGTGTGTGTGTGTGTGTGTGTGTGTGTGTGTGTGTGTGTGTGTGTGTGTGTGTGTGTGTGCGTGCATACATACTTGTATTAGCCTTCTTGTGAGGGCCAAACATCCCCACATATAGTAGAAGTTGAGAGAAGTGGTTGTATAATTGGTTCAAAATGATTTAGGGGTGTTAGTCTTACAATTAGGAAAAGATTCAAGTAGAGGTTAGGATTAGGCATTTAGAGGTTAGGTTTGGGGGTTGGGGATAGAGTAACGCCTGATTTATATGTGTTTGTGTGTCGACTTCAATTTCCAGTACAATGTTGGTATGCCAGTAGGCTATGTAATGCTGCACTTCACAGCAATTAAGTATGCTGTTATGTTTGCATATTGGCTGCTCTTGGAACCAGCTCCTTGTCCTAAAGCTGAAGAGTATGTCAGCCCAATTCTATTCACAACTAATGCTTTATCACTGGATTCTTCTCTCTACTCATATCTTGACACGTGATGACCTGAAGTGTGAGAAAATGAACAATGAAATACTATCACATACTATCAGACTATCATACATTTTTTTATATAAATGTTGCCTCTTATAGCAACTTCAAATTGCTTAACATATGCAAGACGCCGCACCAACCTGCTCATCAGGAGGGAGCACAAGGCGTATTCACACCTAGTTTTAGGTGATAAGGTGACCACCGAAAACTACAACATGACGTCACACTGCGTCACTGCTCACCCAAAGACAACTCTGTTTTTACTAACCACCATTTCGGTGCGTCCACCTTATCACCAAGCAAAAACTGGAGTATGAATACGCCTTCAGGGGTCTTGTTCAAGGACACTTCCACACATAGCCAGGGGGAGTCGGGCCAGGCTACATCCTGAGCCACTGGTGGCAGTGTGTGCCCAGTTGTTGTGGGTTACTGATGAATACTAAGTGTGTGTGTGTGTGTGTGTGTGTGTGTGTGTGTGTGTGTGTGTGTGTGTGTGTGTGTGTGTGCGTGCGTGCGTGCGTGCGTGCGTGTGTGTGTGTGTGTGTGTGTTTTTGTGTGTACACATGTACCACATGAGTGCAAGTTAGCGTGCGGCGCGCATGTGCATGCATCTGTGTCTGTGCGAGTGCGTCACGTGCACGCGTACGGCGTGTGTGTAAGGCATCTGGCGACAGAGACCACACCTGATTGAGTGTTGGCTTGAGGCTGACGGGGGGCATATTGGCAGGTCACTCACCGAGCACAACAAAGAGAGGAAGTTGAGCTTCTGTACACAGCAGCGCAGCGGCTGGCGTGGTAGTTGAGCGACAGGAAGGGGCTGGCCCGTGTATACCCGCCAAACACCCCTAGCCCCCCCCCCCCCCCCCCCCCCCCCCCCACACACACACACACACACACACACACACACACACACACTCACATACACTACCAAGACCCCCACTTAGCTCACTGTCCAGCTGGACAAGCACAGCACAAAGGCGGCTGGCACGTTGTCAAGCTCAAGGTACCGGCCTTCGATTCGACCCCCCCCCCCCCTCATCATCACTTTCTGCATGCTAATGTGTCCTGTGTGGCAGTAGGCCACACAGTAATACAGTAATACAATACTAAAACCTCATTGTTCATTTAACTCTGAAAGCATACGCACCTGTAAGGGTCCATTTGGTTACATGTGTACAAATTGTGCATGCTAGCCAAAGCCACACACAAAGGGAAGGAGCTGGCATTGTGATAACAGCGAGAGGCACGCCTATCCTGCAAGATAGGCCCACACATTAACCTCTGTCTCAGGACAGAAAGCAGTTATGTGCGTGCGTGCGTGCGTGCACAACAACCCTTTTACCCTAATAGCCTAATTGGAGCGGTGTGCACGAATACCAAGCATACACAGGTCAGCACATTTTTCAATGTATGTATTTAAAATTGTGTACGAGTTATAGCAGCATTTCCACATGTGTTTTAAAGATGGATGCTCTGTTTGTTTGGCTGTACAGTAGCTCTATTAGTGCAGACAGAACTATATTAGTGCAGGAATACACCCTGTGTCTCTTTCTCTCTCTCTCTCTCTCTCTGACATGCCAGTGCAGCATATCATTAACATGCCGCATAACAAGCGCCACACGTGAAGAGAAGGCGTTCACATGCAACACATGAAAGGCAGGCCGCCGGCCACCTCCCCCCCATGTGGGGGGAGGTTCATTTAACTCTGACAGTGTGACTCTGATGGTCCATTTGGTTAGGCTACATAGTAGTACACTGTCAGACTTACAAATAGATCATCAACATCCAGGATTTGACTGGGGGCCAAGAGTAGGCCTTAGAATGATACTCACACAAAGTAAGTCATCAGTGCCCATACCCGAAGGCGGGGTTGGCGAAAGGGCCTTTCTGTGTGGAGTTTGCATGTTCTCCCCGTGTCCCCTAGGGTAGGTACCCTCACAAAAACATGCAGTAATCCTGGTCTCTAAACTGCCTCCCCCTGGCCAGCCGGGACGCCTGATGGAGGGGAAAGGAACTGGTTGGAATAACGTGCTCCTTCCACGCGCTACGTCCAACCAGGGAAACTCCCCCCTGTCAGGTGTAAAGGAGCAACTTGGACACTCAAGCATGAAGGAAGCATGAGTTAAGTCCGTTGCTCTCCCTAGGTTGGCGGAGGGTGTGTAGAGCCCAGGATCACATCACAGGATGATTAACACAGGGGTGAAAAATGGGTTACAAAATCGTGGGACAAAAAATATAAATTATAATAAAAAAAAATAAAAAAAAAGTAAGATGTATAGGACATGCTGTCCCCAGGGCACCCTGCTTAATCTGCTCTGAAACCCATGATGGTGATGCTGATGAAGATCAGGGCAGGTTGGCTATGTCCTGTCTGTCTGTCTGTCTGTCTGTCTGTCTGTCTGTCTGTCTGTCTGCCTGCCTGCCTGCCTGCCTGCCTGTCTGTCTGCCTGCCTGCCTGCCTGTCTGTCTGTCTGTCTGTTCTCCCTAATGAGTATAAGTGCTCGATCTTCTTCTTCTCAGCTCTGGTGGTATTGTGTCATAAATAATGCACACTGCACACCAAGGCTACCGGACAGCAAGGCCTGTCTATACCACTCCTCTATACTAGTAAGAGCACTGAGTGTGCACATCTCTGCTCCACCCCCCCCCCCTCTCTCCCTCCCATCATGCTTTGGCCACAGCAGTATTCCATTTGCGTTTTGCATCCTCAATTACACGCATTTGCACTGTGGCAAATGCTTATCTCTCTCTGTCGAGAGCGTGCACTTTATCTCATGATGTACAGGGGTCTGAGGGGGAGATAATGGTGGGCCGAGAAAGCTGTTTACTTGAGTTACACTGTCTCAGCATTGTTCTTCCTGTTTCCTTTTGAACCCCCCTCCCCTCTCCTCCCCTCCCAAGAGCGCCTGTACCCTTCCCATCATGTCTTTATTGCCTCTTGAGTCTGGACTGAATTGATTTCCTATGAGACAGCTTGGCTGGCTGGTGGGTGTGCAACCTGGGCCTATTCTCCCTCTAGTGGTGCTGTGTGGCCATTGCACACACATTATGTCAATAAGATGCTGCTGAGCTTAACAACTTAAACCCTACTATACTAGTATACTTCCAGTATTTGACCGGGGGTGGCACTCACAACATGTGCTGGTGGTGATCCAACAACATTGAGGAACCGGAATCGGTTCCCTCACTTTTGGAACCGTTTCCGGGAACCAGGTTTTATCACACTGGAATGCTGAACCCTTTCTCTTTCGCTCTCTCTCTCTCTCTCTGACATGCCAGCAGCACAGCATATCATTAAAGGACCACTTCACCACTTTTCAACCTATCTTTATAATAGGTCCTCACTAATAATCATGATAAAATGGCCCTTTTTTCCCTACTCAGTCTGTGTCTCATAGGAGGGCTGTGGGCAGTTCAGAAACCCGTCCACCAGTGACATCATCGTTCTTTTAAACAATATTTATTTTACAAAAATGTTTAGATCGTGAGAACGATGGCTTCCATTTTTGCATTGCAACTTTTCAGGACTAGAAAGCCTGCAGTTTCTATTAGCTTCGATTCCCCATCAATGATGTCACTGGTGGACAGGTTTCTAAACTGCCCACAGACCTCCTATGAGACACAGACTGAGTAGAAATAAATGGTGCCATTTTATCATGATTATTAGTGAGGGCCTATTGGAAGATAGGTTGAAAAGTGGTGAAGTGGTCCTTTAACATGCTGCATCTTTGTAGGCTGAATTGAAATGGTTCTGGCCTTAGACACTTAAAGAGCTTAAAGTGCTTACTAAGAATGACTGAGAAGTGATAAGTGCTGCTTTGTGCTTTGCCAAAAGCTGACACTGGGAGTACCGTATATAGAGAGCGTTGGCAGACCTGCTGATGTTATTGATGACATCACGCTCTGACATCACAAGCTCATGAGATGAAACCATGACAGGGTAGTTCCTGTCATGACACTTTACAGGTCAGGCGAAGGTCGTATTTGGCCTCCATCTGACGTCACACGACAATGATCTTACGTGTGTTGTCAGATCAGAGCACGCTGGTTGCTTTATAAAGTGCTGTATTAATCAGAGCAGGAAGTAACACTTCAGAGAGCTAATAGAGTTCTTTGATATTATTTAGGCTTTCAATGTGTAGAAGACGCGTTACGACAGAGAACAGTCCAAAAAGGAAACCAACATGAAGGAAGGAATGAATGTCACACAAACACAGAGTGTACACGACAGAGTACAGGATCTCGACAGTGACGTGGAGATGCAGGTAGACGAGGAGCCGAACGAGGCCGGAGTGCAGCATAGCATCGTCATGGACACCAACATCCTCATCGCTCACCTGGACTACGTGAAGAAGATTCTGTCCCATGGCCTCAGAGCCATGGGCTTCCCCGTGCTGGCAATCCCTCACGTGGTGGTCCAGGAGCTGGACTCGCTGAAGAACCACAGCAGAACGCGGGCGGTGCACTTCATCAATGCATGCCTCAAGAGCAAGAGCTTCTGGGTCCAGTCGAAGCAGCAAGCCGAGGAGGCGCAGCGTCGCCACGGCCTGACGGCCAAGAACAATGACGACCAGGTCCTGCAGTGCTGCCTGCAGTACCAGAGTCTCCACCCGGAGAGAGAGCTCATCCTGTGCACCGACGACGTCAACCTGCGCAACAAGTCCCTGCCGTCCGGCGTGAAGGCCCTCAGCAAGGCGGAGCTAGTGGAGGAGGTGGAGGGGTACGGACGCGACCCGCACCCCACGCCGCTGGCGCCGCACGACGGGTGGAGGCCCGACGTACACACCCAGACGCCAGCATCCACCCTCAGTGAGAGAAGAGGCGGCTGGCAACGGCCGGAAAGAGCCGAGCCCCTAAATACGACAGAAAGGAAGGAAGGTCGTGGCGAGGAGACGGAGGACAGGACCAGAGAGATCAGCACCTGTGTGTCCCTGATGGAGGACTGCCTGAAGGAGGCGCTGTCCGCCGTCCTGAAGGCAGAGATGAAGGCCGAGTACGACGACCTGTGGCACGAGATAGTTTACCTGAAACCGCCCTGGAGCCTTCAGGACGTCCTGCGGTGTATGGAGAAACACTGGATCGCCGTCTTCGGGGACATCTTCCAACGGCGCTGCAAAGTTCTGAACGGCCTCATCGACTTCTTCACCCCGGGTAATACGGTGAATTGCGCCACAATGCTGGTGGCTGTCCGCGAAGCTGCAACGTTGCTGGAGATGTTACAGTGTCGGTCTGGCTACGGCGACCGCATCCATACCGCCGTCTCCTCGCTGAACTCCATTATACTGCAGCTACAACCTCAGGCTAATGAGGAGAACGCAGCCACGCCAGTCGCACAGCACGATGCGTGGAATCTGTTTGAGCACTTTGACGCTGAGGCTGTCCCCATGGACGTCGAGTTCACCACGCGGGGCGACTGTCAGGGTACGGTTTACTGAAAAGTTGTGAAAACCCCATTGTCTTGTGTATGTTTCTTTTTGAGTGGTGCAACCACTCCAAGGAACAGCAATGTCCGTGTTCACCTATCTATGTGTGGTTAACCTATGTGACGTTAATGAGCACCAGTAAGAGTACCAGTAGGGGCGCTGTTGTGCCATGCAGAAACACAGAGAGAGAGACAGTGCTGCACTGTTGCCTGCTAATGAGAGATAGAGAGAGGAGGGGGGGGGGAGAGAGAGGGGAGTTGCACCACTCGGTTCACACAGGTGTGATTTTTGTATTGTCTCTGACAGGCTGGATGGCCAAAGGCCGAGGACTAATTTACGCTCCCGTCCGTCCATCAGTCCATGAGTCTGTCATTCTGTCTGAAGAGCTAATCTTTGGCTTCATTGGACAGATGGACATGAAACTTTGCACGCACACTCCCAGTTGGCCAAAGAAAGAAAAAAATGTAGGGTGACAGACCTGAAGTCTTTTTTATCAACCTCATTGCCTATAGCTCTTGAACCGTAGATCACACAATGACTTTTTTTCTCCCCTAGATTCCTTGGATCATGACACAACTCCTCATATAGGCCCTGGCCGGCAGAATTGCGTTTTTAACTTTAGGCTAATTAATACTCACGCAAATTGGTACACATTATCTCCATAGTCATGGGATCAAGATGCATCAGTTAGATGTTTCATGTTCCATTGGGACGTTTGCACGCCCTGGGTCGCCTGGCGGAGTAGAGGTCTAGTTTTTAACCACATTAATCCTAGCGCCCGTATCTGTCTTTATCCTGTTATTTGCTTTATTTTGTTCCTTATGGGGTCTCCTGCGTCATCTACCACCCGACAATATTCTGTCACCTTAAGTGACTAAATTGATCGGTCTGATTAAGCACTTAAAGGGCCACTTCACCCAACAGAGACGTTGGTAGCTTTTTATTATAGAGGGGATGCACATGCAGAAAGTGAGTGGAAAATCCAGTGGCAAAGTGAGTTAACGCAGTTTAATGCAATCAGATGGCACTTTTCTGTTTGGATGGCCAGAAAGTAGTTTTTTGCCATCCCGCCTGATGATGATGTCACATGCATAGCATAGTACCTTCTATTCCAAAAAACAGAGCAATAATCGACACAGTTTCACATTTTCAATTTAATGTGTTGGAGTGTACTGGCTATCAGTTTACACAATGTTCTAAGAAAACTAATTCAAATACAGAGTAAAAACCTATACAAGCCCCACCTCCCCACTGCAGGGATAATACACTCAGCCATGGCATTTCCGGTTACAGTCAACCATTGGGTGTGATAAGACGTTAAAACATTACAAATACATAGCAGCTGAATAAATTCCATTAACAGTTAAGCGATACAGTACTACTGGGTTCTCAAACCCTTTTGAGAACCCATGGGGGCATTGGTTTTGGCATCCACAAATTCCACACACTTGATTTCTTGTGCAATTACAAAGTCAAATACATGACAACAATGAAGAATTCATTGGTAGCCTTGAATAGGAATATTTCTGTGATTCCTACTGATTTGTTGTTTCTTCACCGTGGTTTAAAAGCTACGGAAAGTGTTTCTGTACACATTACTGAAACATACAGATAGCCTTAATCTGTTAATAATTGTAATAATAATATTAATATCAATAATGAGATGAGATGAAAATGAGTTCACAGGCTGTGCTTTTCAAAAATAAAACTTAATGGGAAGGATACATTATCCTTTGTCCGGTTGTCAAGTGCGACCCATGGTTTCAGAACCTCGAGTAGAAAGTGTAAATAATCATGTGACAAAGTGTCCACCAGAGAACACCAAACAAAACATTAAGTAGATACGTGTACATAGTGGCTGCTCCATTAATGCCTCCATTAGTGAGACATCTCACATCGCTCCAAGCTAACAGGTCCCATATCTCTCTCAAGCCTCATTAAATGTGGTTTAAAGTGTAGAACATTCATTACATGAACATGTCGGTTGTACCTGGCAAGACCATTCATCAATTCAAGTACAGTAATGCCTCATTTCAATGAAATGCAATGCTGTTAACCCATTCTGAACGGGCACCCATTTTGGTGTCAGCATCATGTTATGCTTTAGCTATTGAAAAATAGCAGATCTACAAGCTCATATCGCGCCACCGAGTGGCGCGATACGAGCTTGTAGGTCTGCTATTTTTGAAAAATCGAAGAGCGACTGACATTTCTACAATCCGATCTCAGGTCAGAATGGGTTAATCAGACCAGTGGGTGTCCAGTGGAAACCTCGTATGAATCTGATCTCAGGTCAGAATAGGTTAACAATGAAGCACAAACACACGTGGGGAGGAATCCTAATGGATGCCTGAGGGTGTCCCCCAGGGGTCTATGCTGTGCTGTTTTCCCTGTTATAACAAAACTCTGTAATGCCCATATATGAAATCTCTCTGGCGAAAATGGTGAGCTCATCAGATATTTTAGCCAAATGTTCGTCCCCAGCATATGGCCGGCCGGGTGCATGCAATCTATGGACAGTGCATGTGTGTGTGTGCTGAAGAGATCACATTAGTGTCTGTATTGTCCCTGATATACCATATACAGTACAGTAGTACTGTAAAGCTTTATCTCCAGCAGCGGAAAAGTCCCTTTTCAGTTTAAACGTATAGCCTTCATAAGAGTTTACACAGTACGTCACAATGACATTAACACATTAACAAACAAAAGCCTTCTCTATGAAAACAGACAGAAAATGAATAGAAATTCTGGAGTCATTTTTAACTTTAGACTTTTTGTGTACACCCCAGAGACCAGAGATTCAATAATTTGATTTTGTTTAGATTTTTAACCATGTTAAAAAACAAAACATGTTCCTGGTTCTGGTGACTGATATTGTCCTCATAATGCGTAATTATAATTTATTTTTAAGTAATTTAATTAACACGGCCTCGTCATGCATTAGAAGGACAATATATCATTCACCAGAACCAGGGATGGGTGTTTTCAATGAGGCTAAAGTGATAAAAATGGAGAATGTATACTGGGGCATGTTTGATCAAATGAATATCAAATATCCATAAATATTGAATCAAGCAACTTAAAAACTGTCTGGGGTGCACACAAAAGCCAGAGTAAAATGAGCCCAGAAGTGTGTATAAAAAGTGAAATACCCCTTTAATTCAGTTGTTGGTGGACCATGAATAAATAAAAAGAATTGCACTGCATGCTGGTTTTGTAGAGAGAGACATTTCTGTTTGGCAGCCGTCAAATAAACAACAATGAAATAAATACTGCAAGCTCTATCCCTTGACAGAGAGCTCAGGAATCTCCAGCTACACTGTCTGTCTGTCTGTCTGGCACATCATATAAAATACAGACAGTAGCCAGTGTTTAGTCTAGCATGACGTGCAAAAAATGCACAAAATTATTCATACCACGCCTCGAAGCAGCAGTTTGACATAGTGGAAAAAGGCATATTTTCCCCTGCAATGTTTTCACTATGAAAAAAACAAACAAAAAAGACAAAAAACCTGTCTCAGTGCATTAGCACATTGGTTCTCAACTTCAGCCCCCCGGGGACCACCAAGGGGGGCTCAAATGTACTCTTACTGGCCTGTAACGGAGAAAGTCCAATTTGGTTCCAATTGTACACTGTATCTGACTTATAACACTTACTTTACAGTGAAATGAAAATGGTTGAGAATCAATGAACTAAACTGCACCGTAAGATCCTTACGGGTCCGTTTGGTTCCATTTGTACACTCAGAGTTACAGACCACTTGGTACCGGGGTACCGGATGTTGAGAACCAGTGGTGTAAAATAGGGATAATGGTCCCCCACTTGTTTCCCTTTTGTCCGTCTGGCTCCCATGTTCAACTGGCTCAGCACCAGAGCAGATACACCAAGAACATTGTCGCTGTCGGGTGGAAACCTTGTATGTCCAAAAGAGTTACTTTTCAGGAAATGGAAAAACAGAACCATGGTTCCAATGGAGCTAATGTGGTTATCATTTAGTCACAAGCTCTTGTTAATGCTTTTCATTGGTTCAATGTTTACAAGACGCACAGACACACTTTACTTTCACATCCCTATTTTTGGCTCATGTCATTATGGGTGAAAGTCTTCAAACATTTTCAAGTAAAAGTATCCGAGCAAAAGCTCACAACGCTAGCCTTGTATGATGTCCCTATTTATTTTCAAAATAAATTTTAAAGTCGTGGAAAAGCTATTCTACAAGCTCAGTTGTGAGCATGTACATTGGCTATTTTCCTACATTTGCGCATCACTGTTTAAAATAATATACTTTATGAAAAGACGATGGAGATGGAATACGGAGATACAAGGTTTTGCCTTGACAGTGGCCATATAAACACAAACACAAGATAAAAAAAAATACAAACTAAAAACAATGATGCTAAAATTATATAAAAGGCAGTAAAATCCTTTACACTGTGAAACATTCAAGTCAACAGAACGTCTATGTCCAGCATGACACAATGAAAGGAGGAACGGTTTTCACTGTTGCCTGTGAAAAAGCCATTACCAGCAGATTGGGAAAGTGGGCATTTCAGAGGAAGTTGTGGATGAATTATTCATATGGACGCTGGAGCAGGTAATAAGGCCCTTTTTGAAAGCACATTACGTTGTAGGCGTTCCGGACTGGATATTATTAAAATGCAAAGAATAAGCGACTCTGTGGTCCAAGGGCATGTGGCTGTGTCCTCAAGGCATGACGTGCTGTCATGGTCCCACTTGGCACGTCTGTGAGAGGCGGAGCACAAAATCTCATTTACAGTCACTGAAATGAGAGGGGAGTACATCAAGACCCCAGACACACACACACACACACACACACACACACACACACACACACACGCACACACACACGCACACACACGCGTGCATGTGTGCGAGCGCATGCACGGATGGATGGGAGGGGGGTAATAGATGCTCGCACGTGCACACTTTCATGCTTCACAATTTCACCAGTGTTTTTCTATTCCTCAGCAACAGCAAAGGGTGCGGTTTTGTACGTTCGTAACGTGTCACGAACGTGATGCGCCATGAGCTTGTAGATTTGCTATTTAAGACAATAATTGAGGTAGCTAACATGGCATATGCATAATAATTGCATATGGTGATCGGATCACCCTCTCACCATCAATGGGACCCTGGGACAGATTGTAAACTTTGGATCATTTTGCGCTCCCGTCTCCGCTGTGCCTCGACCATTTGCCCAAAAGAACATCTTCTACTCTGCCCAAGAAGAGCAATTTCTCCGCCCAATCGCATCGAGTCTACCGGCGTGATGAATGCAACCTTAGTTGTATCTTACAGTACTTATTTTCTTCTGAAGCTGCATGTACTTATTCTGAATCTGTACTAACTGTACTCTGCCTCTGTATCAATCTATCTATGCTGCCCTGCATGCACACACACTGGATGAAGCATGTGCTTGCATACAGTACATGACCATGCATGGCCAAAGACGACGTCACTCACACACACACACACACACACACACACACACACACACACACACACACACACACACGTATCTCTATAAATCTTGCTCACCAGTCACAGCAGCAGAAGAGGGAGCAGGTGGTTGGCTCTGGGCCTCTGAACTTGCCAGAGCTGGGTGTGTCCGTGCACTCTGCAATGAACACATGCAGGTCTGTGGTGCGTGTCTGCTCCTGCGACTGGGCCTGATACACATACACAACGAACAGTGCAAATTATGCTTTGGAATTCAACATTTCTGAATTTAATCCAATGTAGATCGACATGATTTAACGTTGCCATGGATGATTTCAGTTATTTTTGAATAAGATTAAAGAGTATTAGGATTAGTCAAACAATATTGTTCTATTGCTTAAATTGTAAATTGATATACAGAAGCATCTTCCAATAAAACCATAATGGACTCAGATATTTCATGAAATCTAATCTAAGGCCTCACTTTCCTCAATTTTCAATCAATTTATTCAAGTGATTGGCTGTATGAAGAACAGCAAGAAAATAGGTTTAGAATAATAATAAACCCAATATCATAATTCATGCTACACTCCCTCTGCCAACCTGGGGAGAGCAACAGACTGACCTCACATGCTTCCTTCAATGCAAAGCCGCTTCCTTTCACCTGACAGGGGGGAGTTCTTTGTCTTTGGCGCTGATGGAGGAGAGAACACGCCCCCAGCGCCCAAATCGTCCCCGGGACCTTTTATAGCTGTGCGGCGACATGCGTGTTAAATAACTATGTGACGACAACGTACCATGATGGTGTCGTAGGCTCCGGTGATGAGCGCGATGAAGAGCGACAGCACCATGTAGATGAAGAGCGATATGAAGGTGTAGAGGTAGAGCTGGCTGAAGACCCACACCAGCGTACCGCTGCGCTCCACCTCCGCAAACGTCACAAACATGTCGTCGCCGTTGATCAGCGAGAACAGACACTCGGACACTGTGGACAGCGAGCGGAACTGGGGGTGGGTGGGTGGGGGGGGGGTCGAGGTTACCAGGAGGTTTGTGCCTGGTTCGTTCTGTCGCCGGTGTCACCAGCATATGACTTCACGTTTAAAAACGTAAGCATTATTTGCAGTGGTGGAAGAAGTACTGTATCAAAATGTAGAAATACTCTGTTACACGTAAAAGTCTGGTATTAAAAATGTACTTGAGTAAAAAGTATTGGCATCAAAATATACTTAAAGTATCAAAGGTGAAAGTACTCATCATGCAGAATGTCCGATTACGCTAGTTTCCAAATGTATAAAATCCTTTGAAAATAGCAGATCTACAAGTTTGTAAATACTGGAAATAGTTACTTCCCACCACTGAAGACGGTGTTGTGAGTGCAGTACCTTGGCGTGGTAGGGCCCCAGTACGATCCAACCACAGAAGCAGTATACCATGTAAATAGAAGGTGTTGTGAGTGCAGTACCTTGGCGTGGTAGGGCCCCAGTACGATCCAACCACAGAAGCAGTAACCCATGTAAATAGAGGGTGTTGTGAGTGCAGTACCTTGGCGTGGTAGGGCCCCAGTACGATCCAACCACAGAAGCAGTATCCCATGTAAATAGAAGGTGTTGTGAGGACAGTACCTTGGCGTGGTAGGGCCCCAGTACGATCCAACCACAGAAGCAGTAACCCGTGTAAATAGAGGGTGTTGTGAGTGCAGTACCTTGGCATGGTAGGGCCCCAGTACGATCCAACCACAGAAGCAGTATCCCATGTAAATAGAAGGTGTTGTGAGTGCAGTACCTTGGCGTGGTAGGGCCCCAGTACGATCCAACCACAGAAGCAGTATCCCATGTAAATAGAAGGTGTTGTGAGTGCAGTACCTTGGCGTGGTAGGGCCCCAGTACGATCCAACCACAGAAGCAGTATCCCATGTAAATAGCGGCTGCACAGCAGCTGAAGCGGATCACGTTGGGAAAGGCTGCGCGCAGCGTCACAATCAGGATCTGTCACACACGCGCGCGCACGCGCACACACACACACACACACACACACACACACACACACACACACACACACACACACACACACACACACACACACACACCAACAACACGAGTGTGCAAATGGAACTCAATAGCGCCCTTTTAAAGAGGGGATGACACGGCCCTCGGGAGGTAATAAGGCTATTAAAATTAGCATCTTGGATTATGACGTCAGATCGGGATCGCACAATTTGACCAATGAAATTGATCTTTTATCTGGGCTAAGGGCAGAGCGCCTCTGGGCTCTGCGAGTTAGCATTCCTGGTGGCTATCAACTCATGCTAGTGGACTAGCATGAGTTAGTGAGCTAGTCAGACTTAGCTTCATAATGGTTGAAAGTGTCAACCAAATTATTATTTTTTCGCTCTGAAATCTTCGTTACAATGACATTGAGTTGACGTGTACGTTTTAGGGTAAACTGTTGCATAATCGCAATTTCGCGTGACGAGTTCCATGTTCTCCGTCCTCCCCCCGCTGACATGGCCTCAAACACGGCTAAGTGCTGAACAGGTTACCACTGCCTGTCTAGCGCCACTCTCTCTCTCTCTCTCTCACTCACACACACCGATATGGGGGGCGCATAGGCGGTGGGTGCGTTTTACCTTTGGGTAGGCTATAATATAATTGCGTTGGGGGGGGGACTCGGATTTATTTATTTATTTATTTCCCAGATGGTCTGTCTAAAAATGAGTTATTTAGCATACTTTTACCAATGAATTAGCCTATACACAGAACGACTTTTGGACGTCTTTTTCTCAAGTCTGGAGTCAGTCAGTGTAGATTACCCGGCGGTGTTGCTGCCCCTCCGGGAGTCGCGGCTCATGGCTCTTCACAGACGGCACAGAGACAGCAGTCACTCCGCTGAACGTGTCAGTGTTGCTGCAGTGGTGTGAACTGTGAACCGTGCGGGCACTGGTGCTGCTGAGTTCTGACAGCCGACTCACAGCTTCTTTTTCTGAATTACTTTATCTTTGTCTTTGTGTTTTGCTGTTTCCCAAAAAAAAACAGGCGCTCGCTACTCTTTGCTACAAAGCGACTGGAAGGACGAGGTTTACAGACATACCAATAGTACTAGTCAATCAGTCAATCATAATGATTAGGCCAGTTGCTGTATAGTGTATAGCCTATCCGATCAGCGATCACCAGGGAGCAGCGACAACACACACACACACACACACACACACACACACACACACACACACACACACACACACACACACACACACACACACACACACACACACACACACACACACACACACACACACACAATAGCCTTCTATAATGCTGTGCACATATATTATATATATTAAAAAAAATACCCAGCATAATATTTGGGAAGGCTAAGCCTTCCCTAGCCTTACGCACCCGCCGCCTATACATATTTTATGTATATCAAATATTATATTAACTCAAGGTAATTAATGCTACAGCTCTGAATATAAATGTCGGAACTGGTGTAAAATGGAGAATAAGCCTGTTGCAGTGTTGCGCACTGAAAACCAGAACAGGTACGCTCGCCCTTTTCCAACTCACCCCCACGAAAAGTGAAGAACGGTCGCCCTGGGATTTCGAAAAGTGAAGACGGCTTGCCCCAAAGCCATGAATAGCTCGCTCCCAAAGTGTGGTTATCTCGCCCCACAGCGTGGATATCTCGCCCCAAAGCACGGATACCTCGCCCCATGTTTATTTCATGTTTATTTTACCTTATTTCTCATATTAGAACCTTTAGAATCAATGTTGTTTGTCAAAGGAGAACATTTAGAACCAGTTTGTTGTTGTTGGTCAAATGATAATGATGCATGGTACCCAGGGGGCAAACCACCCTTTTTTTTAGGAAACCTGCATTTGCCATGACCTCAAAGGTTGTCCACCAGAAATAATATCTATGACCCCATAGGATCACAACCTATATGGACCTTAGAGTATATATATTTATAGAGAAGGCACCCAGAGGAAATCTTGAGGCGAAATGGACATAGTGGCCGAATGAAGGTATTGCAGCCTGGCCTTAAACACATGAACGCGCTGTCCGTTGACTATCATTGTACACGTTCACGACGGACAACGCTCGTGCGCGTTCAACGGCAGCGCGTTCATGTGTTTGGGGCCACTCACCATTGCAATCCGTCCCAGATATATTGATCAATGATATAAATACGAACATCTTTTGTATTGCAAGTTTCCATGAAATCCAATATGGCTGCCACAATATGGCCGCCATAATATTAGCACCCAGAAAATATAGGTTTGGCTCTAACTTCTGAACCAGATGAGCTAGAAATGCAAAATTGGTGTCTATTTCATGGTTTCTGACCATGAGAGACTCAATGGAATACCTATTTTTTATTATTGGGTGTGTCTGGACCCTTATTGTGCATATTTACAAGATGGTGACTACCCGAAACGTGAAACGTGAAAAGAGACAATGTCTCTTTTCTTTTTCACGTTTGCAGCCATATTGACAATATGCAAGCTCAAGGATATATGTCCCTTCTGGGCCATACATTAGCCAATGGATTAATATTGCTTGTGTTTGCCAAAACAGTCAACAATCATGGTAGAAATCATGGTAAAGCACAATTTCAGCACTTAGCCGTGTTTGAGGCCATGTCAGCGGGGGGAGGACGGAGAACATGGAACTCGTCACGCGAAATTGCGATTATGCAACAGTTTACCCTAAAACTTACACGTCAACTCAATGTCATTGTAACGAAGATTTCCGAGCGAAAATATATATTTTTTATGATACTTTCACCTAGTATGACGCAAAAAGTTACCTCAAAACTAGTAGCCTTTAGTGCGCTAGCCACTCAGCTTGCCTAGATGCTAGGTCACGTCAGAGCCTGAGATATAGTCACGTGCCGTTTGAAATCGTTTTCATTCAGACCACGTGATGTACCTTATCAGCAATGTTAATCTCGGGCCGTGACATTCCCCCTTTAAATAGGAGGTCCCCGGTTCGCCAACCTGCCCCGGTCTATGTGTCAAAGGGTGTGTGTGTGTGTGTGTGTGTGTGTGTGTGTGTGTGTGTGTGTGTGTGTGTGTGATTCACTCACATTATATTTCTGGAAGAAGCTGAGATAGCGAATGACTCCCACCCACACCAGCAGTGTGGAGGTTCCCAACAGGATGGAACACACGTCATAGGAGGACAGATGCTACAATGGAGTACAGGTACATTTCAAAAATGTAAAAAACGGTATGGCGTCAAAATATACCAAAATTAAAATGACTCATTATGCAGAATCCATAATGAGCCATTTCAGGATCATACATATCATGCTATTTGAATATATTTATAGTCTTTAAAATCTTATTTTTAGGTAGCATGCTACGTTCATTGGTATCCTGGTGATTTATTTTCATAATAATCCTGTTTTTTTTATAAAATATATAAAAAGAAAATTATATAGTTTGAATTATGTCAATTATTATTTTTGATAGGTATACTGTTTAGGCTCTTGGTTTACCTGTGATCCCATAGTTTACTGAGGCGCTACACTGTCTCTCTGAACTTGATGTTGTGGGTTTACCTCGCTTACTGTAAGTCGCTCTGGGTAAGAGTGTCTGTTAAATGCCTAAATTGTAACGCATGTACTGTATGGATCACCTTGGACTCGATCCCGATCTTGATGAAGCTGCCGATGATGGTGAACATGTCACTGATGATGAGCAGGATGTACCAGCCGTTGATGAACTCCATCCTGTCGCTCCATGTGACACGACGAGACAGCCTGTGCCTGAAGAACTGCACGTACTCCTGGCGCGCGCACACACACACACACACACACACACACACACACACACACCCACACACACACACACACACACACACACACACACACACACACACACACACACACACACACACACACACACACACACACACACACACACACACACACACACACACACACACACAGTGAACCCCTTTGCAGAAGTTAGTGTAATATTTAAAGTCCTGCTTATTATTGTAGGCCTGTATAAGCAGTGTCATGAAGCACCAGGGCATGAATTCATTCGTTGTGACGCATTGTGAGCTTGGAGATCCATTGTCAGCTGTTCTTATCAATGATGGACAAAACCTCCTAACTCCACTTGAGCTGGATTTGGGTAAAGTGGTGTGCACGGTGTGTGTGTGTGTGTGTGTGTGTGTGTGTGTGTGTGTGTGTGTGTGTGTGTGTTCTTACGTGTTGCAGGACGACTCCTCTGAGAATGGAGCGGCCACACAGCACCAGGGACAGCAGGCAGACGAAGGCCACCAGCAGGTCAAACAGCCGCCGTGCGTAGCTCTCCGCTGAGCAACAGAAACATTCATGGATGCTCCATCACACCGTGGCCTGGCTTGCCTGGTCTACTAGCTAACAACAAGCTAAAACCATGCCACATCACCACGCGTTTCTAGCTTGTTACCAACAATTTTAAGCTACCCCCTTCAGAGGTATATCTATTGATCATTCCTTATTACTATTCTTAACTTTACATTATTGTTACTGTGCTTTTAACTCTTGTTTATCAATATCATATCCGATATCGTGGCTGTGGGTGGAGACCTCATATCTCCAAAACTGTTACTTTTCAGGAAATGTAAAAGAAGCACCTGTCTTCTGATTGATCCAATGGCGTTATTATTTAGTGACTGACGAGCTCTTAATACCTTATATAATACCATTTGATAGGTAATTTTGTATATATTTTGTGGGTGAATGGTCAGCTGACTCCTTTGACCTTTTGACCTTTTAATCTGGTTGCCCTGTGTAGTGACTTCACGCTGTCTTATGGCGTTTAGTTAGTAAGAATTATTATTGCACTGTCTGTCTAGAACCCTACATGTAACTGACCTTGAAGGCCGGGCGCTTCCCTTATCAGCTCGCCATAGCCGAGACTGCATGACCATTTATCCTTTAAAGCCGGGTGCCATGCATTACCAACCTCTGTGCTCTTCCGGTTTAGGGTCTGTTGGTTGGCCAGTGATTGAATTCTATGTTGCCACGTGACACGTCTACTTTGTACCATTTTCCATTTTGTACTGAAAGAGTATAAGTACTGTCTCCCATTTTGAGACTGGAGAGAGAAACCATTTACCCACCAGACCCTCTGGGGTCTGGGTGAATTATTATGCTGTTTGTGAATCCTTGTTCTGTCTCTCTGAATCAATATAAAAATATGACTAAAACCTCACTCTGAATTGGACGTCTCTCCTTGGGTGAACTCAGGTAACATTTTGGTATTTATAAGGTAATTCTCCTAAAGTAACATTGTTCATATTGGCTATTTACTTAAAGTATCCTGGTAAAAGCTAAAGTTAAGTATATATTGTAATTGGATTACTCTTAAAAGTATTTTGAGAGTTCCGGTGTTCCGGTGCATCTCAGTTCCCAGTATCATAGCTCTGCTGTCGAAGCTATTTATATTAACTAAATTTATACAGTCCTTCTAGTCCTAAAGTATAATCATATGGTGGAAAAATACCCATCACCATTAATTAATACCTTTCATTAGTTAAATATTTACAGTATAAAACACAAAGACACAGTTGACCACTTTCAACTTGTTGTCTATATTTTGGGCAATTTCCCCCCCCATAAATGTTCCCACATACACTCACCATGTCCCCTCACATTGGGGTCTGTACACTCCTTAATGGAGGCATGGTTCATACACTCACCATGTCCCCTCACATTGGGGTCTGTACACTCCTTAATGGAGGCATGGTTCTCCAGTTGGATCTTGACTTTGCCACTGTGAGCCTTGTTATCCATGACAATCTGGTGGCAAACATACAGTACAATTTACAATTGCAATTTATGCATTTAGTAGACACTGTCATGCAGAGCGACTCATAAGCAGACTCTAACCGTAGTCTCACACTCGTAAACCCACACTACTAACCTTAACGTTTGCCGGACTATTGGGAGGTTGTAATTATGAGCAGACCCCGCATGAACACAAGGTAAATAAGCAAACCAATAGAGCGCAGAGAGAACAAAGTAGTGTTCTGTCTCAAGTCTGAATCAGCATGCTATCTAAATAACATGTCAGCATAGTACACACTCAGGGGTGACAAACAGCAGCAGCAGAGGTGGAATCTCACCATGACAGTGAAGGTGTAACAATCTGGGATCTCATTGTTTATTATGGTCTGCAGGTTGATGGCCTTCAGCTGGAACTCTATGGTGACATTTATCAGCCTGGGACGCACGCACGCACGCACGCACGCACGCACGCACGCACGCACGCACGCACGCACGCACACACGCACACACGCACACACGCGCGCGCACACACACACACACACACACACACACACACACACACAGGCAATTAGAAAAGACACAAAGAATTCCTGTAAGACAACGATATTCATGACAGACAGAGTTGCATTTTAACCAGTTTTGACCAGAGACCTGTGTGCTGGGCAATGTCATTCTTTTTTCTTTCTTTCTTTTTTAAATACCCCCAAAAGCCATGAGTTTTGCAATGACTCTAATGTCACTGTCTTGTTTTATTTTGCTTTTACAATATTCTGAATAGTTAGGTCTCATTAATATAAAAAGGATAATGTTGGTTGGTGCTGCACGTAACACATAGCAACAACGTTGTTCTAACTTGTGAAACTTGAGTGTGAAGTTCTTGTAGTCAGAGTTCTGGAGGTAGGAAGGGACAGGCACCGGCTCCACACCAACACACTCTGTGGAAGACATGAACAACACCATTAGACCAACCTGGTGCCCCCTGCCAAAGATCAGGAGTCTGTTTGGTGCTAGTCTACAATAGTGGTCCTCAAACCATTTCAAGTCAAGGAATTAAAGATTTAGAGAGAGAGAGAGAGAGAGAGAGAGAGAGAGAGAGAGAGAGAGAGAGAGCGAGCGTGCATGTACACGTACGTACATGCACTAATGTACCAAAGTGAAATATTGATAGTTTCTGGAGACTTCTACCAAGCGACCCAAAGTAAATATGATTACTGGAACATTAGTGCAATGGATCTTGTTTATATATATATGTATTTATTTTTAATTGCCAAAATAGCAGATGTACAAGCTCACAGCGTGGCACGAAGTGACACGCTGTGAGCTTGTATATCTGCTATTTTTTAATAGCCTACTGTATAAATGTATGAAGTGGTTAAAAATGATTGTGATGCTATGGTAACTACCGTACTTTTTCTGGGGAACCCCCTAGAACCCCCTTTACGACCACTGGGGGTCCCCGGACTGGACCCCACTTTGAGAACCAATGGTCTACACAAAAATAAAAGTCTACATGCGCTCCACCGCAATGCTTTGTGAGCTTGTAGATTAGGATATTTTCACCATTCGAGTGTAATACAAGTATACGAAAAGTATATAGGGCTCAAGTGTGTGACTGTGTTTGTGTGTGCACAAACACAGTCACACACTTGGGGGTCTCAGCTTGTTTCAGATGTAAGAGGGGGGCTCCAAGAAAAAACACTGCAATTATTTTTGTATACTTCCTTGCATGTTCATGTAATTCTGAATGGTCCATTTGGTTCTATTTGTACACACATGGCTCCATTTTCGTCACCGCTAAACCCCTTATCCCTAAACTTCTTTGCCTTTTTTTTTTTTTTTTTTTTACTATTTTGCAAAACATTTTTGAATAGTTAAAATAGCCAATCTACAAGCTCACAGCGTGTCAATGTAGATTGGCTAGTTGAACTATTAAAAAATGTTTTTCTAAATAGTAAAAAAAAAAAAAGGCAAAGAAGTTTAGGGATAAGGGGTTTAGCGGTGACGAAATTGCAGCCCTCAGTCTCAGAGTTACAAATGGCTAAATTAAATACAGCGGCTTTCACTGAGTCATATAAATGATGGCATGTTTTCCAAGTCACGTGAAAAGCACAGACGATTCCACATTTCCACTATGCCCCTAAAAGGCTGCAGTGCAGGCCTTGTGGAAGTTACTTTTCATTTCTGCCATTAGTCAACGGATAATGATGTGTGCAACAAACAATTGGAGAAGCACAAAACAAGAAACTGTGGCAGTGGTGGGTGGGTGTTCTTTGTGTCCTGTAGTGAGTGATGGAAGTAGCAGTCCATGTTTTTTATTTACGTAAAATCAACAATAAAACAATATAAAAATAGCAAAATAGCAGAGGTAATAGCTAAAACAATGGTGGTTAATGTTTGCTTATTAACTAACCAGTTAACATAGCAAGTTTTCAAATAATTGTGGCGTACAAATATTTGCATCTGATATGTAGTGATGTAGAGGTACAAAGTGAAGTCCCTCAACATTGTACAGTACTTGGGTAAATTAACTCAGTTACTTTCCACCACTGCATATAGTAGAAACTACTTCAGGCATTAAGTAAGTGGGTCATAGTTCTCCTGACGTATATGGAACAGCCGCGCTCTGACTCACACAATCCCTCACTTCCTCCGGGGCGAACGCTGCCGTTGGAAAATTCATTAAATTATGCTGCCGGTTTGAATGATAAACCACATGAACCCTAGCGTCCCTATTCCGGGGGTCGAACATTCAGTGAGAATAGCACATCTACAAGCTCACAATGAGCGTTTTACATGTTGATCAGCTATTTCGGGACCAACAGATTGCTCTGTAGAGGAAAAAAAGGAGTGAGGGGAAGTCAATGGTTCTCAATGTGGGGTCCGGGACCCTCAGGGGTTCTTTAGGTTCTGAGGGGGTCCCCTGCTAAATTAGTTAATCTGCTATAGATCTGCTATTTTCAACAACAAATAATTATTAGGAATATTATTATTTTTTTAAAGATTTGTTTTTGGCTTTTCTGCCATTATTGATAGTGTCAAGTGAAGATAGACAGGAAATAGGGAGAGAGAGAAGGGGAGAGACATGCAGCAAAGGTCGTCATGAACGGGACTCGAACACGCAACGAGCTGTCAGGCCAAAGCCTATATGTGGCATGCGCCTGGACCATTTTGCCAGTGGGCGCCATTAGGAATATTCTTGAAACATTCTTTTCAGATGGAGGTCTTGAAACATTCTTTTCAGATGGAGGTCAGAGGCCAAATGGGTCATAGTTAGCCTAGGGGTTCCTTGACAAGATAAAGTTTGAGAACCACTGTCCTACGAGGATAATTTCTTTCTATTAAGTAGAAGCTAAAAAAGCACAGCGTAGGGTACTCGGTTGGGTGCAGGGCCATCCAGGTATAAATGTGGGTTTGGATACATTTCGGGGGAACATGGCCAACCCTAGACCGAGGAGTACGTCTTACCGGTGTCCACGTGGGGGTCGATGTCAAACGTGTCGTTGACGGGATCGATGCTGCCTTTTCGGAAGTACTGCTGGCACAGGGAGAGGGCGCTGCCGTTCACCCCGACCCCCAGCACATACGCGTAACGTCCCAGTGAGATCTGCGGCAGAGCCATGTACTGCATGGGGGAGGGGTGCAACAGTTAATCCAACTACACCTTTTAAAAAACATATAGTGATTTAAAATGAATTACAAGTAATAATTTTTTGCTCTTTTCTTTTTTTTGAGGGGCTCGTTTATTCAAAATCTAAGATAGTGGAAATGGATCAAATTGTGTCCCAACTGAAAACTGAAATCACCAAACACTATAGCAATGATTACTATTAATAATAATATAATAATATATAGAGCTTTAACATTTTACCTCCCAAAAAGGAAAAAAAGGCAACAATAAACAAATTGTCTGTTCTCTACGTCGTTCTCGTGTTTCCCAAACATTGGGTTGGGACTCATGTTTGGGTTGTGGAACCATATTTATACCTCGTTTCAAAAAGGAAAGAAATGAACGCTTCTCTGTTGATGTGTCTGAACAGTGATTATCTACCTGTTGAACAGTGTAGTTGATGTGGCTGTACATCTGGCTCTGTGTGTGGACAGCCTGGGGTGTGTCATCCTGGTAGCCTTTCAGAAACAGGTGTCTGAACGTGGCCGTGTTCTCCTCCTTGAACGTCACCACCATCTGGTTTCTCAGTCCAAACAGCACCAACTGTAACGACCAGAGGAGAGGTAAACCTTTCCACAGACAGAGGGGGACTTTTTGTGTTTTCTAACGCCTTATCATAGACTAGAGTGTCACACAGGAGCCGATCTATTAGCTCAAAACTCACGATTTTGCTACTTTTTAATTTGAATGAGTTTTAGACATGAGGTTTCCACCTGACAGTCGGGGGAAAGCTTTTAGGCCACTGTTCAAAACTACATTTTCAGGAAACAGAAAAAGAACAACCTGCGTTCCAATCGATCCAATGTAGTTATTATTTAGTCATAAGCATTTAGTGTAATTTTCCACTGGTTCAATAGAACATTCACAGACGCTTTTAAAGGAGATATAGACAACTTCCAGTGTTTGCACACAGAAGTGATTGATGTTTTCAAACAGATTCAAAGATGGCTCCAACCCCCCTCCCCCCGTCATTCTATTGGCCGAGCCAGGTCATTTCAGGCTATGGGTTGTTGTTACTGCTCACCCCGGGCCTGGGAGGGACACATTGGATGCACTCGTAATGGCTAAAAGATATATGAATTTATATCGTGTCCCGTGGTCACCCAGCCCCTGAGATGCTACCGCACGCAAATGAGGAAGTGCATTCTCTTTTATTTATAATTAGTGCATATAAAATATATATTGCCCCTCAAATGCTCCAGCCACTACAGTATAGTTCATGTGAACTACTTTGTCCACGGTTATTATTCATTGTAATGATCAAAAATATGATGATCCGTCATAGCTACATATGACGTAAATTCCCCATTTATTGTCAATGGGAATTAAGACGAAAAATCAACACTAGAGCTGCTCTCTCCCTTCAATAAAAATGGAATCAAACCAATCCTGTCACTGTACCCTATACCTGCACGGTGACGATGATGATCTTGAGCAGCTGCAGACCCAGTTTGAAGGGCTTGCGGCCCTTGGCGTGGTACTTGTCACAGGGGCTCATGAAGAAGTACTTGAGCTTCCTCCTCAGGGCCTCCTCCTCTTCCTCCTGCTGATGATGGCCGCCCGCCGCCAGGCTGCCGGGACGGGGCTCCTCCCCATCGCCACCGAGCGCTTCCTGCTGGGACCCATAGCTGGTCACGGAGGAGAACAGCCTGTCTTTCTCTGTGTGGAAAGGAGCCAGGGAAAAACAGAATGCTGGTAGATCTTTTTGTAAGCATGTTCTCCATGGAGAATCCATGGAGCAGTGCCCTGGCCAGATGTAGCATAATGGTATACACTCCAGCTCGTACCCGAGTCTCCCGTGTGGAAAGCCAACATCTTAACCACTACACTAAAGGTATATATCCCTATAATCCGGCAGGGGAGATATTAGACTTTTAGGTCATCAGGCTGAGGTTGTGAGCCACTCTGCTACATTAGGTAAAACTTACAACAGTGCAGAACAGTGGTTCTCGAAGATAGCAAATATACAATCTCACAGGGCATCACACTGCGAGCTTCTGCTATAAATATACAGTATATAGGCCTATAGATATATAATTATTGGGGTCCATATCACATGGGGGTCTTGGCAGGACAAAGTTTGAGAACTATAGTAATTTAGACGGCAATTGATCTTAATGGGTTAATGTGTTTCTGCATTATTAACAAGATTATAATAGCTATAGCTTGAATAGCCTATACATAAAAATAAGAAAAGGGCATGGTATTTCTTTCTTTTAAACCTTGAGAAAATGGTTGTTGTTTATTTAATTTGATTAGGAATGATCTATAGGCTAAAGGGAAGTCTCTATCAGAATAGAATAGTATAGCCTAAGTCTTATGTATATGTGAGGGGTGGGACCTTAGGACCTGGGAGCTCAGAGCAGGCAGCAGCAACAGCCTTTATATAGTAAGCGAAGCTCTCGTGAGAGCAGAGAGAGTCGCGTTTGTTCTCGTCCGTTTTGTGCGTGGTGCAGTCCTGGGTTGGCGTCATTCACCGGTGGCCAGCACCGTGCGCCCAAACTTTACTAAAAGAGGTATGTTACAATGCGGGTTATGCTTTATTTTGTTTGTTTCATGAGTAGTTTTATATGTACTTATTACTGTCACTGCACTCCACAGTTTCTGGTGGTGCTGGGCAGTAGGACGGCTGGGAACCAGCAAAGTACTGTTTATGCACTGTAACAAGAGTCTGAGGTAGGAGTTAACTTATATGTTGTTTAATAGCAACCAGAGGTTTATGTATATACTAGAGTTTATTGCATTTACCCAGCATGCTGTTTTATGACTATTGTCTGGTGATGTGTAAATAATATGATTTTCTGTATTATATTGTAGTGCCAGACAGACCCTGGTCAGCCCATGCTCCTGCCGTTTGGGTGTACACACCTCGGGCCTATAGGTAGGAAGATGGGCTTGCCAAGTTGCCAGTATATTGTATGTATTGTGTGTAATGATGATGGTGCTCAAGGAGTAATTCTATTTTTGTATATTGTAGGCTGACACTGGTGACGCACGGGATCGTGGTCAGCAGGCAGCCGCTGCTCTTTTCCTCCTTTTATTTTATTGTTAGTTCTTAGTTGCTACTCAAGTGCCTCACCTTAGTCCAGTCTATATACAGAGTCAGATCAAAGTAACTTCACAATGATGACCGTACCGTTCCCTTCTCCCCTTGTTTTGAGTGTGCAGTGTTTTAACAAAATGTAATTTCAGTGATTTGTGCGCATATTAAGTCGCAGTGATTCTAACCTTTTGTAGTGTTCTAGTTTTATCAGTGTGCAGTGTTATCATTATTATTAAAGTCTTATTGTCCCCGGTCATTGTATGTGTTGGTACACAACCATGCAGTACTCTTGATAAACCTTATGCTGATATATTTAAAATAAAGTGTTCAATGGTTGTACACACAAGCCTCTGTCTGTCTTGTTAACCTGAGTTTGGTCACCACAGTAACAGTAAATGTATAGTTGGTTCAGGGTCTCTCCCCTTAAAGAGAGTGGCGTAGTCACATTGATTTATCCCAAAGTATTATCAGTGTACATCTGGTCACATTTGGCGTAAGTCGGCAGTGGACGCAGAGGCTTTTTTTGTGTTGGTTAATTAGAGGCACTGAGATTGTAGAGCAACAGGTTAGGGTTGGAGGAAAAGAGCAGTGGTTGTCCAGGAGGAGAACAAGAGGACATCCACCGCCCTCTAGCTGCAATACCGTCCTGGTGCACTGTGGACATTCCTTGTGGTGTTATTCACCTCTACCCAGGTTATTGACATTTTTGGGCTGGAAAAAAAAAAGTTCAGTAAAATGGCTGAATCTGATGAACAAATCAAGGTTTTGACTGAACTTGTTAAGCAGCTACAAGCAGAAAATAATAGGCTCAAAGACAGGGGTACTGAGACAGTGAATGTAGAGGCCCCTGAGCCATCTAGCCATGTAGCTGCTAATGGTGTCAGCAATAATCAAGTACGGGAGCGGGTGTATGTTTATGCACCAACAGAGAGGAAATGTCCACGCTTTTCAGGAGTTATAGTTCAGGATGGTTTGACTGTGGAGGATTGGGTGGAGGAGGCGCGAAAATCATTGTCTGTGCGGCAAACATCCCCAGCTGAACAGGCAGCGTTCCTCTGTGATCTTTTAGACGGGGAAGCTAAAAGGGAAGTTAAATTTGGCTCTTCAGCAGATAGAACCAACCCTGACACAATTTTCACTATACTGCTTGACAATTTTGGTTGTGATCAAACATATGTGACGCTACAGAGACAGTTCTTTCAACGCAGGCAACAGGACAATGAGTCTATCCGTGAATTTTCACATGCTTTGTTACATTTGATGGAGCTGCTTAAATGTAAAGATCCACGTGGTGTTTCACACCCAGAGTTGGTCATTCGTGACACTTTCATTGAAAATGTACGTGATGCTAAATTACAGCGTGAATTGGCTCACCTGGTTCGGCAACACCCGAACCAGTCATTTACTGAGGTACGCAATGCAGCCATCAAATGGGAAAAGCGAGGGCCCCCTACTAGTACACACAGAGCAAGAGCCTATTCTTGTGACTCCCATGCCTCAGGAGTTAGTCAAGGCGAGGTTGATACTAATGCCATTTCTGCTAGGCCCAGTGATGAGTTGGGGGAATTGAAGGAGTGTTTACGTAAACAGCAGGTCCAACTTGACGCCATTCTTAAACATCTAGGCCCCGCTTCCTCTGTCCCTAACCATGTTAACCCCCAGGACTTCCCCAATGGCAACAGGCCGAACCAATACAAGTTCCAGCCTGATGGTAAACCTATATGCATGCGGTGCAACAGAGCAGGCCATATCGCAAGGTTTTGTCGGGTTGACACTAGTGGGCTCCCAGGTGGGGTGGAGTCAAGGGGACAGGGCCAAAGGGTGGGGGTAAGGGTGAATGCCGTTGAGCAGCAGGAAAACTAGCGCCCTCTGTTGTTGGGAACCCGGCATCAGGAGGGGGTTTTATGGGTTCAGAACAGGCAAGTTTGGCATCCAGGCTAATTGGACGTTGCCCAGTGGTTAAGGTCATCATAGGGGGAGTGGTGGTGCCGTCCTTACTTGATACAGGGTCAATGGTAACTACCGTAACACAGGCCTTCTTTGAAGAACACCTTAAGCCCCAAACTAATGAACAGCTGAAATCTTGTAACTGGCTTCACTTAACAGCAGCCAATGGATTGGACATCCCATACTTGGGATATGTGGAGATGGATGTTGAAGTCCTGGGTACGGTCCTCCCACAGATGGGTATCTTGGTGGTAAAAGACTCTCCTGACCCAGTTTCCATGCGTCGAAAAACTGCTGTGCCTGGCCTGCTAGGAATGAACATCATCAGTGGTTGCTATTCTGTATTATTCAGGGAACATGGTAACAACCTCTTTTCTTCTCCTCTAGTCCAACAAGCTGGGAAGGAATGGGTGCGGGCATTGTCAGAGTGCCAACAACTGGAACTCCTCCTACAGACTGGCTGTGTGGGGGAAGCGGTGGCACTGCCAGGTCCGGCACTCCGCATACCCGCAGGCTCCCTAAAGTTCGTCCAGGCCACATGTAACCAAGGCCCTGGTCCGGCACTGGACAGTGTGATGTTGGAGCCCCTGCCCTATGGAAAAGGTCACCTCCCTGTAAACCTACTGATTTCCAGTGCCCTCCTCGCTGTTTCCAGGGGGACTGTCAACATCCCCATCGTAAATGTTGGAGAGGAAGACCAGTGGCTGAAACCAAAAACTGTGCTTGGGTCACTACATCTGGCCGATCTACACTCCCCATCCCAGTCGGTGCACGTGGAGGAGCAGTTTGAGGACCCGGACAGGCAGGTCGTCTTCATTCGCTCCATGTCGGCACATCCCCGCCCCCAGTCTCCCTCCCCCCCTCCCCCCTTCCCTGGTCTGAACGAGCTGAAGTGGCCTGACCTGCCCCCTGATGAGGCACAGGCAGCCAAGACATTGTTAACTAAGTACCAAGACGCATTCAGCCTCGCTGACGGGGAGTTGGGCTGTACCAACCTGATCCACCACGACATTCCAGTGACGGACGAGGCCCCAGTACGCCAGCGGTACCGCCGCCTCCCCCCCTCTCAGTTCTCACTGGTCAAGGCCCATATACAAGACCTGCTACAGCGAGGAATCGTGAGAGTGAGCTGCAGTCCCTACTCCTCCCCCATCGTGGTGGTCCAGAAGAAGTGTGGGGATATACGGCTGTGTGTCGATTACAGACAACTCAACGCCAAGACGAGAAAAGACGCCTACCCGCTGCCACGCATTGAGGAGTCGCTGGATGCCCTTACAGGTGCCAAATGGTTCTCGACCCTCGACTTGGCTAGTGGTTACAATCAAGTACCAATGGCAGAGAAAGACAAAGAGAAGACAGCCTTCTGTACCCCGTTTGGCCTCTTTGAATTCAACCGGATGCCATTTGGACTTTGCAACGCACCAGGCACCTTCCAACGCCTGATGGAGCGCATCTTCGGGGACCAGAGTTTCCAGTCACTCCTGTTGTACTTGGATGACATTGTCATCTTTTCCACAACCTTCAGTCAACACCTGCAGCGGTTGGAGATGGTCCTGAGTCGACTCCAGCAGCACAATCTGAAACTGAAGATGTCCAAATGCCACTTCTTTCAGAAGGAGGTTAAATATCTGGGCCATGTCATCTCCTCTGCCGGTGTGGCCACTGACCCGGAGAAGACCAAGGCAGTAGCAGAGTGGAAGCACCCCTCAACTGTTACCGAGCTCCGTTCCTTCCTGGGATTCTGCTCCTATTATAGACGCTACGTGGAAGGATTTGCCAAGCATGCTGCTCCACTTCACCGGCTGGTCGGAGAGTTGGAAGGAGGCCCCAAGAAACCACGGTCAAGGGTCAGTGCCAAGTTGGAAGGACATTGGAGTGCACACTGTGAACAGGCATTCCAGACACTAAAGAACAAGTTGGTCACTGCCCCTGTCCTGGGATATGCCGATTTCAAACAGCCCTTCATTCTGGAAACTGATGCCAGCCACCAGGGCCTTGGTGCAGTACTCTCCCAAGAACAGGATGGCGTACGCAGGCCAATCGCTTTTGCCAGTCGGGGACTGAAGCCAACGGAGAGAAACATGTCAAACTACAGCTCCATGAAATTGGAATTTCTTGCCGTGAAGTGGGCAGTCACGGAGAAGTTCAGAGAATACCTCCTAGGAACGACCTTTACTATATACACAGACAACAACCCCCTGAGCTATCTCCAGACGGCGAAGTTGGCAGCTGTAGAACAACGGTGGGCATCCCAGTTGGCCAGTTTCACCTTTGACATTAAATACCGCCCCGGCAAAGCCAATGGCAATGCTGACGCCCTTTCCCGCCAACCAAACACCACAGTGCCCCAGTCCCTCCCGGCCATGGTGCCTGGCTTCTCCGTCCCCCCACAGGTGGCCAATAACCCTATACCGTGCCCGGTGGGGCAACCACGGCTTACTGTCAATATCATGGCCGTGGATGCAGCTCCAGTGCGGGAGAAGGCTGACCTGCAGGCCCTGCAAGCCACTGACCCCGTGATTAAACCATTCCTACCTACTGGAGGAGAGGGCGCCCCCCAAACAAAGTGGAACGGACAAGGGAATCCGACCAGGTTCTGGAGCTCGCTCGGCAGTGGAAGAGAATAAGAGAGAAGGACGGTGTACTGTACCGAGAAGTACAGATGCCCCCAGGCCGAAAGGCCGTGCACCAGCTGCTATTACCAAAAGCACTACACACTGAGGTACTGACCAGTCTACATGACAACCATGGCCACCAGGGGGCAGAGAGGACAACAGCCCTTGTCCGGGAGAGGTGTTACTGGCCCAACATGCGCCTGGACATTGACCAGTGGTGTAAAGAGTGTGAACGCTGTGTCATTGCCAAAGCAGTACGGCCATCAGTCAGAACCTTTATGGGACACCTAATGGCCTCCAAACCATTGGAAGTGCTAGCCATTGACTTTACCACGTTGGAGAGAGCCAGTGATGGGAGAGAACACATCTTGGTCGTGACCGACGTCTTCTCTAAATTCACTCAAGCATATCCAACGCCGGATCAAAAGGCCCACACGGTAGTTAAAATTCTGACTGAGAAGTGGTTCTACATCTACGGGGTCCCTAAACGGATCCATTCGGACCAAGGCCGGAGCTTTGAAGGGGAACTACTCAAACGCCTCTGTCAGCTGTATGGCATAGCAAAAAGTAGGACGACCTCTTACCACCCAGAGGGAAACGGACAATGTGAGAGGTTTAACCGCACACTTCACGACCTGTTGCGCTCCCTCCCAGGTGAGAAGAAGCGGAAGTGGCCCCAAATGCTCCCCCAGTTGCTGTTTGCCTACAACACCACGGTCCACCAGTCAACTGCTCATTCACCATACGAATTGATGTTTGGCCAGAAGCCCCAGCTGCCCGTGGACTTACTACTGGGACGAGCCGATGAAGAGCCAGCTTCTACTACCCCAGAGGATTGGGTGAAAGAACACCAAGAGCACCTGGCCACCGTGTATGTGGCGGCCCGAAACCATCTGGAGGCAGCTGCTACAGCCAGGGAGAGGCGTCAACCCCCCACCACCACAACCATTCTTCCAGCCGGCACCCTAGTCTATCGGAGGAACCATGGACCAGGACGACGGAAAATTCAAGACGTGTGGGAATCGACAGTGTACCAAGTGGTGCAATGCCTTGACGAGGTCGGTACAGTATACAAGATCCAGTCCCGCAACAACCCAGAACAGCAGAAGAACGTCCATCGCTCACAAATAAGGCCGATCACGGAAAGAGGAGCCCTGGTGTCGGAACCACTGGCAGTGCCCACCCCACCCAGTCAAATGGATGACATCCCCCCCCTAGGAAGTGAAACTGAGGACGACGATGACAGCAACAGCAGTTATTCGTCTGGTTTTCTCCCAATTGTCATGGAGACAAATCCGACCGCAGAATGGGAGCCAGACCCCCCGCCCCCAGACTCACCATTGTCCATTCCAGAACCTCCAGAACTCTTACCGAGCAGTCCACATCCCCCCGAAAGGTCTGAGACAACCCCGCAGCCTCAGGAGCTGGTGGGTGTAAGGCGCACACACAGGACCACTGCTGGTCAACACTCTAACCCATTCCACCTACCCCTGCCCTTGGCCCAACCCACCCCACCCCCCTCAGTGCACTCCCAGCAAGTGACATTCAGGCCAGGGGACTAATGTCCGTTATGTTACCGGGACGGCAACCTTTTAAAGTGGGGGTGTATGTGAGGGGTGGGACCTTAGGACCTGGGAGCTCAGAGCAGGCAGCAGCAACAGCCTTTATATAGTAAGCGAAGCTCTCGTGAGAGCAGAGAGAGTCGCGTTTGTTCTCGTCCGTTTTGTGCGTGGTGCAGTCCTGGGTTGGCGTCATTCACCGGTGGCCAGCACCGTGCGCCCAAACTTTACTAAAAGAGGTATGTTACAATGCGGGTTATGCTTTATTTTGTTTGTTTCATGAGTAGTTTTATATGTACTTATTACTGTCACTGCACTCCACAGTTTCTGGTGGTGCTGGGCAGTAGGACGGCTGGGAACCAGCAAAGTACTGTTTATGCACTGTAACAAGAGTCTGAGGTAGGAGTTAACTTATATGTTGTTTAATAGCAACCAGAGGTTTATGTATATACTAGAGTTTATTGCATTTACCCAGCATGCTGTTTTATGACTATTGTCTGGTGATGTGTAAATAATATGATTTTCTGTATTATATTGTAGTGCCAGACAGACCCTGGTCAGCCCATGCTCCTGCCGTTTGGGTGTACACACCTCGGGCCTATAGGTAGGAAGATGGGCTTGCCAAGTTGCCAGTATATTGTATGTATTGTGTGTAATGATGATGGTGCTCAAGGAGTAATTCTATTTTTGTATATTGTAGGCTGACACTGGTGACGCACGGGATCGTGGTCAGCAGGCAGCCGCTGCTCTTTTCCTCCTTTTATTTTATTGTTAGTTCTTAGTTGCTACTCAAGTGCCTCACCTTAGTCCAGTCTATATACAGAGTCAGATCAAAGTAACTTCACAATGATGACCGTACCGTTCCCTTCTCCCCTTGTTTTGAGTGTGCAGTGTTTTAACAAAATGTAATTTCAGTGATTTGTGCGCATATTAAGTCGCAGTGATTCTAACCTTTTGTAGTGTTCTAGTTTTATCAGTGTGCAGTGTTATCATTATTATTAAAGTCTTATTGTCCCCGGTCATTGTATGTGTTGGTACACAACCATGCAGTACTCTTGATAAACCTTATGCTGATATATTTAAAATAAAGTGTTCAATGGTTGTACACACAAGCCTCTGTCTGTCTTGTTAACCTGAGTTTGGTCACCACAGTAACAGTAAATGTATAGTTGGTTCAGGGTCTCTCCCCTTAAAGAGAGTGGCGTAGTCACATTGATTTATCCCAAAGTATTATCAGTGTACATCTGGTCACATATAGGCTATTTTGTAGACATAGCTCTGTGTCACTGACATTAGATCATATGTGACAAGACAAATTTTCATTCAAGTCTTGAATGAAAATTGTTGTCATATCTTGAATTTCAAGATGTGATGAATATAGACCAATTTGCACCTATATGGGATGGCCTGGGATGTATACAGGTTAACTACACTTAAATTAACAACTAAGATGTTTACATTGCTATCATGTAGGGCAGGCATAATGGATTAACAACAACAACAACAATAATAATAATAATAATAATAATAATATGGTAAACAAACCTGTAGCACAGTTATGATTTTCAGATGACATGGCGATGATCTGACGATCCAAATCCAATAATGATCACAAATATATCATCAGTGTCAGATGTTATAGCCTACAACGTGTTATAAATGACAACAGCATGTTCATAAACGATTATCAGTGCGCTGGTGACGACCAGAACCAGTCGGTAAACATTGCGTTACACCGACAACGGTGACCTGTCACCGTCCGCGACGCACGCACTGTTATGGTTTGCATTTCCAATACACTTTCTGTTATGGAGTAACGGAATTGGACAGGTCACCAATTACTCTGTAACGGTCGATCGCTGCTTCCCTTATGGTCACGAGAACAGTCACGTGACAAACGTTTGCGGTTCTTACAAAGGGACACCCCCCCCTCCCCACACACACTGATACTGACACCCTGCCTTAATCACTTCTCTTAACCACCAAATACTTCCCTTTGGTCTGCCAATTTAACCTGTTTTGTGACTTTGATTTTATTGTGGTTTGTACGTTCTGCTGTTTAAAAAAAAAATTGTTCATATTGTTTTTTCCCCCCTAAAGTGATATGTGTTTTAATTGTAATAAATTGATTTGCATATTCAATGTTGATGTAGTTTTTGTCCTTAATGTACAGATGTTCTTGGAGAATGCCACTTAATTATTATGCCCCTGGAGAGTAGGCATTCTCCTTCTCCTTCACATGTTTTTACATTGACTTTGTGTAACGTTTTTTATATTTTGTAAATTGTAAGCCTAACTGAAAAATAAACAAACAAACACCCACACACACACAAATGTAAGCTATATTTGTATCGTGTATATATCGTGTATTCCTGTTTGCGGATGACTCGGCACTGCTGGTCTCAGACAGGAACAAACTGCAGGTTGAAAAGGCCCTCAGCTCGGTTCGCACCTGAATCGCTGATAACAAACTATCTTTACACAAACTGAATCCATTCTATTTGGATCAAATATCAATCTCAGCACGGCAGATGGCTTCTTGGTTAGAGTGGGTTATATATAATCACACGGACAGATGAAATTACCTAGCTATAGGTAAAGGTTCCATCCTTCCATTCCCATACAGGAACTCCTCACTGGTCAACAAAAACACCTAACACACCCTAACAGGAGCCCTCGTACAAGGTTTCTTTGACTATGCATGCACCTCTTGGTACCACAGCACCTCAAAGGACCTAAAAACAAGGCTCCAGACTTCCCAAAACAAACTGGCCAGGCTACTACTTGGCCTCACTCCCCGAACCCACCTCACCCCTGCCCATTTTTATGGGCTGGAATGGCTTAAGTTAGGCTTCACGACAGTACAGCATCTTGCAATACGTCTGGTCTACAAGATTTGCTACACCACCTAGATGCCCATGTTGCATGTACCTGTCTACCTACAGACGGACAGACAGACAGACAGACAGACAGACAGACAGACAGACAGACAGACAGACAGACAGACAGACAGACAGACAGACAGACAGACAGACAGACAGACAGACAGACAGACAGACAGACAGAGAGCAATGAGTCAGGAATAGACAGTAGACAGCAGAGAGAAAGTGAGGGGCGACAGTCATGCCATGTCTGATTAAAAGTATGGGCCTCGTGTAAAGGGACAAAACCAACCACAATAACTACAGTATTAAGCTTTTATTGAGGGGAAGTGGGAGGTAATTTGTTTGCCGGTTAGATATGGCTGTCATAAAACGTATTCCTGCCTATACCATATCAGTATCATGTATCTTGTAGAGTTGTAAAAACCTTCTAATCTAAAGCTCTCATCGGCAGGGGTCATCTCCATGCTGGCTTGTGGTGGACATTTTTGTCAAAATTATTTTTTTGCCACGGACATACAAAATGACAATATTATTACCAGAAACGCATAAAGAGCTAGCCCTGAATAACCAAATAACAGGTCTGTAACTCTGAGTGTTCAAATGGAACCAAATGGACCATTACAGGTCCATTTGGTTCCATTTGTACACTCTTACAAAGTTACAGTCTTCCTTCATAAGCCCATAACTGCAGGTTTGCTTATTTGCATAACCCTGTAGATGCTGTTTTCTCTAATTATGCTCCAAAACTATGGCACATCTATACCTAAAGAGTGTTTTGAATGAAAGGTGCAGTAAGCAAATTGTTATCAGAATAATAAATGACGCATAGAAACCTATGATTATCTAGTCAAATTATTACGTGGCATCATCAGACAGCTCATGCATAATCAAATGATCTTCACTTAACAGTATTTCTGTGCACTGTGTGTGCATTCATACAGAGACAGAATCTGAGAACTATAATGAGGCCAATGCTGGACCTCCAAAAGGCTTTTGACACCGTGAACCACTCCATACTGGTTAACAAGCTTAAAGCTATTGGTTTTGATAGCACATCAGTGAGCTGGATGCAATCCTACCTGGAGGGGAGAGAACAGATGGTGGAGGTGAACGGAACACTGTCCCCTCCCCTCCCAGTGAGCTGTGGCGTCCCACAAGGAAGCATACTAGGGCCTTTACTGTTCCTAATATATGTTAATGACATGACTTCAGCTTGTGACTGCAACTTGTTCCTGTTCGCAGATGACTCAGCACTGCTGGTCTCGGACAGGAACAAACTGCAGGTTGAAAAGACCCTCAGCTCTGAACTCGGTATAATCTGCACCTGGCTCGCTGATAACAAACTATCCTTACACCTGGGAAAAACTGAATCCATCCTCTTCGGATCAAATAGTAATCTCAGCAAGGCAGATGGCTTCTTGGTTAGAGTGGGTGACAATATTATCACACGAAAAGATCAAATTACCTACCTAGGTTCCATCCTGGAGGCCAATCTTTCCGGTGATAAGATGGCCACCAACGTAATCAAAAAAGTCAATCAAAGAACAAGATTCCTTTACAGGATCTCCTCACTGGTCAGCAAAAACACCTTGAAGACCTTAACAGGAGCCCTCGTACAAGGTTTCTTTGACTATGCATCCACCTCTTGGTACCACAGCACCTCAAAGGCCCTTAAAACAAGGCTCCAGACCTCCCAAAACAAACTGGTCAGGCTCCTACTTGGCCTCACCCCCCGAACCCACCTCACCCCTGCCCACTTTGACAGGCTGGGATGGCTTAGGGTCGTCGACAGAGTACAGCATCTTGCAATGGGTCTGGTCCACAAGATTCGATACACCACCAAGATACCCATGTACCTGTCTAAATACTTCCTTAATGTAAACGAAGTCCACACCCACAACACCAGAGGGAGTGCAACAAACCATGTACAACCCAGATTCGGCACAAACAAGGGACTAAATTATTTTCGCTCCTATGCCACCAAAATGTGGAACGCCCTACCAACAGTCATTAAGACATGTGAATCCCTTGACTCCTTCAAAACCGCTCTCAAAGGGCACCTACGGATGGCTGCAATTCGAAACTGGCCTCTGTAAAATCTGAATCCCCCCCACCCCCCCCACCCCATTTTCCTTCACTGTATATTGTATCTTTTCCCTTTTTTGCTTCCCATATGATGAATTTAGCTACATAGAAATGTCTATTTGTATGTCTCTAAATGTTTGTATGTCTTTAAATGTTTTGATGAATTGAACAATGTGGACCCTGTTGTAAACAAGTGTAATGCTTAATTGGGTCGTCCACTCACAGTTGACAGTCTTTGTATTGAGTTTGTGCTTAAAATGTACTGTAAATTCTACAAACTGTTAATAAATATTTCAATCAATCAATCAATCTGCTGGGAATCCTGACAGGTAAGTCATGATGACTGAAATTAATTCTTTATTAGGAAAATAACCTCTTGAGATGTAGCATCTCGTTTTTAAGGGGGTCCTAAAGACAAGGATACAATGTATACAGAAAGAGAGAAAGAAAGAAAGAAAGAAAGAAAGAAAGCAGACAACAAAATAGAAACTACAACAACCAAATCAACCAAACAACATATAACAGAACAAATAGTATTACTCTTTAGCGTAATTAGCCTATTAATTAAAGGTTAAATGTTAAATTGTAAAAACATAGCTATTCATAGAAAATAAAAGAAGTCGCACAGCTTGTAGCCACAATGCAATACTTTATCTAAAGAATTACCAACGTTTTGACATAAAATGCCTTCTTCTATCCTAGGGCTCTGTACCCTCTCCTTATGTCACACTCGTCAGTACCACATTGTATATGACCAAATGAACTGGACTGATGCTCAGCAGTACTGCAGGGACAAGTTCACAGACCTGGCTACTATAGGCAGCTTGGAGGACGTCAAGACAGTGATTGATATGGTGGACTTAAACAGCCTGGGCAATCCTGAGGACAGATATGTAAATATTTCCACTTTGCTATTATATAGTCATCATATGGTAGTCTGAGGAATTTCAACTGAGTCATAATGTATGCATTTTATAGTCAAGCGAGGGAAGGCAGATTGGGGATGACACACAGGACAACAAATATTAACAAATGTATTAAAGGGATATTTTAATTTCAAAAGAACTTTTGGTAATTCTATCGCCTACTCAGGCTTATGTGAACACCCCAGATAGTTTTTAAGTTGCTCGATTCAGTATTTACTTGATATTCATTTTAACTGCCTCGTCCCCTTCCTATACAAACCCATTGAAGTTAACCAGTGAGATTCACCGAAAAGACCCGTCCTTTTTTTCTGGTGACTCATACTGCCCTCCTAATACGTGAGGTGCCAGTGTTTTTATTTTTTCATTTATTTTTGTATAATCTTTTTGGATGAAAAGCATCAGCAAAAGAACGAAAGAACAAGGATAAAATAATAAATTTGATGCTCTCTGCTTACTGAGCTACTGTATACTTTTGCAAATAAATAAATGGACAACTCAACTTATTCAACCCCCAGATTATTATACACCATACCGACCTACCTTTATAATATCCTTTAATGATGTTTTGTCATTTATTTTAAGGCGGCCTGGATAGGCTTGTATGATGACATCAACAGCTGGAGATGGTCACTGGCAGATCAACAGGAGCAGAAGTTCAGGAAATGGGCTCCTAATGAACCAAACAACATTGCCATTGGAGAGAGAGTGTTGTACATTCATGTATCATGATGATGGTACATGGAACGATGCTCCATGTGCAGAACGTTTGTGTGCAATCTGCTTCGACGATACAGGTGAGATGTATTTGTCAGTTCTGAGCATTACTCACAATTTCCCACTCTCACGCAACATAACCACTCAGATCAGTTAGCTAACACAAGGGCACAAACGTTTCAACATTTCACCACCATTAACATGTCAGTCAACACTGCACATAGCCATCATGCTACTGAACTGGATATAAATGGCCACCATATCGCATAAATTCACGTAATAATCTTTTGAGGGGTGCTAGCCCCTCTATGCCCAGCTTTGTGTGTCTGTGTGTAGCACAGAATGTGAATTATGTGTTGATTTGATTGGCTGAGCATGGAATGTGAGGATGATGTATGATGATAAATGCACCCCTCACTTCACAAAATATCTTTTTCTTTTGGGCATATTTTTGTGTTTTGAGAATACGCCACCAGAGCATATACCATGTTCTGGCCAACCTGTACAGAAACTGACTGTAGTATACCTGTATTTTCAGAGCCGATAGAGAAATACTTCTTCATCAACAAGAGCCTGACATGGGATGAGGCTCAGGCACACTGCAGGGAGAGACACACAGACCTGGCCAGTGTGAGGAACCACACTGAGAATAAGCAGGTACGTAAGATGATCCCCTCCGAACTGGTGCTGGATAGGCCTGTACCGAGACTCCTGGAAGTGGTCTGATGGGAGCAGCTACACATTCGGGGACTGGAATTCAGGGGAACCAAATAATCGCTTCATGGAGGAGAACTGTGTCTCCATGGTGTTTGGCATAGGGTCCAAATGGGAAGACTGGAAATGTGATAAGACACATGCATTTATCTGCCACAGCCATGGTAAGAGATGACCCATTGTTGCATTGAAAGTGCTGCATTTGCAGTTGTTCCTAAAATCTGGGAGCGAGTTAGTAGTTTCCCTTACCATCACATAGCCTGGAAGTACCATAGACTTGAATATGGAAAAAAAAGAAGAAAAACAGTGGGCAGTTCATAAACCCGTCCACCAGTGACATCATCAATGGGGAACGGCATTGTGCTTGCTTCGTGTCTTTCCCCCCGTCTCTCTCCCCGTTTCCTGTCGGCCTGCTGTCTATCCCTCCATAGAAATAAAACACAGAAGAAATCTGCATAACGTTGATGTTGATATTCATTCATCAGCCAACACTCCCCACTCACAGGTAGTACCCCCCCCCCCCCCCCCAGAGATGACGTATAGGGCCTTAGTCCTACTCCTCCTCCCAGCCCAAATCACACCTTGGAAAGCATGAGTGTCTATTTCAAACAAAGTGTTTTTTTTACTGCAGGAATTGCCTGTCATAATTTGACCCCCCCAGTATAAGGATGTATTAGGATGTTGATATTCATTCAATAGCCAACATACTTAAAGTTTAAGTAGTATAATAATAAAGAGTGAAGTGAGTATAGACAAATTCACAGAGGGTTGCCTGGGTGCGGCCATTACTGAGGTGTACCATTAATCGCACTGATTAGCTACACCTGGCCTAACCTCAGTAATGGCCGTGTCAGTAATGACCCCTCTGTGAATTCGTCTATAGGCCTGCTGGCTAGACTAATATCACCTTTCTTCCTGTGGCAGATTCATCTGGTTTCCAGGCTAGGTTAGAGAGCCCACAAATTAATAAAACTGACATTTATTAATGTTTGTTTTCAAAGTCCCAGAAGTCTCCGTGAAGAAACAAGTGGTGAGAATTAAAGTGACCAGAAGAAACTCCTCCCTGGATCTGAACAGCCCTGCAGTGAAGGCGGTCATTTTGGAACAGGTACAAATAATGCCTAACTAATTCATCAATTTAATAATTTTGTCATACTGCATACTGTATACCTCCTTTGCCACCCATTATTATATTGAATATTGTACATTATCTGGTTTGCTGAACTAACAGGGATCCAAAATTGTCCATTGTCTAATGCTTCTCAGAGTGGGGTCCCCCCCCTTCTCAGAGTGGGTCCCCCCCCCCCCCCCCCCCCCCGTTCGGCTTACAGGTTATGGGGGATTTCACTGTAGTATGTACTGTACACTATACAGCATGTACAGTTTGTGTTTAACCACTAGAACCTCAGCATCCATGTCCAGTTTACCAAGTCTAGAGGGTTTAAGTGATTAACAACACACAGTAATGTATATGAACTGTTTGAACTTGTAAGATGTTTGTCATTCATTGATTGATTCCAGAAAGAAAGTGTATTCTTTATCAGGTCAATAAGGGTCACATCTTTTTCATTCATTGATTGATTCCAGGAACAAAGTGTAAGTTTGGCAACCCTAGAATCAGGAGAATAATAATTCTGGTTTGTATCTGTCAGTTGAAGCTAGAGCCTGATGGAAGAAGGGGAAACGGCAGATATCAAACTGAAGTGGGTGGAGCAGTCTGATGGGAAGGTCTTCCACAAAGAAGACAAGAAAAAAAGGAAGAAAAGAGAGAGGAAGCCTGTTCTAACAAAGATTGAGCTGTAAGGGGGGGGGGTCCCAACCTGTGAGCCGGGGTCCACTGGTGGGCCGTGAGGGTATTGCAAGTGGGCTCCCATAATGCAATGTGTTATTGTGAGCTAGTATCCGACAAAAAAAAATCATATTCATTTGGGGGTCCATGAAATTAAAATGTTTGAGAACCACTGCTCTAAGAAAATAAGTGACCTGCCCTAGTCGCAATATTTTGACCTGGTTGCTTGTTTCTCGTGAGTATGCAAATATTGGTAACAGGTTAAAAAATAAACTAAAGTATAATGTACTAATTGGTAGGGATAAGCAAGAAGTTGAAGGCTACATTTTACCATACATTTAGGTCCGATAATGATGTATGGTGCATGTTAAAATAAAAACAATATTATATTACTTAAAGACCACCGACCCAGCTCACTGAGTTGACTGCTTCTTCTAGCTTAATCCATCGATTAACTTAAAATAGCACGTCCCATAAATATTGTCATCTCTTGGTCGAAATATTTGAAAATTAAATATTTGAAAACTGTTCAATTACCTGTTCACAGGTAATGTAAAGTACAATGTGAACTGAACATGCTTGGCACATCACTTGGACCTTATCAGAATTATCCTTCAATTTCTTGTTTATGCCAAGAATTATTAGATAATGGATATACAGGTTTTGTAGCTATTGTGGACATTTTAAAACTTAATTGTGGTTGTGGAATATCCGAATGTTTCAAGCATGCTCTAATCCTGTATTATTCGCGAACATATTAACATAAGCACGTCACACTCACCAACAGCCTTAGCCCAGGCCTACTACTACTGCTACTACTGATGATAGGCAATGTTTTGAAGTGATGCATGTTGAAGAGTTGTCTCTATACACTCTTCTAAAGAGTAATGCATGACGAATGCAGCACCATTTGCTTGATTCATCATGCCAATGCATTATGTCCTGCAAGTTACAGGTGATTATACATTACATGAATGCATAGTGGCTGTGGAAACTGGAAATTAATTTAAAGTTTTGTGCATTTTATCCTCTGAAATATTATACAATGGTGCCCCACCCACAACCATCAAAAAAATGTTTTTTTACAGGGAGTGAGAGAACTATGGAGTTACAATTGAAAGCAACAATAAAAAGGAGCAGCTGATATAACCAGTGTACATAGTGTACAGTATTTGTTTTACTGAGAGTGACACAGAAAGGTTGTCTCACACCAAAATGATGAGGGTTGACATCCCTGAACCTGACAGTCGGCTCCCATTAGATGAGTGAATTTGATGAACACAAAGCTAACACTTTGTTAGACAGTAAACATATTCCTCTGTGCTTCAGGAGACACTTGATCATGTTGACTGACCTTTTAATGGCATACTATTAATTGTTGTAATCCAACAGGCTGTGTACTGATAACAGGTAATTGTATGTGAATATGCAATGTACTTATATATATGTATAGTGCACTGCCTGAACTGTAACATACTCTAGGTCTGTGTTAGGGGCACGCTGAAGGCCGCGTGCTGCAGGCAGTGATTGTGATGTCTAGTCAGTGACGTCAGTAGGACATGAAGTATCCAAGCTATATATGATCCTGTAAGTGTAATAAACCTTGTGAGTGAATTGATGTGACCCAGTCTCCGTGTCATGTTAATCTCGTTCTCCCGAGCAGGCCTGCCCGTATGTCCGTCTGTCCGAACCATGGAAATGTCAACCGGGTCGTCACACACCAGAACCAGACGAGGGTCCGAGTACTTGGATAAGAATCATAACATTAATCACACAAAGAATGACCATAAAAGAGTCAGGCATGATGAGCATGGGGCAGAAACGGCACCGTAGGCCTACTGTGGCTTCTTTTAAGAGATCATGCCTTAAAAAATGAATATTATTAGAATATTTTTGTATATATATATATATATATATATATATCCAATCTGAGAAACCAGCTGGTGAGGTGACTTACTACCACCCAGACAACACTTTTACAGAGCACCCCTCACGGAAAATACAGATGTGACGTTGCACACAATGTAACTTCAACAACAAAAATGTGATCTACAGTACATGGTTACGTAAGTGCCCATATGTGGCTTAGCCGATGCATAACCAGGTCAGTTAAAACAAGGATCTCTGTTTTGACTCTCAGATATTGGGGCAGAGAACAGGTCACATTTCCCAATCGTGGGGGTGGTATCAATTCACCGTTACTCAAAACAGAAGCATTTGCATCTTAAATAATTGTACCTAAAAGCACAAAATATTCTCATTTGCATTCATTACTGTAGTTGCTGTCCCTTAATGTTATGCTGGGTTAGCCTTGTTATCCCCTCCCCGCCAATTTCTCAATGTTTTTTTTAATGCTGTATATATATTATACACACACACAGTAGGATTTAAAAATGCACTGCACTTGACTGCCACGTTCAGTTGGTAATAACCTTCTTTATTACCATTTACACTTATTTGTCATCAGAGGCACCTCTTCAAAAAAAAATCACATATTGTTTTGGTATTACCTCTTTATCAGTGTTAATTCAATACAAAGAAAATCACTTGGTGCTCCAGTGTGCACATTAATGTCCTTAATGACGGAACTAACAAATTGCTGTATGTTAAAACATAAACAAGGGGCAAAACAAATACTGGAATTAAAGAAAATAAAAAAGCTCAATACAGCCACTGTCAACACAATCTATATAGATTATAAAATTGACTGGTAAACCCCATTAAAGACTAGATGGTTTGTCTTCATGAACCTACTCATGTCTACTATGGCATGAGGTCAAAGAAGCACTCATCACCATCATAGTAATTTAAGAGTAATCAATCAATTTTATTTGTTCAGACTCAGGGTCCAAAAAACAACATAACACTACATACATATTCTTTCATATAATCTAGAATAAGGAGGATAATGACGAGGATTAAAAATATCATTATCATTTTCATCATAAGAATCCTCCTCCTCCTCCTCCTCCTCCTCCTCCTCCTCATCATCATCATCATCTTCATGTTTAACCAAGCCGTCCAGTGTTACATTGCACTCCTCTGGTAGAATCTTCAGATGGGAAGTACCACCGGTGTTGATGTATGGAAAGAGTTTGTCAGTGAAAGTGTGAGTGAAGGTGTGGATGTGTGTGTCAGTATCAGGATCAGAGAATGACAGCTTTCCTTCATCCCAGTCCAGCTCGACTCTGATTATCTGGGGGTTCTGCTCCAATGAGAGCTCAGTGGCTGATTCTGAGAATTCTGCCCTGTATTTTCCTTCATTTAAACGAAAAGACCAGCATTGACCCACTCCGCTTCCCTTCCGTCTGTGCGACTTCGACAACACTCCTACTACCCAGTCTGTACTGTCTCCTACCTTGACATCCCAGCTGTAACTCCCTGAGTTGAAGCCCTCAGAACCCAGGACATGGCACCAGCGGTTAAACCTCTCTGGGTTGTCAGGAAGGTGAGGAAGCAGTTCCAGCTCTCCCGTCTCTCCTTGTTTCACACTGCTCAGATCATCAGAGAGGATGAGATCTGTGTGGGCAGTGTTGGGGTCCAGACTGACAGGAGTGTAGGAGACAATGTCCTTCATCTTGTACCAGACTCTGAAGGGCAGGTTCTTCAGGTGTTTTGCCACATCTATCAGTGCTCCTGAGACCAACCGTGGGTCCTGCAGTGTGACCTGGACTCTTTCCATTGTAGTCTTGTAGTTCTGCAGGAATGAGATGCATCCACTAGTTCTCAGCTCCTCCTCTATGGATTTTATCGTGTCTGAAAGGGTCGATATGTCTCCGGTCAGACGCTTAATCTTCTCCTTCAGCATCCGACTCTTCTGCTGCCCTTCCTCCCTCAGTGCTTTGATCTTGGCCTCCTCTTCCTCTCTGAGGAACTTATGAAGCTTCTTGAAGCGTTTCTTAATCAGTTTCTCTGTGTGCTCGGTCTGGAAATGAATGTGTTCTGCTGTGTCATCATAGATTGTTTTAACTTTATTAAAGACCTTCAGTTGCTTCTTTAAAGGCGGCAGTGAGTTGTAGTAGACTTCATCCTTCATGTGTTTCAAATCAACATCTTTGATGAGTCGGAAACCATGGCTTTTGTGTTTCTTAGAAAGACGACAAATCTCACACACTAGCTGTTGACATTCATCACAAAACATTTTATGTTCCATAGTATGCAGACTGCAGAAAACTTCAGTTCTCTTACGTTTTGCAGCTCTCTTCTTTAGGAAGGCCTCACACAGGTTCTTCAGAGCCAAGTTACAGGGTGGATCCTTTGAATCAATTTTGTTACAAACTGGACATTGCTTCATTTTCTTCTCTCTCCACCATTTCTGCACACAGTCTTTACAGAAGCTGTGGCTACATGACAGGATAACAGGGTCTTTATAGATGTCATGACACACAGGACAGGAATAATCCTCTTCTGGGGGAGAAGACTTGGAAGCCATTTAGTCTCAAGAGCAAAACAGTTTGTTGCACTTCAGTCAATATCACCAGCACATCTTCAAAACCATCTTTATCCACCGTTGAACTGCAACAAAAAGGAAGGGGGGGGACATGATTTTAAATGCTGGATATTCAAATAAAAAAACAGCACTTATAATTTGGATTCTCATAAACAATGCATGTTTCATAAATGTTAGATCTGGCCTCCAACATTCAGTTGAGCAGTTTTGTGATACCAGTGAAGTGGAAGAGGTCCACCTTGGACAACACAATTATACTTGTAGGCCCATCATCAATATACATACACATGTCTCACCCCCTTCAGAACGACGAGGGCACCTGGTGCCCTAGTCCTGAGGGCAGAATTTCCCATTAGTTTCAAAATGTATTTATTTAAAGACCTTTAAAACTTCAGTGTTTAAAAAAACGGTGTTTATTGTCATGATCCGAATCGGCTTTATTATTATAAGTATTGGGGGTCCGTGGCCAAATTCATATTAATTTGGGGGTCCATGAAATTAAAATGTTTGAGAACCATTGCTCTAAAACACTAGAAAATAAGTGACCTGCCTTAGTCACTTATTCTGGGCTTGTTTTCATAGACCTGGTTGCTTGTTGAGTATGCCAATATTGGTAACAGGAAGAGAGGGCACCAAGGAGGAGTTACAGTAGCACAGCACTGCGATGTTAAGTAGGCCATGTTTTCCAAAAGGTTAAAAAAATGAAGTAAAGTATATTAATTTGTAGGGGGTAAACAAGAAGTTGAAGTGTACATTACATTTAGGTCTGATAATGATGCATGCCTTGCATGGTGCATGTTAAAAATCAAAATAATTGCATTACTTAAAGACCATAGCCCCTCTCGGAACCCTCCATAAAGCTTTTCTGAAATGTTGATGTCGCTTTATTGTAGGGTCCCTGTTCATAACTATATTTTCGTATGGGAATTTTGGAACGCGGACATAAATATGCTCACCAACATCGTATCTGCGGCGTTTGACTGCCTTTTTTAGTTTAAGTTATTCTGAATTCGTGAACTATAAGTACCTATACAAACCGCTGCGAATATCTCCTGTGGCGCGGAAGCCGTTAAGTATTTTAAATTTTTAAGCCCCAGCCCACTCCACTGAGTGAATTGACTGCTTCTTCACTTTACATTTCATCCAAACTTTTTTGGACAAACTAACCTAGTGTCCCTGAATATTGTGTCCGTTGGTCAGGAGGGATACAAGAGTGGGCACCTTAATCTAAAATTAGCCATTTTGTCCAAAATATTTAAAATATTAATAATTGAAAAATGTAAAGTTGTATTGTAAAGTGCATACATAATGTGAACATGCATGGCACATCATTATCAGACTTAAAACGATCCTTAACTTCTTGTTTATGTCCAAAATGATTCGGTATACAGGTTTTGTAGCAATTTTGCCATTCATGGGTTGCATATATAGTCCCATACCATAGTGTCGTGTAGTCCTACACCGGCCATGCTGATGACCAACACAGGTGTTTCAATTTGTCTGAACAGTTTGTCCACATGGCTACATTGGCCAGTGTACTAGGCCTACATTTATTCAAGCATGGTCTAATCAGTATACTTTGGATTATGAATTGTGTGTGCATATATATATATATATATATATATATATATATATATACACACACACACACACACACACACACACAATTCTACATCGTGGTGCCCACTCTTCCCGTTACCCCCCAGGAGAAGCAAGCAGGGAACTTTTATAGTTGTTTAGATATGGACTTCTAGTAGCCCTGAAACATGACTGTCATTATTATCAAGTACGAGCGTCATGTGAACCTATAGGACTATAGTATCGTGTAAATAACAAAAGTTGTTATCTGCCGACTTACCTTGAAGTTACACAAACACTTTGTTCCAAGATAGGATTAGGAAATGAGCCAGCAGTCTTCTACTTTGTTGCACTTCAGTCATCAAATCCTTGGTTGAACGGCATATATTAAATAAATAATCGTTCATATGCAAATGATGCAATTAATGGTAGAGACATAATACAAACATACAGCAAAACCTCAAACCGCAGAAAGGAAATAAACATACCTCGCTTATCTGAATTACAACGGAGAGCGAGGCCACTTCACTTGTTCACACAAGCCTTTACAAATCAGGAAATGGAGAAATGCAATATTCTCTTTCTATTCGTTCTATTTCAAATTTAAGCATAAATAAATAGCGTTTAACGGAGTCGCAGCCAGCCAGCCACTGACTGAGCTATCTGTCGTTCAGTTCAGTTCAGACAGAGTTCAAACAGTGTTGTTCGTTCTTTTTAAGCATGGCCAGAGGGTCATAGGTTGTGTTGTCATGTCAAGTGCCAAGTGCAACCACTGCTTTTAGCATACTGCCATCTACTGTACCGGAGTATAAATTATAGATTATTTACTTTACTTCATTAAACACAATTATGAAAACTTCATTCATACTAGAAGCTGAATGACAATAATAGATAATAACAAAACATATTATTACATTTAATAATTGTTAAAGATGGAAGAGAAAAATATATTATGTGAAATAAATCTTATCTCCAAATATTCCACTGATGCTTTGTGGCCTGTAGCTTAAGTGATCCTGTAGGTCTAGTAAAGTACGTTTTGAATTTCTTTTAGGGGAAAAATAAAAATAATATGCTCAGGAATGAAAATGACAAGTGTCTTGAAACAACTTTATTATTATTATATGATTATTTGGCATTATATTAAGAATGACTAAATTGAACTAAATTATTCCAGTTATCACGTTCAAGCTAAATATGAATAAATAAAAAAGACAACTTGCAGTTAGTGTAAGTTAAAATTGTTACTTAGGTTTAACTTTAATATTCTTGCCACTGTACGCTCTCTGTATAAGATCCTATTTGACTGTCAGGTTTTAGAGAGAGAGCCCGACGACCTTACAGGCGTATGCAAAGACCTCAATTTATGTAACTTTTATGTAGACATATACCGGTAGCATTTTATGTAGACATAGCACTATAAAGTATATATATGCAGTTTCATTATATAGATATTCCACCGTTACGTTCTTAGCTTACGTATGATTCATAACTACTTTTTTATGTATGTGATGTATTGCCATGCTTTGTGTTCTGGCTTAATGTAAATGCCTAAAATGCCTAAATTGTAGAAAGAGAGTTTAAGCAGCTATATGATTTTGCATCTTGAGCTGGCAGATAAAATAATGTAAAAAATGGCATCATGGTTACATTACATTTAGGTCCTTCATTTCATGACATGATATAGACAGCACAAAAAACATTCAAACTTTGAGGGAACTTTTTTTCCAAACTTTAAACTTCATCACAACATTATTTATTAACATTATTATTCATTATCTGAATATGACGAACTATCTTTTTTCTTTTTTGAAAAGGAATAGCATATCCATTTCCTGTTCCAGGTCAGTTTTACACATCTATCATGGTGTAATAAAAAGATAAAGAAACCGTTGGTGCTTGATGCAGTGTGCAATTTTTAATTTCCTTAAATGTATGACAGACCAACTGTACAACCAGCTGTATGTTACTGCAAGATCAAGAATTGCTTCCACAACAAAACAAATTAGACATAACAGTATATTAAAACAAAAAATGCAATTCAATTCAATCTTTGTCCTCAAGACCTCAACCACAAGTTATTCTTTAGACTAGTAGGTAGTCTCTTCATCATCACAGGGATTCATTTGGGGCCCTAGGCCTAGAAGATGATGGCAATTGACACTTTTGCATTTAACCACAAATTCTGTGTTTTCTTGTCTGCAACATTACATCCATTAAGAACTTTTATTAAACACTTTCAACTTTCAAGCAAGCATTTTCACTACTTTTGAAATTGGATTTAGAGTTAAGTGGTTAGTTGGTTACTTATGTTTTTGCCACACTCAGTTTTTTGTGTGACGTCTATAAACAGCATCATCATCATGTCTAAATACATTGTCCCAGAGTCACACTGACCTTCTCTGGTAACATCTTCAGAGGGTGGGTGTGACTAGTGTTAATGTATGGAATGAGTGCGTCAGTGAAAGTGTGTGTGAAGGTGTGTATGTGTGTCAGTATCAGGATCAGAGAATGACAGCTTTCCTTCATTCCAGTCCAGCTGGACTCTGCTTCTATGGGGTTTCTGCTCCAATGAGAGATCAGTGGCTGATTCTGAGAATTCTGCTGTGTATTTACCTTCATTTAACTCTATACTCCAGCATTGACCGCCTCCGTCTCCCTTCCTCTGGTACGCCTCTGCCAACACTCCTACTGACCAATCTGTACTGTCTCCCACCTCAACATCCCAGCTGTGAGTCCCTGAGTTGAAGCCTTCAGAACCCAGGACATGGGAGCCATAGTTATCAAACCTCTCTGGGTTGTCAGGAAGCCGCTGACTCCAAATTTCCAAATGTCACACTGGTCAGATCATCAGACAGGGTGTATTCCGAATGGGCAGTGTTGGGGTCCAGAATGACAGGAGTGTAGGAGACAATGTCCTTCATTTTGTTCCAGACCCTGAAGGTCAGGTTGTCCAGATGTTTTGCCACATCTATCAGTGCTCCCGAGACCGGCTGTCGGTCCTTCGGTGTCGACTGAACTCTTTCCATTGTGGTCTTGTAGTTCTGCAGGAATGAGATGGGTTCAGCTCTCAGATCCTCCTCTATGGTGCGGATTGTGTCCGAGAGGGTTGATATGTCTCTGTTCAGACCCTCAATCTTCTCCTTCATCATCTGACTCTTCTGCTGCTCTTCCTCCCTCAGTAATTTGATGCTGGCCTTCTCTTCCTCCTGTAGAAACGTTTGAAGCTTTTTAAACAGTTTCTTCATCTGCATTTCTGTATGTCGGATCTGGACCTTTATGTGTCCTGCCATCTGATTATAGTTTGTATTAAGTTTATTGAAGACCTCCAGTTTCTCCTGTAAAGGCTTCAGTGATCCCTGGACTTCCTCCTTTTGGTCCAGTGCAGCTTCATCAACGGGTTGGAAGTTGGATAAATTATCAGTAAAACGTTTTTCAGAAAGAAGACACTCGATACAAAATAGCTGTTTACTTTCACGACAGAACACTTTGGGTTTCTCAGCACATTGGTGACTGCGGGGATTGTCAGACCCTGTTGAAGTTCTCTGACGTTTTGCAGGTCTCTCATGTCTCTTCTGTATGAAGGCCTCACACAGGTTCTTCAGAGCCAGGTTACAGGGTGGATCATCTGTTGAATTTATTTTCTCACAAACGGCACATTCCTGTGTTTCCTTCTCTCTCCACCAGTCCTGCAGACAGGCGCTACAAAAGCTGTGGCTACATGACAGGATAACAGGATCTTTAAAGATGTCATGACACACAGGACAGCAATAATCCTCTTCTGAGCGAGAGGACTTGGAAGCCATTGTGAAGTTACAAACAGTTGATATCACGTTCACGTCCACAGATCCACTGTTGCACTGAAATACATAAAAAATAAGTGTTCTCTTCATATCATAATGGTACAGAAACAATTCTGAATATACATTATTATTACAGTTTAGAAAAATGTAAAGCTCTATTCTGATAGTAATCATTGATATGTGTGTTTGTTCAGTAACAGCCTCTCCAGCTCTTTAATAAACAGAATATATTTTCATGCCAATTTCAGCAAGACCCATGTATTAGCTATAGCTATAGTGTACCAATTCCATTTTTGTCTCGTCGTTTTAGTGTCATCATTAGCCTATCCAAGTGTTTATCGTATGCACTCCATACAGCTCACTTGTGCAAAACATGTGTGCAAAAAATGAAGAACATCAGGTGGTAAAGGTCCTATAATGATTATTTTAGAATTTTCCTGAAACTGACTCCAAAGATGGACCAGTGCAAAGAATGTATTAATTATGGCCTTAACAGGGATCACACAAGGTTTTCCACTTGCTTTTGGAAACACTGGAGGCAATGTTTGTTTTAATTGATCTGGGGCCTGTGTCATATGGAGTGAAAATAGTCTGGTACTTATCTCTGCATGTGCATAGCTCAGCATTTTCTAGCCCTTTAAGTCAGAACCCAATGCTACTGAAGTTTCTGACATTAGCCCGGTTCGGCACGAATCGATTGGGCTGACCCAGGGGGTCCCGAGAGGGGCTAAGCATTTTCGTAAACAAGGGTGATACAGGTGTTCCAACTCGAACGCTTGGAAAAGTTGCTCATAAGCTCACAGCTCAAAAACACTTGTTTTGTTTAGTTTTTAAACAAAGCTTGACAGCGTGCAATATTGGTGAATTTATCGTCGCTTAAATAGTGAATGGGGCTTTTAGAAATAGATTACACATACCTCGCTATCTGCATACAATGGAAATGGAACGAGTCCGAATGCGAGTCCACTTCACAAAACAAATCTTTATCAAGCAGCAAATGCAATATAGCCTTTCCAAACGTTTCAACAAAAAATAAAGCTTAGCTTCACGTGCTTTGCCTTTAACGGAGTTGAGAAAATACCACTGCAGCTCTGGTGATGACTGATGCACAGATGCACCAAAATAAAATGTTGGTGAGCTAGTCTAAAGAGCTAATTTAAGACTTCCGGTGGACGATCTCTTCAAAATAAGAGTACCCTCTAGAGTATTGAAAAAAGGTTTAATTTGCACATTAAAACTACAAATTAAGCATTTAAATTATGCTATAAGACATAAGTTTTATTGCGGGTTGTTGAATGTTTAGCAAGTTCAGCAACCATTGCTTTTATTCTTTACCATACCGCCGCCTACTGTACCGGAGTATGAGTATAGTACTCCAGCCAGCACATATTTTCTACTCTGTTTTGGGTAGTGTTTATGTTTATCTACAATGCAGGTTAGTAATAATAATAATAATAATAATAATAATAATAAACACATAGTAGGTCTATAACATTTTTTATTTTGTTGGCTGTTTATATCTGAATTCTGGAAACTTTTCTCATTATTGAATGTTGGAATTCATGACTGTCAATATTGAGTAATGTACTTACACCACTAGTGTCTAGTGATTCAGATTCAGTGATTCAAATTGGGGAGACCTACTAACGTATAACAAACTGGGCTGGGGGTCCTTTGAAACTAAAGCCCAAACCACAGCAAAGGTTCAGGTCGGGACAAAACGTTTTTTTTTTAAGGTCAACCACACCAATGAAACTCCAATTGCAACCCAATGAGTTGCATTGGTGTGGTTTACCTTAAAACAGTTTTGTCCCAAGGAGTCCCTATATCGGTGTTGTTTGGGCTTAAGACAAAATCCTGTATTTTCCTAACAAGTAGGCCTACTGTAAATCCATACATGAGTTGGACAAATGTTGTGAAATGAAAGGTAAGACAACATGCTTCACTGGACAACATCACATTCCCTTTATTGGGCAATAGCTTTTGCAACACATACTTTCATTTGAGTCCCCAAAGAACAGGGGAATAATAAATACACTCAGTGCACGCAGCACAAACACAAATTCACATCATAGTGTCTCAATTAGACTTTAGTATAATAAACATATAGAAATTATGGTCAGGGACTTAAATATATCTTTAGCTTTTCCCCCCCTTTCTTTTTCATTTAGCTAACTGCAGCTGGGAAAGTGTAGAAATGCAAACAAACAATAAAACAGTAAAAAGTAGGATTACCTATCAAAGATGTCCTATATGTTTTGTTTTGTGAAGTCTACATTATAAACACAGAATCCTACATCCAAGAATGACATATGGACAAAATGTTGACATTTAAAATTAAGACATCCTTTGGACAACATCACATTCCCTTTATTGGGTAATATTACATTCACTAGCTTTTGCAACATAATAATCATTACCACGGTCAGGTGGAAACCTTGTATGTCCAAAACCGTAATATTTCAGGAAATTGAAAAAAAGAACCAGTGTTCCCATGCATTCAGTGCCACGTTGCTGCTGATTTAGCTACATTTGCACATTCATTTACGAAACAAACAACAAAATGTAGATACAAGGTTTTTGCCCGACAGTGATATTTTCATTGCAGACCCCAGAGAACAGGGGAATAATTAAAACACTCACAGTGTACTACATTCTACAAATTCACATATTTGCCAACAGTACTAAATTTGACAATACTTTTCCACACCAGCCAGCCATATTGACATAAATATCTGTTTAATGTTACTTCCTTCACAGGTGTTACTATAATGGTAATAATGAACCACCATATGCACTTAGTTGACAAGGGTCAATTAAATAATTCGTATCAATAGCACAGACCTATTATATTATTGAGAACTTAAGCCTAAAACATTCACTTTGATGACATGCTATCATTATGTGGTTATAGTGTGTTATCGTGAGTAAACGCACGTGAGTAAACGCACATGTCTTCGATTTGGTGAATTTAAACCTGACGTGACAATAAAGTTGATTCTGAGTCTGGTTCTTATTCTTATTGTACAGGTAGGTAAATGTAGTTATTTTTTGCATTTACTCTGAAAACGTGCATTTCCCGTTTGTTCGTTGCGTCACCCACGCCTCCACATATGGTCATGCCTCGTGACATCATCAGGGATGGAGATCCCTGATGTCATCAATATTAAGCCCATATGGGAATGCCATATATGGAGATATGTCATAAATATTGGCCAGCAACTCTACATCTGACCTCAAACCCTTAGATCTCCATATATGGAGCTGACCTGTTCTGACATTCCATATGTTGATCCTTCTCCATCCGTCCTTCCTATTCGATGTCTCCCTTTTGACTGATACCTGTCCATTTTTTATGCTTGATGTATTCTGTTTTAACTTTTATCTTTTGTTGTGAAGCACTTTGGTCAACTCTGGTTGTGTATAATGTGCTGTATAAATAAAGGTTGATTTGATTCAAACTCTAGATGGGCCCGCCCCAAAGTTATTAGTGCCCGGCAGCCGGCAGCCGGCGAATACTAGAGTTCTCAACAGGCCCGAAAATTAAGGCCCGACCATACCTGGGCCCTCATCAAACCCTGTACACTCAAGACACTGCCCCCGCTGCCACCCTTAGATTTCCATTATGGAGCTGACCTGTTCTGACATTCCATATGTTGATCTGACCTCATCAAACCCTGTACTCATATATGGCTAGTACAGAATTCATTCCATATGTTGATCTGACCCCATGCCAAAAGGCCAGCGCTCGGCCAGCAGTCTGCCGTCACCCAGGCGGATGTGTGCACGCGACATAGCCCTTTAGGGCTAGGTTGCTTCTCGCCCTCATATCAGGGCGTCTTACTGGTAGGTTGCTAAAATTATGTTGTCTCATAATCCTAATCATGTCAATGGGGCTGCTGTGAAAAAAGGCCTCATTAGCTCTACTGTACGCTCTTCTTCAAATCTTGAAGCTTGAGGCAAAAGCATAGCCTTCACTTTGATTCGGTGCCACATTATTTACACTGACTTTAATCATGTGTAAAATCCACTGGCACACATATAGACAATACATAATAATATACATTTCCAAAACACTGGAAAAGGTAGACTTTGTACACGTTAACATTGAGATGTTTCTTTTAAGACTTGTTGATATACATTCAGTCCGTATTAATTCAGGGGGACAGTCATACAGTACTGTGTACTTTACTGTTTCTCCATGTCATTTTCCATTTGTACACTCTCAGAGTTAAATTAAACACTGAGTATACAGTGTAAATTGGGCGTCCCAGAGATAATTGTTATCAAATGGGGGTCCCTAATAATCTCATGTATATAAAATGTTGGGTCCTTGAATTTAAAAAGGTTGAGAACCACATGCTGTACTTGATTTATTTTACAGTCCAAACTGTTTTCTGAAAATCTGCCCTTATTACTATAATGCCACACACAGACATAAAACAAAATGTGTTGGGTATCCACCTCAATCATATTGCACCAGGGGCTGTGTCAACAGAAAATGTTTTATGTGAGGAGGAGCGCTTTGGATGTTGCAGAAAGCTCATATCGCCATATTCTAACCTTTTATGGGTTTGTTTCTTCCATACTACCGCGTAATATGATTGTATGCTTGGTGTTGGGAAGAGGAGTGCTCAAGAGAATCTTTATGGCTGATTGGCACTGGCAGCTCAAAAAAAGGCAGTCTTGTGAACACAAGCCCCAAAGAGTTCCTTAGAAGTAGTTAGTTCATTAGAAAGGGAGTAACGTGTACAAATGTTTCACGCAACAAAAATAATCAATTTTTGTTGCGTGGAGGATCTGGAAAAGGATCTGGAAAAAAAAGGTTGAACTGTCAGGTGCAGGACTGACACACAGGACTGACACCCAGAAGGTGACATTAATAACATTTTCATATAGGTGAAAATAATATATCCACAGAGCTTTAAAAAAGTTGTGGAATAAAAATGTCGCTTTTCCCAAAATAAATTATTTAAATTGTGAACTAATTTTAATAGCTTTGTCAGATCCCAAAATATAGTTTTTGTCTGTGAGCTGACAGCCGTCCTCATCCACGTTGTTTCTGTCTCCGTTGAAGAAGGTACTTTTTTCCCTTGACAGGTGCTTGGAGGCAGCTGATGCTTTACAGTCGTGCAAACTGTAGGAGTGCTACCTGATAGGCACAACTCAGGAAAATCAGGAACCTTGTGCAACAGATGCGTTGCGATGAGGAGTGGGGTGCAACATCTCCAGTAGTGACTGACAGAATATTGTCTAAAACACCTTTAACGTTGTTGCCTCTAGGGTGCACACAGTCAAATCCTAAGGCACCGCGTCCACTGAGGCTTTATTTCCCGGATGAAAACTGCACAGCATTTTCCTAGGAGTGGGAGCACAAGGTATGCCCAGTGCCACGCCAAGCTACTGGAGTTTCCAAAAACTTGGTGCTCCCATTATAAACAATTAAAAACATGCACTGAGAGAGAGGACAAAAACATATTTTACAGTGCAGGACTGAGACTGCAGTGTAAAGGCAGGTAAATACTCTAGCCGAATGGCCAAAATGTGTTGGGTAGGCAATATCTGCAAGACAACGTCATTCGGATCTTCTGTGGGGCCTGTCATATTTCGAACATATTTCAGTTTGGCCAGTCCAGGCAAAGTGAGAAAAACGTTGGACTTCGGTTGGACAATTTTGAAGGACTGTCTGTACGTATGCTCCTGAAGGCTTCTCACTGATAGACCCTCAGATGTGATTCCCGGCACTCTTCTCGGAGCTCTGGAAGGAGCCGATGTCCCATCGGAAGGAGCGCAGGGAGCGGAACGTGCTCCCCTTGAAGCTGGCGCGTCGTTTGGTGATGCGGTAGATCCTCCGCAGGACGGCTCGCCGCAGCAGGATATACACCCACGGGTCCAGGATCTGGTTCCACGACGCCAGCCTCACGCCCATAATCATCAGCGTCCGGTACGGGTCCCTGTCTGCGCCCAACGAGCCGCTGTAGGACCTCGTCACCGACATCAGACCGAAGATCTAAATGTCCAGAATTCAAAATGTACTTGAGTAAGAGTACAAAAGTATTGGCATCAAAATATACTTAAAGTATACCAAAAGTAAAAGTACATTAATTATGCATTATGCAGAATGTCCCACGTTTTCTAATGTCTAAGATGTATAGAAAAACTTTTGAAAATAGCTCTAAATAGATCTACAAGCTCACAATGCATTGCAAGTGAGTAACTTGTTTCTAAATTTTCTAAAGTTTTAAAATAATTGTAGTTGGGTGACAAGTGCAATATTAGCTTCTAGTGTGTATATAGTGGAGTAGAAGTATAAAGCACGGAAAAAATGGACATACCCAAGTAAAGTAAAACTACCTCAAATGTACTTTGCACCATGCACATGAGGTTTGTCAGTGCTACTTGTCAACCAGTAGGTGTCCTACCAGACCTCTGGGTCTTAATGTTTCAATAGAAGAGTAGGGAGACTACCTCCAAGCACTGCATATGCACTAGTTATAATAGATGTATAGTGCATGTGCATCTATATCATACAGATTGGCTAAAATAGCCCCAAAACACACTCGCCCCGGGTCAAATCCGGTCGCCACCAGGTATTCCTAAATGTAACTTCAGTAAAACTATGCCTGAAACTAACCTTATTCCTAAACGTAACCTCAGTATACCTATATGCCTGGCCCTAAACCTAACCTAACCTTATTCCTAACCTTAACCTCAATAAAACAAATACAAGAATACTAGAACCGCTGTGGGCTACCAGTCCATGAAAAAATGGGGGAGAGTGTGTTGGGGCGGTTACCATTTTAATAATTAAAATAAGTTTTAGATTGCAGTTTTAAAATGACATAGCATTTTAAAATGGCTCTAGGCTGTAAAGTGAGAGTTACCGTGATATGAAAAGAACCTATCCTGTTCAGACAAAATAGTAAATGTTGTCAACATCTTGCAGTGACACAAAGCAGGGACCTGTCCCTTCTTATTGCAGTCGTTGTTTTGAATGTACATTTTTGCCAGATTGTCATGACGTGTTTATGGCCTGTGAGTTCAGAAACTATATTTAAGTCTCCAGTGTGCCATAAAAGTTATGTATTTTTCTTTCAGAAAACATACTATTAGTACTAAAAGCTGTGCCTGTCATGGTGAAATTTCTCCACTGAACTTCAGTAACAGAAGCTCAAATATGCTAATGTTGTAATGCTGTGCTAATGGCCTGGGGACTTCTCTCCGAGTGATTAAGTCTAATTCATTCCATCTGACAGAAGGAACCACACATTTTGTGTATTGTATTGATTTTGTGTATTTCAATTAAAATTTATGAAAATACTAAAATTACTTTCCTTTTGTTCCCAGGTACAGGTTTACACACAGTATCCATAGATAGACAAATATTTCTAAAACTTTTAATTTGGATTACGTTAACTTTTTACATTTTTACAGGGTTTCTTTATATGATGTGATGGAACTATTCATACTTTCTTCTCTTACGCCTTCTAATACATGATTTAGATTTGCTTGCGCAAATAGTCAATCAACAAGCTTACAACACACTGCACTTCTTCTGCACATTGTGAGCTTGTATGAGTGACACCAGTGCGCAGTGTTATACTTAGTGCCCAAACTGCCCATGGTCACTACATATAAATCAGCCTTAACTACTTATGGACCCGAGTTGGCTCTGTACTTCTGCTCGTGTCTGTCTTGCTATTTGTTAAAATAGCAGATTTCTGGCAAAGTTCCCCACAGAATAGCGGTTGGGAAAGTCAAAGTACAGTATATGAGAATAATTATGCCCTTGGGCAAATTCCCATGCCCGTAACTCACCAGCAGGGGGCTCCAGCAGATGCAGGAAGTGACCATGATCCCTACTAGCTGGGCCACCATCTCTATGTCGTGAGATTTGGCCGTATGCCGGTGGGAACTGCTCTTCTTACGCAGCCTGGCTCTCACCAGTGTGATCCCACTGATGGTGTTACACACAAGGGCCACGGCTACTGAGGTCAGGCCCAGTCCAGAGAACAGCAGCACAAACGCCAAGTCCGTCCCCTGAATGGTGTCCCCCAGCACCCTGATGAAGCACCAGGTCCATGGGTACTGGTACGTGTAGGCCCCCAGACTGAAAAACGGCAACAGGGCCACACATAATGCCAGCAACCAGATGAGGGCGAGGGCCATCTTAGTCCGTGCCGTGGTCACCAGCTGAGCGTGGAGCAGGGGCCTGGTGACACCCAGACATCGCTCAGCTGCCATGGCGCAGCCCAGGAAGAGCGGGCACAGGCCGAAAAACACCATGCTGCCTCCCAGGAAGAGGCAAGAGGCATCAGGCTCGTCCGGAGAGCTAGAAGCGGGGGCGCCGGCCACTGCGGGCTCACTCCTCGTCGAGTACAGCCGCAGAACCAGGGCTCCGGGGATGATGTGTCCGGCGAGGTCGGTGGCCACCAGGCAGCTGGCAAAAAGCAGGAAGGTGGCTTTGGAACGCCGCCGGTAGCGGTTGTAAGCCTTGGCCAGAATGATGAGGGCCACCACATTGGACAGGATGCCCAGGGTCATGGAGAGGCCCGCCGCGGTGGGGTTGCCACCGGACTTGCGGCCGGTGACGTTGTGTGTCCGCACTATGGCCTCTATCTCGGCCTCCTCCCCTCCGCTGGTTTGGTTCATGATGGCCGTGGGGCCGATGAAGCCCGAGGTGTTGTAGTGCTGCATGGCCAACATCACCGCTGCTGCTGCTGCTGCTGGCCACCAAGCATCATGGGGGTCCTTGGGGTGAGGGGGCGCTGGAAAGACACCACAGATTGAATGTTGCATACAGCTATTTGAACTCTACCAATAATAATAAACACAGGGTTTGAGAACACAAAACGTGCCCTACATTCAACCTGACATACAGCACCGGCCAAAGAAAAAGACCAGAGGCCCAGGCCGTAGCGTAACGGTCTGGGCACCGGACTGGTGATCCAGTCGCGGTGTGCCGCGGGTTCGACTCCCGGACCCGACACGGCCTTTACCGCATGTCATCCCCCCATCTCTCTCCCGTTTCCTGTCAGCCTACTTTCTATCCCTTAAAAAATCAATAAAGGCGTAAGCCGCAAAAAAATATCTTAAAAAAAAAAAAAAAAAAAAAAAGACCAGATATCAAAAGCAGAGGCATTGATTTTCCCCTATTCCCCTCAGCAAATCAAAATCTGAATAATCATATTAGGTTAGCTTCATCTGCTCTGGTGAAAGCCTATATCTTTATCCTAATGCATAATTTATTATGCTGTTGGATGTCACTCGCAGAGAAAAGACGATCTATGAGCTTGTAGATCGGCTATTTTCGGGGGAGTGGTGGAAGAAGTACTTCCATTTGTCGGCTATTTATTGCTGAAGTTATGCCTATTTTAGAGTCAGTGGTGGACGAAGTACTGAACCCCAGTACTAGTATACAAGTATACTCCTGGTCAAATACTTAAAATACAACTATAGAAGTGAAAGTTGCGCAGTCAAAATTTTACCCGACTTAACGTATTAGACTAGAGTGATTGCTTATAAAATCACTTACCGTATGTATTCAAAAGTACAAGTAGCTACAAGTGAACTGTATAATGTCAATACATTATTGTATTGTTTTTCAATGCATACAGAACCTTGTAACTGTACAATGAATGCACCGTCTTGCTTGCAGAACCACCACAAAGCCTAGAAACACCTAGAAAAACTTCAGCATAGGACTGCAATTGAATCAACAAAATGTAGTAATGTATACTATACTGTATATACTGTAATTTGAACATTGTTTGTTTGAAATTTCTTTATTTAGGAATACCCCATTGAGATACAGTATCTCGTTTTCGAGAGGGTCCTAACTACAATCAATACACAAAAAAAGGAGAAAAACAAACATTAACGGGAGCTCTAACTCTGAGCAGAATAAAAAGGTGCACATTAGCCAACATTTGGAGTCCAAAGCCCTGGCCCGATAGCAAGAAATGTCATTCCAATTTTAGTATGCTAATTTAGTTTAGTTTACCCATAATTCATTATAGTTATAGCCTATATTGTTACTTGGCAGCCTTCCTTGTAAAGCAGTGGAGTTAAATGTACAATATTTGTCTTTGAAATGTAGTGGAGTCTTGCCAAAATAAATAAGTAAAAATAAAAAGGCTATACTCAAGCTAAGCACAGGTTCTCAAAAATATCTTCTCAAGTACAGTACGAAAGTAAATGTAATTTGTTACTGTCCACCACTGTTTAGTGTAGAGTGAATACAGGAGGGAGCCAAGTGAACCCTACAGTCAATAAGTATATAGGTTAAGTTAAGCTATATCATTGTGACAGCTGCGACAGTCTTTGAGTCTGACTCAGCACCCTTGAGGTACAAGGAGCCTCATAGTTTTCCCTTCATGCAAGGAAGTTGTATAATAACAAGTCCTGACAGCTCCTGTTGACACTGAAACCTGCTGCAAAGGTATTCCATTATCAACTCCATAATCTATAACCAACCACTGGTTCTCAAATGGTTTAATTAAGGACCCCCATATTATTTGGACGCAGACAGATCCCCGTCTGCAAATATAGTTTGTGCCATGGAGGTTTGTGTTGTTAATAAAATGTTTCAGAAATATTCCACATTCTTCACATTTTATAGCAAGCTCTGCACAACACAGGAGTTCACACATGTTGTGACCCTTGTAGAGTATTACTGTAAGTGGTTACACTTATTTTGATGCCACTTTGAGAACCACTGACCCAATGTGTATAAGCTATTCTAGAGAAATCATGCGATTGACTGCCACTTCTGCTTTTTTATTGACCAAACTTCAACTGTGCAATACATCTCAATGATGAACACAGCATTGTACAACAAGGTATTTCATATTTGTTGGAGGAGAGAGCCAATATTCAAAATTCTGCTTACTTTCTTAAGTATTGGCATTGACAGGAACAAAAAGAATGTTGGCCGGTCCACGACAAGGCTCATAAAGGGAATGCCTTTGACTCACAGTCATCCCCCCCCCCCCCCCCCCCCCCCCAAAAAAAGAAAGTATACTAGGGACTTCTTATTTCATTGGGATTTGTTTTAGTAATTTATGAGTGATACAAGATTGTCTCATTTCTTCCAATTAAAGTGATCTGCATGGATTTCTCTCAGAAATGCACAAAGTAGCCTAATATTCTAAAATGATACAGGCAATGGTTTTGTGAAATTCAGAAACATTTTAAGGCTATATGGACCAGAGCTATACCCAACTCAACTTAATATTATACTTTATTTGTAACCAAAGGTCAAATAAGGTATTTATATAATCCTACCTACCTTGTGAAGTATGAACTCCATGGACTTTGATTCTATAATAATAATGTAATCATAGCCACAGTAGGCTGTTTAAAAATGTAATCAAATAGAAATCGAGATTGAAGCTGGTCCTCTTCAGTCTTCAGATGCATAATTCCAAACATGTTATGTGTCCTCCTCGGTCGTGCATGCTGCCAGTGCAGTGTTCGTAGGCTGCTACAACTCCGCTTACACAGTCTCTTCTGTCAGCACAAGCAGGCTGCCTTCAGGCCAGGCAGGGTTGCACAACGTGCGCGCTGCCTGCATGCCAGCTCATTTTATACCGGTCCGCGCGGTGCGTTATTACGGATGATACCGCAGCTCCAGGGCAGCAAACCCCGCCCTCGCTGCTCAGAATCCCTGATGGCACAGGAAAACCCCGCCCGTATGTTCTGATCTCAGTATTATCTCTGATCTCCTGTATTGACCGCGCGATGACGCGAGCGTCTGTGAGTGTGCACTGTGCATTGATATTTCTGCTAAAGAAAGTCGCCAATAATGATGCCACGCACATTTTAATATGGAGTAGGCATTGATGGTCTTCATTGTTTCTCTTCTGGCTTGATTGCAAACTCCAGACCTCCTGTTAACCCCCCCCCCCCCCCCCCTCCCAATGGAATAGTGTAAAATTTGATATTTTGTCCATAAAGTAATAAGTAATAGTGTACATAGCACACACACACACACACACACACACACACACACACACACACACACACACACACACACACACACACACACAAACATGCAGTGTGAGTAATATTAGGCTACTAATATATTACTATTTCCAAAACTCACTGGACTGTTACTATTTTCACAAGCCTTGTTTGGTGGTACAGTAGGCTATGTGGGCTTGAGTGTTTATTAATGGTAGACTGGGTTGGGATGGAGTTGCTTTACAGGTTGCTGATCTGGTCTAGATCTAGACTAAAGCGGATACGGAAACGATGCGCACTTGTCTGTACATATGTGATTTATCGGATGCAGACGGAAGGGCCTTAATGCCGTCCAGAACAAACTGGGTAGTGTGAGACTTTTGGGGGCAAAATATGCAATTACTGCAATTATGGGGACGAGAAAAAAGTAAAGTAATAAGTAACTAGTTACTTTTGGCAGGGAGTATAATGTAAACTGTAAAGTAATAATATTTATTTTTTGAAAGTAACTATATATATAATAGGTAATATATTACCGTTTTTGCTCTCTAGGCGTCTCGACTATACCTCTTACAATTCAATATTCATGTTAAAGAGATTGTGACATTAAAAAAAAGGTTTTGGAATTGTTCTTATTTTTTTTAGGTTTTCTAATCTCAATTGCACCCAAAAAACATGAACTTTTAACATTCAGTAGATTTTCTGTGATCTGGGGTTTTCTGGCTCAAACAGGTGCTCTGATTTGCCGGCAGTTTGTGATGTAAGATCCTGCAAATCCCATATATGTCAATGGGATTTGCCAGCAGATGTCACTGTTTTCACTGTGTTGCCTGTTTTCATTGTAGCTCAAAAGGCTTCCAAACCCCAAAGAAAACTTCAGACCACAGAAAATCCACTGAATGTTCAAAGTTCAGGTTTTTTGGGTGTAATTGAGGTCATAAAACCTAAAAGAAAAACAAAAATAAATGAAAATGAATGTCATAAAACCTTTAAAGCCGCAAAAAAATAGGTCTACTATTAAGCAATCAGCCAGCACAGATTGTACTATTCAGAAATTATTAAGCAATCAGCCAGCACAGATTGCACTATTCAGAAATTGCAGGCATGCGCTCGCTGTCATGGCGTATAAATGTGAAATTGTGCACAATTCCTGTTTTGTTTTGTTTTCCGCCAATAACCGCAAAACCTCAACAAAATCCTTCCCCTATAGACAACCCCAACTATACCAGTGAATCTTTTTATGATCTACACAGAGGTGTTCAGTTCAACCCAGCTGCACGTGTCTCCAAGAAGCTCTCCAAGGTATATCTCACAACCCTGGCCTGAGCCTGCAGCTATCACAGCTGTGACTCTAAATAGTTATAGTGTGACTGTGTTCTCTTCTGACTGTCTGACATGCCCGGAGCAGCACTCATCTGTCAGGAAGATTGAAACTCCTCCTCGTCACCGCGTGGAAGGTGCACTGGCAAAGACTAGTGGGTGTTTCAAACCGGCTTTAACCACTGTGACGATGCATGTACACTACAGTAATGAGAATACAATAATCAAATAAGATGCTCTTTATGGGTGTATAGCCTGTAGGCCTCTGATGTATGGGGGGTCTGTGGCCTCAATGCATACCAAACTGGGTGTCCTTGAAATGAGAAGGTTTGAGAAGCACTGAGCTATGCATAGTGTCAGGTTACTGTGTTCACCTGCTGCCATCAGGTATAGCACATTATGACATTCCTCTGTCTGGCCCTTGAACCATCACAGAGGCACTTTCTCTTTGACTGAAATGGAATGTGTGTGTGTGTGTGTGTGTGTGTGTGTGTGTGTGTGTGTGTGTGTGTGTGTGTGTGTGTGTGTGTGTGTGTGTATGTGTGTGTGTGTGTGTGTGTGTGTGTGTGTGTGTGTGTGTGTGTGTGTGTGTGTGTGCATGTGTGTGTGTGTGTGTGTGTGTGTGTGTGTGTACACGTGTGTGTACACATGTGTGTGTGTGTGTGTGTGTGTGTGTGTGTGTGTGTGTGTGTGTGCGTCTGTGCGTGTTTGAGTGTGTGTGTGTGTGTGTGTGTGTGTGTGTGTGTGTGTGTGCGCTTGCGAGCGTATGTGCGTGCGTGTAACTGGAGCGTTCGCCCAACCCTAGCCTCGGTACCAGGCTTTCATTTTTGTTGGTGCAAAAATTGAAAGCCTGGAGGAACGCATTGGCCGCTCTGGTCTAAAAGTGGGAGTCAACCCTTCCGGGTGGGCGTCGCTCCAAATTATGTGACGTAGCGCTGCACTAGGGGGGAGAGGAGGGGCCGGGGGTGACGGACAGATCGATGAGATCCAATCAGGGCGTGCGCAAATCTGAGCCGCGACCCGCCCCTCTAGACCAGAAACCTAACACGTTAGCTCAGGCTAGCCCAACCCTAACCCTAACCCTAGCCCATATTTGTTCTTCCACATTCTTGTATTCTTGTATTTGTTTTTACTGAGGTTAGGTTTAGGAATAAGGTTAAGTTTAGTAGGCATAGTTTTACTGAGGTAACGTTTAGGCATAAGGTTAGGTTTAGCCATGCAGGCATAGTTTTACTGAGGTAACGTTTAGGAATACCTGGTGGCGTCCGGATTTGTCACCGGATTTGACCCGGGGCGAGCGTATTTTGGGGAGTGCGTGCATGTGTGCGTGAGTGCATGCATGCGAGAGAGAGAATACAATAAAGGCATATTGTTAGTTCCTGACAGAACAACGTGACAGGCAGTGCTTGAAGTCGCGGTGTGTCTGTTTATTACAGCAGGCTGCTGTGCTGCTGCTGTCTACCTGGGATTCGGACCCAGGTTATCCCATGAGCGAATCCAAACATCAACCGCTCAGGCAAGAGGCGATCCCTACGTTGTGAGTGGAGAGTATGAGCTCCAGGCAGTACTACTTGTCAACCAGTAGGTATCCCTACTGGTTGACAAGTAGTTAAGTAGTTGACAAGTAGACTGCATTGACACCAGTCAACACCAGAAATTAGCAGAATTGGAACACTTTGAAGCTGATAAATGGGTACTCTCTCTTGGCTGAAATTCTGCAACCTACTGTACCTGAAAATGTATTTTCTGTTCATTGAAGAGATGGTGAGACCTCTGTTACCTAACAAACACAATAGCAACAATTACTATCATAAAATAGTGCATTTTAACAAAAAAAACTATTAACCAAAGTGGTTACTCTACCTTTAAGATAAAGTTAATGTAAATTATCCTGGGAGTAAAGAGATGAGACTTCCACTGTGAGGAGAAGGATAGGTCTCCAGTCTCCTATTTTCTGCGTGCGACATGCACCATCGGAGCATACTGTGACTTAGACAGCTAGAGCGACAGCACCGTGAGAACCCAGGTGGGAACAAGACAAAAAAAACACTATTTTCTTAGGCTGCCGAAAACAAACTCAGCATGACAAGGTCTTGACCAAAGCTCCTACTTCCTCAAGTACAAATAATGTTTAGTTTTTCTTTGCTTTCACGTGTGTGACTTTGATGGATTCAGGGCGGGCAGTGTAGGGCACCCAGCCAGGCACGGAAGATGTTTGAAGTTGGTGGTAAAAAAAATGCTTTATTTCCAAAACTCTGTTGGAACCTGCCAATGATTGGATGCAGTGCCATATTTCTTTTTCCACATAGACACGTAGGTCTATAATAAACCCATTTGACTTGTATTGATACTGGCTGTTTGGGATTATTGACTCTGGAGTACTCTCCCGTGAGAAGCCAGTCAGTTAACTTGTCAGACTCAAGAAAACTGGACTCTGTGTTAGCCTATTTAGCCTAGGAAAAGCTTTATCCACTATAGATACTGTTTTCATACTCTCAAGTCTCTATTTTGTTGCAATAGTTGTGTGGAAACAATGTTTTTCTTTTCTTCTTTTTTTTAACTGCATTGCATAAACAATCTCCAATCATCTGGAAATGCAAGACTGCTGTTTTCAAAGCAGCCGTTGCTCTACCCATTGACTGAAGTCTCATATTTAACATGTTATGCATAACCAAACCTTTCCTCTGTTGTGCAAATGCTGGTGTTTCTCTCTCGTAAAATCAAACACACAACAGATGGATTGTCCATTGGGCAATTAAATCCAGCCACCCAATGAAAATAAAAGTCAGCAGCAGGCCATGATGAAAACATTGCCATTTTCATCTTTTAAAACTCCTGTTTGTCTCCTTTGGCTGACTAAGTCAGACTAAATCTCACATCCATGCATTAAATAATCTGATCTACAGCCAGTGTAACCACTTTATACCAAGGCTAAGAAATTGCATTTCCAAGCCTCTGCACTGTGGCACTTGAAAATATTTTTCTCCCCATTCCGTAATTCTGTAGAAACCTTTTATTCCCTAGGACATCATTAGCATAATGCATAGCATGATGAATTATCCCTCCGACATCAATAAATTACCATGTATGTGCCTGAGGGTATTTGTTTCAGTGTATGTGCTGCATATGTTAGTGTGTTTGTTTGTCTCTGTGCATGTTTGCATGCTTGAGTATACATTGTACTAATAATACAGTTGTGCAAGAAACACAATAAAAGAGTAATAAAAAGATAAGAACATAAAGGGTTCCAACATCGGGTCCCTGATGATCGAGGCCTGACCCGAAGCCCTGATCGCCTTTTGTCTTCAGTCTAGACTTGGAGAGTCTGTCCAAAGATCTCAGGCTGTGCTCCAGACCATATAGGGAGTGTTATAGAGTTGCAGTAATCGAGACAGGAGAAGATTAAACTTTAGATTATAGTTCAGCAGGAGTAATTCTGTCTTAATTTTTTTGAAATCTCTTAGCTGTTAAAACCAGGACTGGACCGCCTTATAAAACTAAGATTGACTGTCACTGTGTCACAAATCACTCCTAAATGTACTGCTCAGTAACTGCTGTAGACTTTACATTTAGTAGCCAAGTCACAGATTATGTTGAATTATTGCAGTGGAGGATTAAGGGCCAAATAAAATTGCTATTAATTAAATGTAAAAGGTTGTGAGCCATCCAACAGTGTAAATCATCTAAACGTGGTTTGAGAGTGGTAGATTCCAGAGAATTAGAGTTGTGTATAATCAGCATAACAGTTAAGTGGAACTCACCTCTAACTCTAAGGGTGCATTCGGATATGCGCACAGAGAGCGCGCTCACATATTAGTTTGTATTGGTGATCAGTACGCTATAAACGAATGCACCCTAAGTTAGAGTATGTGTGTGTACTGTGTACTAAAGTCCCAGATGAAGATCTGCAGCACTGCCTGTATGTGGCTGAAACATTGTGTGAATAAATTCAGTTAAATATTGGTAGCTTTTTCAGTGTACAGATATTCCTCCCAAAGTCCCATGTGCTTGAAAGTGCATCTGTATGTGGGCTTTTATGGTAGAGTGATTGTGTGTGTGTGTGTGTGTGTGTGTGTGTGTGTGTGTGTGTGTGTGTGTGTGTGTGTGTGTGTGTGCACGTGCGTGCATGTGTGCGTGCGTGTGCTTTCACACGGTAGGTTGCTATGTTCTTAGACCATGCTCTTGTGACTTAGAGAGGAAGCTGTGGTTTACTAGTCACTTGCAAAGGCCCGCGCTGTCCTGTCCCTTAGTACGTATGACAACATTGGTATTGGTAATTCTTCAGCCGATGTGCCATGATTTTGTAAGCTTGTAGATTGGCAATTCTTTTAATGTTTGGACATTTTATTTACATGTCCTTGCTATTGCTGTTTTCTCCATTATGTTGTTTTAAATGTCACCATATTTTTTTTTCCTATCCTGAAGTATACTTTGTATGCATGTGTGCATGTCCAGTTTGGGTGTTAGTGTAATAATGTTAGTCTTTACTACATTAGTGAGTCATTGTCAAACTGAGGTGACACTTTTTCTGTTCATCGTACATATATATGATGGTTCTCAATCTCAAACATTTTAATTTCAAGGACCTTCATGAAGGTTCGTATACAATAGGCCACACATAACCTACACATAAGGGTATACAAATTGACGAAATCAGTTTGATAAATTAAAGGAGAATTCCATACTAAAAGGCTTTCTTACCTTTCTTTGTAGTTGTTACGTCCCCATCAAAGAGGTCCAGGTGTTATTTTGTGCAAAAGCTCCTTATTGGCTATTTCCCCTACCATAAGCCCTAAATGAATTGCATTGAATTGAATGGGATGTATGGGGTGTTGTGCTAATTCGCTTATTATCCTTATCCTTAGCCAATAAGGAGCTTTTGCACAAAATAACACCTGGACCTCTTTGATGGGGACGTAACAACTACAAAGAAAGGTAAGAAAGCCTTTTAGTATGGAATTTTCCTTTAACTCACATTTCGCCCAAAACTGGACATGCACCACATGCACACAAAGGGAGGCCATTTGGTCAGTAGTCTGCACTCTGCATTAATGCAGTACTACTGACAATCTGAGTCTATAGAGAAGACATAAAGAACAATAGTCTGACCGTGTCTCCATGGCGGAGAAACATCCAGATTAGGATTCTAATCACATGGTCATATATTTTGCTTGCGAAACAGACAGGTAATCAGATAATCCAATTTAAGTGGTAACACCCTATTTATGATAAACCACTCAGCTTGGCTAATTTACATTTTCATGATACTCAGATGGCCTACAGTATATGGCTGCTGATTGACTGTTGAATTGGTTTTCATATAGTAAAGACAACCACACGCTCATGTGCATGTGGGTCCTCGCTCACCCGCACATACCACTCACCAGCAGGCAAACACAAACCAGTGTCTTAAGGGCACAAGTCAATGTTATTCTTTTTATCAAAACAGTTTAAAAAAATCAGTTTCCGCTTCCTTCCTTTGCTTGTGCTGTAGCTTCATGGCGGATGCTGCATTCATTCTTGAAACCAAACTGTTTTGGCTCTTTCTCTGTGAATTGACGCACATTAATCTCCTACCGTTTCATCTTGAACAATGTTCTTCCTCTCCTCTCATCTTCTCTCCTCTCCCCTCCTCTCCCCTCCCCTCCCCTCCTCTCCCCTCCTCTCCCCTCCTCTCCTCTCCTCTCCTCTCCTCTCCTCTCCTCTCCTCTCCTCTCCTCTCCTCTCCTCTCCTCTCCTCTCCTCTCCTCTCCTCTCCTCTCCTCTCCTCTCCTCTCCTCTCCTCTCCTCTCCTCTCCTCTCCTCTCCTCTCCTCTCCTCTCCTCTCCTCTCCTCTCCTCTCCTCTCCTCTCCTCTCTCCTCTCCTCTCTCCTCTCCTCTCCTCTCCTCTCCTCCTCCCCTCCCCTCCCCTCCTCTCCTCTCCTCTCCTCTCCTCTCCTCCCGATTCCAAGACCCTGCAGCCCCTCTGCCAGGAAAGGGGAGGACAGGCATATTTTCAGTGCGTGTGGTCAACCGAGGGAATGTGCAGGAACAGAGCGGAGCTGGAGCCACCTGTAGTTCCACTGATCCTTTACTTCATCAGCCATGAAAATAATACTCTGGTCCATCAGTCTCCTCCATATGAAGGAGTTGTAGGTTTTTACATCATAATGTTAAATGTGACATCCAAGTACCTATGTTATCATTCTCGGTTTTGTACAGGATAGCAGTCAGAAACTTGCATGCACGCGCACACAGTCACACACACACACACACACACACACACACACACACACACACACACACGCACAAACACAAACTAGCAATGCATGACTGTTCAGACACGCAGGCATTTTATTTAATATTTGACTACATGAGCGCTACTGTCTCCATCCTGTGGCAAACATTCACTGAACATATACGTAGCTGATCAATAAATTCACAACATCTCCGGTGTGGATTGAAGACAGAAGGAGCTCGGGCCTATAGTGTAGAGTCTGTAGACCCCTGGGGGTCTCCACTCTCCCAATCTGAGAATGAATCCCATCGTCAAATATTCAAGAAAACAGCGAGAGAATTGTAGAACTGATTTGCAAATGCACATATCAAGCTTCCTATCTTATGTTTCTTTCATGTGCTCTAATTCCCTGCATGCTAGAATGTGAAAGAATATGTTTTTTATTAGGAATGTATTAATCTGACATGCGTGAAATTGTGCTGCCTGAGAATCACAGCTGCGTTACAATCGTGGGTTGAAATTAAATCCCGGAATTCTGTTTTCCTTTCCACATGAACCCAGCTAGAGAACACTCTAGAACACAGGAGAGCATGAGGAAGTTTAGCATATTTGACAAAACAAAACACCTGCTTGGTTATGCCGCTGCCATTGACGACGCATCATACGCATGCCATTATTACTGGAGACATGTCACATTGTGATACTATGAAATAGAAAAGGGGGCTCTGTGTGGGGGGACCGATAGAGAACAGAGTTTAGACAAAATGGACAAAACAGAATAATAATAATAATATAAGTGACTTTGGGCTGTTGTTTCTGTAAAGTTGCTTGTAAATATTGGTAGCTGCGGTTTGCGTTTGTTTGGGCTTGTTTTTAAAGTGTAGTTGCTTTTGACATTGTTCATGTCAAGGACCCCCAAATGTATTTGTTGTTGACCCCCATCTGAAAATATTTCGTGCCAGCCAGGGACCCCCATACAAGATTGGTGTTCAAATGTTTCAAATGCGATATGTTGTGAGCTTGTAGATCGGCTATTTAAAAAAAGAAAATCTTGAAAAAATAGGATTGCATGTAGGTTTATGTAAGCGCTCATGTGGATTAGTCGCTTCTTTTGGGCTTGTTTTCATGGACCTGGTTGGTTGTTTGTCTCACAAAATCTGGCAACAAGGTGAAACATATAGGTCTGAAACTTCTCTGAGGGAAGGAGAGGATCAAAAGCTTTCCGCCGTGGCGATGAATGCGACGTTGAAGTGTCACATTCATCATCGGCTGGAGTTCAACATTATAGAAGCATGTGGAACATGCTTCTTTCCTATCTTCCATCACATTCTGCTCCCTATCCTCTGTCCATTCCTACTTCGTATAGCCTATTGAGTGTCCAGGAAGCACTTTTGACCCTTGTAGCATAAATGATTGGAGAGGCCAGGCATGTCCTTATTTCTGTATAACAAAGCTTAGTTCATGATCAGTCCACTCCAGAGCCATCCTAGAGCAGTCCCATCATAGCTGTTCATAGCTTAGTTCATGATCAGTCCACTCCAGAGCCATCCTAGAGCAGTCCCATCATAGCTGTTCATAGCTTAGTTCATGATCAGTCCACTCCAGAGCCATCCTAGAGCAGTCCCATCATAGCTGTTCATGATCAGTCCACTCCAGAGCCATCCTAGAGCAGTCCCATCATAGCTGTTCCCGCTTCTATCTGGAACCCTCATGATCTCACTGCCTCTCTCCCTGCTCTTACTCTGGACTCTTGTTTAACTCCCGACTGACTGACTGGAAATCTCTCGACTGACTTAGGGGCAGCGGTGGCCGAACGGTTTGCGGAGCGGTCTTGATACTGGAACGTTCGCTAGTTCGTATCCCCGGACCGGCACGTTAAAATTTCCACGTTGAAGTGCCCTTGAGCAAGGCATTGAACCCCTACCATGAAATGTTCTATGAGCAGGGCCTGGCTGTAAACAAGTTCTTGAGCTTAGTCCAACATGGTAACTTTGCTTTGCTTTGCTTACTGGACCCTATATAATTCTCCAAATAGTGCATGTGGGGGATGCACATGCATGTGCATCCCCAGTATGTTCCCTTCGTCTAGACCACCGCATACTAAGTAGATGGTCACTTCTATAGATTGTTAACACAATGGCAAATCTATACAATCCATACAATCCATGGCCCAATTTCAATTAACCTTTACAATTAGCAAACCAAATCACTATAGGCCCTTCTTGGAATGTGTCTGTGGGCTAACTAATATCAGACCTGACACAGTGTCTGTGATTCTTTTTGAGTGTACATAGCTTTCCTCAACCTGCCATTGAATCCCTCCATGCTGGGGGGTTTGTGTTATACGCAGTGTGTTCTCACTGGGCCCAGAGCACTGTCACTTATTGGATTCCTGTGTAATGAGGGCGGCTATACTGCTGAAAAGACCCTCCCAAACATGGCCTATTTACCGGCAAGCTCTATGAATGGTCCCAGGACCAGGTCAGTGGACGACACCACTAAACCTGTGGTTCCAGAGCCACAGGTTTGTTCGTTCATTCATAGCAGTGGATGAGTGTTAAATCAGTGGGTTAAATCAGTTTAACCACTTTAACCCGATATGCATTGGCTATTTGAAAATAGCCACTCTATAATTGAGCTTGTAGACCTGCTCCACATTGTCAAAATGTTTTAATCTTATTTAAATATTTTTAAAACATTTCCCAAAGGCTTCCTCTAAGCTAAGGTCGAAGGTGCAGGCAGAGTTATACCACTAACTCTAATGCAGACACTTCTCTGGACTCTTCATCAACCACAACCACATCTGGTGTATTAGCTGTCAAAGATGTAAAAGTGTCTGGGTTATGTAATGGGAATTTTAGAATGCCGACTACAGTGCCAGATATATGCATTATTGTGTATTTATCTTCCTTCCATTAAGTCTCACCAATGTGCTCAGTCTAATTCATGCAGCTGTCAATCTAACAGCTGACTTGACTCCTCCACGCTGTCAGCAAAGGTATACTTATTTGTGTGTCGCCCTTAAGTTTAGCACAGATCTGTATATGGACATTACATGACTATAAGGACTGTCTGAGAATGGGGTTGAGGAGGCATGCGCCCGGAGGGGCTGATGGAACAGGCAAGGAAGCCTGTTCCTCACTCTCTGTATGTTGTTACTCTACCCAATCCTCTTAATAAATTCTCAACACTTCACTTCGTCATTCCTTCATCTTTGGAAGATTATTTAATCGACAACAGTTATCAAAGAGATGAAACATGGATGGAATTATACAGAAATGTTTGTACATGCTCACTGAGGATGCATGATATTGTTGTCCTTTGCAATGAGTTCCACCATGCTAAATTTGTCATGACGTGTTACATACGCACGCACGCACGCACGCACGCACGCACGCACGCACGCACGCACGCACGCACGCACGCACGCACGCACGCACGCACGCACGCACGCACACACACACACACACACACACACACACACACACACACACACACAGACACACAGACACACACACACACACACACACACACACACACACACACACACACTCACACACGCACACACACACACACACAGACACACACACACACACACACACACACACACACACACACACACACACACACACACACACACACACACAGTACAGGCTTGGGAAAACAAGACAAGGCTAGTTACACTGGACCCGGATACATGCCAGCTGGGATATGTCATATGTGTTGGTTATGAATTATGATCCCCGTGGGGGAAATGCAGGTGTTGTAACTGCTGTAAGTGTGAAATGATAAGGACAGGTAGACAGATAATAGACAGATAATATACAGATAATAGACATGAAGTCAAACAGGAAACAGGATCCCTATTATAGAGGGGGATACTCCAGTTAACTGCCACTAAGTATAATAGTACTTCACCTATCTTCATATAATTAGTCCACTCCTCACTAATGCTTTTTATAGGATGGTACCATTTCTCTCTACTTACCAATGATGACCAAAGTCATCAATAGGCAGGCCATTTCAAACATGATTTCAAACAAAAACAGAAAAGAAAGAGTTTAATGCAAGAACTGAACAATGGCTTCTATTTCGGCAGGCTAACTATAACTAACAATGTGATTGGGGCAGAGGTTCTTTCTTAGCCTCCAGGGAGTGTTTGTGCAAAGTTTCTACACCGATCGGTCCAATGGTGCCGGAAATTCGCTGTTCACAGACAAATGCACACACACACACACACACACACAAACACGGACAGACGGAAACACATGGTACGACAGCAGTAAAAACAGCCTTTGGCCGCCCGGCCTGGCCGAGGACTTTCATACAGATACTATCTGCATGCACTTTATCAGTTTACACCTTTGATTTATTTATTTTTTTCTTACTTTGAGTATACCAATAACTACTTGAACCCTAGTGTTGAGAATAGCATATCTACAAGCTCACAACGCGCCACATTACAGTATGACTCGTGATGAGCTTGTAAATCAGCTATTTTCTGCAAAGATATTGAGCGTAACGGGAACTTGGGGGAGTGCAGAGCCATGGGGGTCTCCTTGGGGGGTACAGAGCCATGGGGGTCTCCTTGGGGGGTACAGAGCCATGGGGGTCTCCTTGGGGGAGTGCAGAGCCATGGGGGTCTCCTTGGGGGGTACAGAGCCAGGGGGGTACAGAGCCACGGGGGTCTCCTTGGGGGGGTACAGAGCCATGGGGGTCTCCTTGGGGGGTACAGAGCCATGGGGGTCTCCTTGGGGAGTGCAGAGCCATGGGGGTCTCCTTGGGGGGTACAGAGCCATGGGGGTCTCCTTGGGGGGTACAGAGCCATGGGGGTCTCCTTGGGGGGTACAGAGCCAGGGGGGTACAGAGCCACGGGGGTCTCCTTGGGGAGTGCAGAGCCATGGGGGTCTCCTTGGGGGGTACAGAGCCATGGGGGTCTCCTTGGGGAGTGCAGAGCCATGGGGGTCTCCTTGGGGGGTACAGAGCCAGGGGGGTACAGAGCCATGGGGGTCTCCTTGGGGAGTGCAGAGCCATGGGGGTCTCCTTGGGGGGTACAGAGCCATGGGGGTCTCCTTGGGGGGGTACAGAGCCACAGGAGTCTCCTTGGGGGGGTACAGAGCCATGGGGGTCTCCTTGGGGGGTACAGAGCCATGGGGGTCTCCTTGGGGGGGTACAGAGCCATGGGGGTCTCCTTGGGGGGTACAGAGCCATGGGGGTCTCCTTGGGGGGGTACAGAGCCATGGGGGTCTCCTTGGGGGGGTACAGAGCCATGGGGGTCTCCTTGGGGGGTACAGAGCCATGGGGGTCTCCTTGGGGGGGTACAGAGCCATGGGGGTCTCCTTGGGGGGTACAGAGCCATGGGGGTCTCCCGTCAAGGAAGCTGTAAGTGTACAGTATCTGTGCTGATCGATGCTGTTTTGCACTTTCCTTTTTTGCTATTCTTTATTTAGGAAGCATACATGGTGTTTGCACTTTCAAGCAGATTTTAACACTGATCACTCAGATCAGACAGTTCATTCCAGATAGAACTTGTAGGGTCAGAGATTATTCATAAGCTAAACCATAAGAACCTTAAATTGGAAGTTGGAAATATAACAGGAGCGACAGCATAAATATGCAGGCCTGTTGATTCATTATCAGCCATCTACTGTTCATTCATGTTCAGCCTTTGCCGGATGGAAAGGTGAAACAATGTCTGTCATTCTGGAGAAATTATGATAGAGATCTACACCTTTCTTGACACTTTTCTTTTCTTCCGCACTAACTCCATTTCTCAATCAATTATGACGTGTGACAGGCACAGAGCTGTTCATTCAAATTATTTGCATAATTCATCTTCACTATGCTGTATACAGTTTAGCTGTTATTAGCCGTTTATTATTCACCAGATCCTTGTGTGGGCACCGAGGAATTGAGGATGGAATTCCAAACATCACAATCTGTCAGGGTGCGTTCAAAAGGACCCAAAAGCAGTACGACCAAAAGGCAAGATTCACAGTTCAGGATGTTTATTAAACTATAACTTAAACTTCCCATAAAATGGGGCAGGCAAAATAAGGACACAGTACACACTGACATGAAATGACGATCTGACAAGGAACTGAACAAACTGGGGTATATAAATAGACAAAGACTAACTAGACACAGGTCACGGTGAACTCAAAATACAATCAATCAAAAGGATAGGCTAACAGAACTAAGAGGACACAGGTGAAAACACTGACGCATCACTGAGACAAGGTAGGGAACAGTAACTAGGCATACAGGAAACACTAGGGACCATACTACAAAATAAGATACACAAAACCAACAGAGTAACAGAAAACCAAACAGAACAGGAAGACGAGCCCAAAATACTGGACATACAGAGAATAACAGAATAAGTCTGAAGGACTGCAGTATTAGTAAATAAGAATAGTAACAACAACTTCCTTTCTTGACTTAAGCAAATACAGAACATAAATCAACCACATAACCATTAAGGTCAAGCCAAATATTAGTCCAGTGGTCAATGCTCAAATTCAAAGGCAGAGGAGCGAGGCGTGACACAATCACATTCTTCGTGCTTCTATCCCTTCCTCCAATTCATGTATTTAAAATGTATGACAACTATATCATCGCTGTGTAGCATAGTAGTCATCGAAACTCAGAGATGCCATAATTTCTTGTACTCAATCTGAACCTCTATAATTTATTACCACTTCCCTTTGGTTCGCCAAGGTGTGAAATAGTGGTAATGCGATTGTGGAGATCAGTTACGATTGAGCTATAAATCAGATGAAAAAGTAATTAGCCAACGTGAATGTCAAAATGCCCAAGTGTGCCTCTTGCAGCAGAGCCCAGGAAACTGTTAAAAGGTCAGCCGTGGAGAGGAATAATGACTGCACAGGGTGGTTTGATGAATAGCTCCATCTTCTAATTTTGTATTACAGGCTTGGCCATGTTCCAGTTATGGTGGTGAGAGATAATATTGGTTTATGAAGCTATAGCAATAGGCCTGGCTGTGTGAAGTCAGGTTTGTAGGCTTATTTTCTGTTGCCATGGCTCAAGGGAGATGTTTGTGCTTGAGTTACCCATCCTCAGGGAATGGCACGTTGACCAATAGTTAATATCGCACTCCTAGTTTGTTTATCACGCTCTTTCCGATCAATAATGTGTGCTCTAACATTTCCAACTCCAGAATATGTCACATATTCTCTTATGGGTTCCATTTGTTGTGGCATTTGAGAATCACGATATTAAATCAAATCAAATGAACTAAATGGACAAGGACTGACTGACCACTATACCCTTTTTAAAAACACCTGCACGTGTTCCTCCATTGTGCCTATAATGGGTGCCAGAACTGCCAGAAACGCCACTACTGAGGGCTTCGCACCGAAGCCCACTGCTGCCGACTCAAGAGTTAGGGATAGTGACACAATAGTAAATACGATCTCAGTTATAATGCACTTCACCTTTAATAATCTAGGATAGAGTTAGAAAAAACCTGATTCAAATGGCAACCAAAAATATGCTTTTTTTGGTTGCCATTTGCAGAAACATAGACATAATGTTGCTACAGTATAGAGCAACATACATTTCTTTGTAATTTTTGAATAAATATTTGAAGCTTTTCAGAAAACATAGGTCAGGATTTCTTTAATCGGCCTCAGGTCTAAATGTGTTAAAAATATAAAGCTGATCTACAAGCTCACAACGTGTTGTGTGGTAGATTATCCTTTTTTGTCTGTACAACACGGATATACAACAAAGTCTATAAATAGAGCTTAAGTGTTAAGTGCCTGTGCATATTTTCATAGCATGCGGTCGTTCATTGGTAGTGTGCAAACGCTGACCTGTTTCCTCCTTACATGCAGCATGCAGTCAGATATAGTGATGAGGCAGCTTACTGCCACCTGTAAACGCCACCTATTTTTAACTTACATCCTTGTCCAGTGTGTGGTTGCTCTTTGTTATTTTCCTTGTTCTCAGCGTCTCTCTGTTCTAGGCAGCGATATGAATCTAGTTCCTTCTTGTTCTTGGCTCCTATAGCTAACTTCACACTGTACCAAACGGCTGCCACGCTGTCTGGAGTGCCAGGCATGTTTGCCCTCGTCCTCCAGTGTGACCCTGCCCAGCACATGCACAGCACGGCACGGCAAGGCAAGTCCTATTTGTATAGCACATTCCAGCAGCAAGGCAACTGCCATGAACCTGGCTCCGTGTTCAGACAAAAGAGAAGGATACACGGATATCTTAAAAACATGATTAATTATAGATAAATAAAGTCAAAAATCAATTAACAAAATGGTTATGGTGGAGTGTGTTAGTCTGTAGAATCGGTAGTGTAGGAGAGTGGATCTGTGTAATATGGTGTTGGGTGGTGGATGGATGCAAACAAACAATCAATGTGTGCAAGGGGAGAGTGAGAGAGAATCTCAAGGCCTGGGCTACACCTACTGTATATGGATCTTTTGCAAAACGTACATTATTTTGTGCGTTTGGCGTTTTGGGCCTTTCTGCCATACGCAAACGGCGTTTAAGGACCCAGGCCAAATGCCATTGCGCAGTACACCAACAACAAGTCTATGCGTGTGTGCATAGCCGCATGTGAAACTATTCTCGTGCCGTATGTAGAAGCCATCCTCACTGTTTAGTATGTCTATTTATTATTATTATCATCACAATTGTTGTAGTTATTATTTGGCATTATTGGGTATTGGTTTGATGGGTTATTATACTTTGAAGCACTGTTTGGACACCAAGGGCACGCCTCCCCAGACCTAATTGATTGATTGATTGAGAGAGAGCATATGTAGGCCTGGGTGATTGGGGAGCGGCATGCACCTGGTGGACAAACCAGTTTTACCAGATAGACAGACAGATAGACTGACAGACAGACAACACAGAAGAGACAAATGCTTGTAATGTACCATCACTGCACTTTAAAGGAAAGTAAATACAAAACTACAATGACATTGAACCTGTGGACAATCTACTTCTTATATCTGCGTACATCCATAATCCCTAGGTGCATCAGTGGGTTTGTTGGCTATAAGGTTGAAATGTTTGGAACCAACAAAGAGCCACAACACCGTATTTTGCTCTCCGTTTCATGGTCATGGTCATGGGGAGGGAGAGAGAGAGGGTGCAGAGAGAGAGAGAGAGATGTCTGTGTGTGAATGCAATCGCATCAAATTCGAATAGCGTGTTTGGTGAGAAGAAAGTCGGGATTTTAAGATTTACGCACATAGTGTGACATGCTGACAGACAATGAAAGAAACATGTTCCACTTCCACTCACAATTTAGGTGCATGGCTTTTAAAATGCGGTACATTAAAAAATATGATAGGCATAGGCCTATGTATTTGGCACCTCATAAGTGTAAATATAAAATCTAATATAATGTAGCCTACAAATTAGATATAATGAAGTTGAACTGTTCTGACATTCCATATGTTGATCCTTCCACTTCGATGTCTCCCTTTTGACTGATGACTGTCCATTTAAACTCTAGACGGGCCTGCCCCAAAGTTATTAGTGCAGCGACAGCCGGCGGAAACTAGAGTTCTCAACAGAACCCGAAAATTAAGGCCCGGCCGTAACTGGGCCCTCATCAAACCCTGTACACTCAAGACACTGTACACCCTTGGTCGCTTCTTGCCCTCAGGCGTCTTACTGGTTATTATATGAAGCCACTAATGGAGTTATATCAGCCACTCACAACTTTTTGGCCCAATACCTTCACGTCCATAAACCATGTACAATTAAAAGTTGGAGATTGTTACGTTATTGGCTTCAGTATTCAGATAACGGGGCAGCTTTCCAAACCTCCTTTTTTCATAGGACTCTAAACTCCTGTGTATCACGCACGCACACACATATTCAGGTTTCAGAAAGTACTTTGAGTTGCAGTTCACCAAATTCATTCTCCTGGCATCTCATATCACACTTACTGTAAATATGATATCACTTAGGGCATTGTAATGGGGGGAATAACACGAAGCTAATGCACTCCGGTAATGTCTTTCCGGAGGATTTTGATAATTTTCTGGATTCAGTCTCTGTGACGTATAGGACCTGTCACATTTATGCTCTGTCTGGCTGAAATAGCAGATCTACAACCTCTGAAGATGCATCTACTACTGCAGGGTTCCTCAAAATAATTTCCTCAAGGGCCACTGCTACTGTTTTGACTAGGGTAACAGGCTGGGGGCCGAGTCTGCACGCGTGAGGTCGAGGTCTTGCCCTGAAAATTCATTTTCAGGGCAAGACCCCATTTGAAAAGGATGCCCAGTTTGACATGCATAGGCTACTGACCCCCATTTAATGCCATTTATATCTGGGACCACCCCAAAAAAATGGCCCGCAAATGGCCCGCGGGCCGCCTATTGGGGAACCCTGTATTATATGCTTTAATATTCTGTCAGCGTTGCAGCAGCAGAATGTGACAAAACATTCTAGAAGGATTCATTGACACTAAGTGATTCTATTTCTATCGATTACGTTTTTCAATATATGCTAATCGAAAAGTGTACTATATATTTTATTTTTATATATGATCACGTCATTTTCAAATGATTAGAATCGGATCGGGAGCAAAAAGACGTGAACTAATAATTAACTAGGTTAACTAGTATCAATATTATATCGATATCACGATATTAGACTGGATATTGTCTGTGATTTTGGATATTGTACCATTTGTTACGATGAGTAGGGATGAGGACCCAAATGCAGGCGACAGGAGGCAGAACAGGTAAACTTATTTTAAACTTAACTTAACTTTAAACTTAAACTTATTAGGAATATTTATTAATAAAACTCAGGAACTTCTATACAAGGGTAAAAGGCAGGTAAATCTCTGGAAACATATAATACAAGAACTCACGCAACAGGGAACTACGAACCAACAAGAACAGAATGCAAACACAGGACTTAAATAGACAGGATAACAGGGCACAGGTGGAACCAAAATACAATCAACACTAGGATAGGCTGGGGAGGACACGGTGGAAACACTGGCACATCACAAAGTAGGTTAGACAAGGTAAGTAACAGGAAACACTAGGAACAAAACTACAAAATAAGATACACAAAACCAGGGCAACAACAGAGTAACAGAAAACCAAAACCAAAGAGAAACAGTCAGGAACACATGAGCAATACATACAAAACCTACTGAAATCAGTGAAATGACAGAAATGCATAATAAAGTCCAAAATCTAGATAAGGACAGTCAAAGGTCACAGTCCGAGGAGCGGGCCGTGACACTATTGTGATATGGCAAGTGTTCTATAAAAATCTAAATATCAGATCGGGAAAAATCGGTATCAGCAGATACTCAAAATCAAATGATCGGAATGGAATCAGGAGCAAAAAGGAGGTGATCGGGGCATCCCTAGTACATCCCTAATCAGGAGCAAAAAGGAGGTGATCGGGACATCCCTAGTACATATCTCTGCTGTTGGGAAGAAACCACCTCTCCAACATGTTCATTTTTCAGGAAATTAAAAGTATTTATTTTTTCAGGAAATGAAAAAAACTTATATTTTGATAAGAAGCAATACTGCCTCGTCAAAGTTTTTTGACTTTATATATTGTCAATTACTTGCATGAGAGGGGGACTGGGGGAGAGGTGGTGGAGTTAGCTGTTTTAGCAGACAGTTTGAGGGTTCAATGGAGTTAAGAGGTTTTGTCCGAAGCGCTTTTTACTACTACTGGTTCAATATTTTTTCAAAAACCTCAAAAATGATGCATATGTATGTACAGTATATGGCTGAGCCTAGACTACTGTGATGTGGGGCAGCCCCTGGAACATCCACCACCATCCACCGTCATGCTCCATTTCCAGAACCCCACACTTACACATATAGGCATCAACAACAGTCATGCTCCATTTACTCAACACTTACGCACAAGCATCAACATACGCACAAGTGTTATGGGTGTACCCATTGGTGATCCGAGACTCTGCGAGGTCCAGGCAGATCTTCTTTGTTTTTTAATTATTTTATTTTTTAGGGAACAAAGGCCTAATGACATGGCATACATAACCTGAATGTCAGGTTTATTAATACACACTAGCTCCTCTCTCCTTCTTCCCATGCTGTACATTCTCCAGCACCCCACAAAAGCCCCTATTGACATGGCAGCAAGGCCATCAAATAAAATAATGATTTAAACTTAAGGCATGAGGTTAATTTTAATACATTTAACAAAAACATTTATTGGCATTTGAAAACGTGCAATATGTGTACAAACTTCTGAGTGGAAACTAAGTTCATACATGCTCAGCCCTAGAGGCACAGGGTTTCTTTGGGCCACATGAATGTGTGTTTGGCCTCTTTTGTGGTGATGCCAGCTGTCCACAATGGAGCACTTAACTGGAGTACAAGCCTTTTTAACTCAATGATATGGAGGTCTTCAATGGTGGAGAGAAGTTGTGTCCGCAGGGCATCAAAGGCTACTGTAGGTTTTGAGGGTCATAATACCAAACTGAGAGGGCATGGCAGCCATGGCTTTCATGGCACCCGTGAAATTCTTGCCCTGGTTCTGTAGCTGACTGTCTTAACATTATGCAGCAGCTGTCATACAGTGGCTAGAGTGGGCCCCACTTATTTTATATTATTTGGTATTCATGGTTTCCGCTGCCATCGGTGTATGAATGTGTGTGTGAATGCCGAATGGGTGAATGTAATGCACAATCTATGTAAAGCACCTTGGATAAAGGTGCTATATAAATGCACCATTTACCATTTACCAAAAGCTTCCAAAACCGTCAAAATACTTTTATATTGCTGTTTGACCACTTCAAGATTTCCCGGTTGGTCAACAAAACATCCTGTTTTTTATTTATAGGAAAGTTTTATAAAATGGGATATATATTTACGGGAACATATAAAGTGGGATGACAGCCGAGATAAGGGATTACTCTGGAAAACGAGAGGGTGGACAGGAATGACTCACTGACTCATGTTTGTGGGCCGATGGGGAACAGAGATGGTGCAACGTGATCTTTCTCGTTGGCTCTGGGCACTCCAGTGGCCAGAATATGGGCCAAACATCAGATATTAATGTATTCTAATTTCGAAATAATTCCGGACAACACAAAGTAGACAACTGATGGCCCAGACCCATGACCAATTTCTGTGCCATGTTTGGGCTCAATTTAACTTGTGGGGTTTTGGATACAAATGCACACAAAATCCATGATTGTAATGTTAATAGCAAGTAGAGTTCCTGCCGCACAGATCCTGCATACGTTTCATATCATATGCATCCAGTCATTCTGGAGTCGTGTTTTTCACAAAATTCTAAATGCTGAGCCAAATGGTTCTTTAGACAAAATAATGTGTTCCATGAGAAGACAGGGAGCCGTAGGTCTACTGTATATAATTAAAGCCATACCAAATGACTAAGCTTTCAACGTTTTCACCTTATATCATCTTTTATAGTGCCACCATGTGGAAAAAACATAATGCTTTATCCACCAATGAATATTATACAGTTGGAATGTCTGTAGCTTTAAAGCTATCAGGGGAGTAGTGGTCCAAATTAGAATCTGGGCTGAATGAAAATAATATGTTTGCAAGAGAACAGTAATAAAGACTAAAACCTTACATTTCTCTACAGAGGAGACATCGCAAAGGAGTGTGTCAGAACAGTCACAGTGCAGATGCTGGTATGTATTTGTATGCCACTACAGTAGTCTACTGTACTATTACAATAAATCATGTAAGTATTAAAAACAGGGTGCGACCATAAAATGAGCCACAGATTGTGTAGCAGCTCTCCCAAATTTCAATACATTCAAGTTTGACTTCTCTTTGCCTTTGCCTTTATTTGCTTTAATTATTTGTGTGTGTGTGTGTGTGTGTGTGTGTGTGTGTGTGTGTGTGTGTGTGTGTGACACAGCTTGGAGTGTCCATAGGATGAGGCAGAAGGACTTGCGAGGTGTTGTACTGTCCCTGTTGTACTGTCTATGCCACCATATGAGACTAAGCCTAGTCCTGAGCACCGTCGTGTGAACGAATATGGCTATCAGAGACGCTGCTGAGTGACATTCTTGCATGCTGTATCATGATTCCAAACATGTGTCATAGGCTTGTGATTGTAACATAACTGCACCCATACTGTTTGTGTCCTTATGCATTTTCCTTTTAAAGTGTGGACCAAATAAAATAATACAAATGTGTGTGTTACTGTGTCTTTTTGGAGCAAAACAAGCCGGTGTTGTGCGAAGTGGCACACAAAACCTTGATATACACAAAAACCTTTGTGTTAATTTAACTGTAACCATAGCGTTATGGAACCAAAACGGACCTGTAAGGGTCCATTTGGTTCCCTTTTAAAGTTCTGAAAGTTAAATACCCGCTGGTGATTTTAATGTGCAGCCGGTTACAGTAAAGAGAGGTAAATAAAACAAAGCTCCCTCAGTGTTGGCCATCATTTACAAATAAGGTAATGGGTCCTATTTGCTGAAATGTGTCCCCGAAATCCTGCTGGGACTGGCAGTGACGTTCCATGTGTGATGGGAACAGTGTCAGCTTGTCCAGTACATAGGGCGCCTCCCCCAGTCTTGTCAATGGAGCGTGAATGAACAGACATGGCCTGTTAACTGTCAACGTGTATGCATGGGGGCATTGTACCTATCCTGCTTATCACCTGCTTAAGTGGTTTATTTACAATCACAAGTCCTCTTTGGTGAGTTTAATAGCAAAATATTGTTTCTACAGCAGTTTATTTTGGAACAGATGAGGTGCTACTGTAGGCCTATACTGTATAGCACTGCTGCTGTCCAAATAACCTTTAATGGGGTATTTCACTTTAAAACACATTTTAACGTCTACTCAGGCTTTTTTGTGTGCACCCCAAATTTTTGGGTTCTTCATTTAATATTTTTAAGTTAAGAAAGAAAGAAAGAAATAAAGAAAAACAACAGCCCCTCCCACATTACTAGGATCAGTCGCCAGTACCAGAAGTTCAATGATCTTAATAATACTCGGAGAGGGGTGTACAGTACCTGATCAAATTAATGTCAAATATTTAAATATTGAATCTACATGGTCATATATTGTTTTCAGAACAAATTAAAAAGGTGACACTAGTTGCATTTATCCAAGCCGGATAAATAAACATGGTCTAGCAATGCACACGGCCCACCCATCTGATGTTAAGTGGTCAGATGGGTGGTCCATGAACACTTTTGAGATTTTCAAGTGGGCTTTGTAAATGGAGAGATTGTCTTTTTTCGCCTGCCTGGAGGCTTCTTGCCAAATGACTGCATGTGGCCACACCAACATGCAGTCTGAACTGAGTGAATGGACACAGAGTAACGTTCAGTAAACTGTTTATTTCAGAGGGTTCTGATTTGGTCCCTGCATCCCAGTTTACACACAGTTTACACATAATAGGCTTATAGTAATAGAGCAGCAGTTCTCACCAGGATTCCTTGGGGGGTTCTAGGGGTCCACAGCTAAATGATTGACAGTTAGGAACCAAATATAAACTCCAAGGATGCACTAATGGAACTAAATGGACCATCATTTAGAGATTGGAAAAATGTGGTTTAGCAGGAGTGCCACAACTTCCTGCCTGACATGTGTGTTAGGAGGTATGGATCTCTTTTGGAGATTCTAATTGTTTTTACTGCATGTGTGTTGTGTTTCATAGTTTCTATGTTCTTGTTCTTGTTCTTCCAGCTAAATCTCATCTGTTTCCATTTGCTTCTGTCCTATGGGTCTTCCTCTGTCACTCCAGCCACCTGCATGTCCTCTCGCAACAAATCCATAAAGCTCATACATTTGGCTGTCCTCTTCTTCCTCTTGCCTTGGCAACTCCATCTTCAGCATTCTTCTCCCAATGAAAACTAATATTACATCGAACTGAATCAAAAGCAAGTATTTCAGTTCTGGATGTGATGTGAAGAGGAAAGGAGAAGGGGTTAGAATGATCTCATAGTGCTGGAGAATATTTAGACATGGACGCAGACGCTTGCCAATTGGACACCATGGAGACAGGGTGAGGCTCTTTAGCAATAGCATTGTGAAGTGCATGAATACTAGTAGCAAACAATGGAAAAGTACCAAACACATGCACAGCTCTCCAAAGTGTGGTCCATGCAGTGAATCAACATGTTTAGAGCTTAAAACCAAGGGTTTAAATGGCCCATATGTGTGGCTATATAATATGACATTGTTGTCATAACAGCTGTATCAGCAGTTCACAGTGGCCAAGAATAGCAAGTGCATTGGCTATTGAAACACTCAAGGGGAAACAATGAAACATACATCTGCCAACAGTGGCTAGAGCATCACATGGAAATTATGCCAAAACTAAATATTTATGTCCATTCTGCAGGGTGAATATTTATGTCCAGTGTGCAGGGTGAATGGGTGTGAATGTTGACGTTGTTTAAATAGATAATCTATAAGCAGTGGTGGAATGTAACTAATTAAATTGACTGAAGTAGGCCTGCTGCACTTTTAATATATTTAGATAACTGTACTAAACCTTTACTATATTATACTCCACTACAGCTCAGAGATAAATATTGTACTTTTCTACAATTATTTGACAGACAGTTATTAGCTTCAATCCATGTTTAGATTACTAATACAGAACACTCAAGCAAAATGTTATATTGTACTTTATTTTGTATAAATGTATTTATATATACACTGTGTTATTGTTATATTGTTATTGAAATATGTATCTGGATACTTGTACTGTCTATAAGCATCAAACATGGAAGTTATGTTACAGTATGTTGTACTTACCTAATTTGTAAGCCTAATTGTGCGTTGTATCAGTGTTTGGCTTGATGGTAAATGGGAGGGTATGTAATTATCCTCGTCAACATACTGTAAATGCTTGCATCCTCTTGTTGACTACAGATTTCATGGGGTGATAAGAACAGATTTGAGCCTTTGGCAAAACAATTCCCTTGTTAACATTTCGTTGCGGTCGGTTAGAAACCTTGTATCTCCATCTAAATGAATGATGAAGTAAGGCACTTCATCATACACAAGTGTCACACAAAAGTAGTGAAAATAACAGATATACAAGCTCACAACATGCGTGCGATGCAACACATTAGGAGCTTGTAGACTGTTGAAAATAATAATGAACGTTTTGGACATACACAGCACCGATTTGTTTGTTGTGTGTATGCTTTCATCATCAGTGTAGCTGAAACTCTGCTTAACGTTGAGCTGAACTCGACATGTTTTTTGTGTAATAGCCCTTGGGGTCATTGTTGGGCAGCTAAAGATAGCTCCCAGTGGGTATTATGTCTTATGTAGTGGTCTTAATGAAATGAGGCTGAGGCTGCAAACATTATTAGCACCATTACATCTCTGCTGAGCCATTTATTGGAACGGACACTCTCTGAACACCCAGCTCAGCGGCTGGGTGAGCAAGAACACATTGTCCTGTGCTTGTGTGACACGCAGTCAAATATTCACTGTTAAGTTTATTCTCTTGTAACTTTGGCAGTACACGAGTGCAGTGGAAGAAGTACTCAGGAATGTTATAGTTATTTGATCAGATTTGAGAAATGAAAAGAAACAAAATGCAGGCGTGCATGGTTATCCATTGTTGGTTTGCAGTAATAATCTAAATCAGCAAAGTAATTATAGCTGTCAAATAATTATTGTGGAGTTAAACCTAAAAAGTAGATGAGATGTAGTGGGGATGAAGTATAAAAAATGTAAATACTCAAATAATGTGAAATAACCTCAAAATAGTAGGTGTAGTAGAATACTTGTTCCATTCTTGTTAAAGTGTTCCTGTAACTGTTCCATATTCAGTAGAAGCACTCAGTCAGTAGGTGGTCTTGGCTGGAAAGATGAGGGGTGTAGACGCTCACAGGAAACAATACAAGCATTCAGGACAATAGCAACAGTCCAGAGTACAACAGTTCCCCAGACTGCAAGGTCAAAAACATGCTCATACATCTTAGTGAGTTGCACCTAGGGGATGAGCTGTGTAGAAGTGTGTCTGTGCGTGCGTGCTCTGACACTGCTCTGTGTCCATCCTTCCATCCTTTTATGGACCGAAATAAAATCTATCTATCTAAGAATGGTGGTCCCTTATTGGCTGTTGATGGTGACGTAACTAAGTTTCAAGGTTGGTATAAGGTCAATAACAGGTCTAAAGGATTTAGAACAGCAGTTGTAATAGACATTAGATAGTAGCAGTACTTGCATGCTCTGCTTGCGCACAAGTAGGCCAGGTATGGCACAAGTTGGCGCAAGTTGGCACCTCAACAGAGTGCATTTCTAGTTAAACACTGGACCGATTATCAGTGCCAAATATCTTGTGCACACAGCCGGTATAGGGCCATGGAAGGCCTGGGTAGGGTGAATATCCTTTTGTAAATTCCTAATCACAGGTCCACCGGCCTGTCATCCCTAGATCCACAGGAAAGCTATGAAGTGAGCGATGTCTTTGATGAGTTGATCTGGGGCACCCACTATCAAGTACATGACATCATATAGTCATTTATTTTGCCATTGATTTGAGCACCGCAAAAAAATTGATTGATTTTCATGTTTTTTATTTTATTTTTTATGCCATGGCTCTGAAGGAGTCTACCTGTCTAAAAGAGGGTTTGTGTGTGTGTGTAATACATTTTGAAATAATGCACATTTATTATGGAAATCAATGGGGCTCTGGTCGGACTGAAACATTGCCCAAATTTGGAGTTCTACATCATACAGTAGACACATAACAGATGACTGACACTGGCCAGCACTGCAGATCAGTCACACATGAGCTGTGGTCTGTCATGGACACAACTCCTCTGTTTTCTTAGTTGTTTATCAATGCTCTAGCTAGATCTCTTTAAACTGCCAAATATGTCGTGCCTGTTACTGGGGGTAATACGAACGGGGGGCGGTGTTGAGGCCAGTGCCGGGGTTCCGTCCCTCACTTCCATCCCCTCTCTTCCCCCCGGTGTTTCCGAGTTCGTTACGGGGGCAGTGGAGGAGTGCAAGCCTGCCGGTGTGCACGTGGTGACGGGAACGCCGGAGGAGATGGCGAGCCTCCTGGCCGGCCTGGAGAAGGAAGGGATGCTCAAGAGGTTGCCCAAATACGAGAACTGCTGGCTGGCACGCACAGACCCCAAAGACGTGGCCCGAGTGGAGAGCAAGACGGTGATTGTGACCAAGAACCAAAGGGACGCCATCCCCATCCCTGGGGGAGGGGCCAAGAGCCAGCTGGGCAGCTGGATGAGTGAGGGCGACTGGCAGAAGGCCAGAGAGGAGCGTTTCCCCGGCTGCATGGCAGGTCGGACCATGTACATCATCCCCTTCAGCATGGGTCCTGTGGGCTCGGCACTGTCCAAATATGGTGTCCAGGTGACAGACTCGCCGTACGTGGTGGTCAGTATGGGAATCATGACACGCATGGGTACCTCCGTCCTGAACAAACTGGCTGAAGGAGAGGAGTTCGTCCGTTGCCTGCACTCCCTCGGAAGCCCCCTGCCACTCAAAGCTCCAATGGTCAACTCTTGGCCCTGTAACCCAGAAAAGGTGCTCATCTCTCATCTGCCAGACACGAGACAGATCGTCTCCTTCGGCAGCGGCTACGGAGGAAACTCTCTCTTGGGGAAGAAGTGCTTCGCTCTCCGCATTGCCTCCCGCATCGCCAGGGATGAGGGCTGGCTGGCCGAGCACATGCTCATCATAGGTATCACCAACCCCCAGGGAGTGAAGCGTTACCTAGCAGCGGCCTTCCCCAGTAACTGTGGCAAAACAAATCTGGCCATGATGAAACCATCTCTAGTGGGCTGGAAGGTTGAATGCGTGGGAGACGACATTGCGTGGATGAAGTTCGACAGCCAGGGAAAACTGAGGGCCATCAACCCAGAGAATGGTTTCTTTGGCGTTGCCCGGGGAACCTCCGACAAGACCAACCCGTACGCCATGGCTACCATATCCAAAAACACATTGTTCACCAACGTTGGTGAAACCAGCGATGGAGGGGTGTGGTGGGAGGGTCTGGACCTGCCTATGGGCGGGGTCACCCTCACAGACTGGCAAGGCAAAGCTTGGACACCGGGAAGCTCCACTCCCTGTGCCCACCCCAACTCCCGGTTCTGCACCCCGGCCTCCCAGTGCCCCACCATCGACCCCCTGTGGGAAAGCGAGGAAGGCGTTATCATCGACGCCATCATCTTTGGCGGCAGGAGACCAGAAGGAGTCCCTCTGGTGTACGAGACGTTTAACTGGCGTCACGGCGTGTTCGTTGGTGCAACCATGAGGTCGGAGTCCACAGCAGCTGCAGAGTACGAGGGCAAGGTGATCATGCACGACCCCTTTGCCATGCGCCCGTTCTTCGGCTACAACTTCAGCGACTACCTGACTCACTGGCTGAGCATGGAGCACCGCAAGGCGCCCACCCAGCTGCCCAAAATCTTCCACGTCAACTGGTTCAGGAAGGACCCCGCCACGGGCTCCTTTCTCTGGCCAGGCTTCGGCGATAACGCCCGCGTGCTGGAGTGGATCTTCAAGCGCTGTGGAGCTGAGCGTGAGGACGAAGCGGCCAAGAAGAGCATCATCGGCTGGTTGCCACAGGACGGCAGCCTCGATATGTCAGGTCTAGGCAGCACGGTGGACATGGGTGCCCTGTTCGACCTGCCTAAGACCTTCTGGCGGAAGGAGACGGAGGAGTTGAGAGCGTACTTCGCCCAGCAGTTGGGAGCTGACCTGCCAGCTGCGGTGGAGGCTGAGCTCAAGGCACTGGAGGATAGGCTACGGGATTAAAACCAGACCCAAGCATTAATGACATGGGATTGCGTAAATTGAGGTACAACCGCGACCACTGATAGATTGGCCTGCTGTTTGATACAATGTTAATACCCTCCTTATAGGGCTTTAGTCATTGCATAATTGAGTCTCAAGTGCCAGAGACTATTTATTTTCAGCAAGCAACAGCACCGCAAGATGAAGCATACAGTGATAATAAATGAATATCCACACAAAATTATTTCTTTTTTGAGGGGCGCCTATGTCCAGCTCTTAATGTATGTGCAAACACAAACTTTGTCCTACACAAACATTAAATGCCATTGACAATGAATGGACAATTTAGAGGGTTTGTGTAAACACAAACATTGCGTAACATACAAACATGGAAGACAAAGGTGAGCATTGGCCGGATTTTCTTTATATTATTTGTTTTTAGATTTAGATAAGAAACATTTAGAGACTGACAACAGACAACAGACAGACTCAGTTAAAGACCAAGTACATTGTAATAACATAAAATATCAATAGACACATTCATATATAAAATATCACACCTGTGTGAAGTGAGGAGCACTCTTCATCATCATGACATAAAATAAACACTATTATGTTTGTTTAAGGCAAGGTTTGTGGACGGTAGCCAAAAGCTAATCACATGCACAATGTGTTGCTAATCCTTTGCACCTTAACGTCGTCCTCTAATCACATGTACTGTACATACCTGCTGCTAACATGGACCTACCAAAGTGTCACAACCTCACGTACATACTGCACCCCTACCGGTTTATTTGATATTGTAAATATTAAATATTAAATTTGAGATCCACACTGGAGCCACACTGTTCCCATGTGGATCCGAGATGTATACAGTACAGTACATGATTATTGTTATTATTTTTAGCTGACTAAGTTGGACTACAAGTTAATACAAATAGGCACATGCCTTTCTGTTTGCTTGCATGCAAGTTTGCATGTACATGTCCATCCCAAGTCTCCAGTTCCCCACCAAGAGGCCCACACGTAAGCCTTTGCAGGTGGGCACACAAATGTTCTCATCCGCCACTATTTGTGCACGTGTGTCTGCAAGGCATGTGCATGAGCAAAAGTGTATTTATATGTCAGTGTGGCTAGAACTGAATGTTTATGCTGCACAGAGTCCAAGCCTCCTATAAGAGCTTCATTCACCCAATACCAGCCAGTCACACACTAGCCAACCAGCTTGCTAACCAGCTGTGCTGTTAACCCATTCTGACCGGGCACGCATTTTGGTGTTAGCATCATGTTATGCTTTACCTATTGAAAAATAGCAGATCTACAAGCTCATATCGCGCCACCGAGTGGCGCGATACGAGCTTGTAGGTCTGCTATTTTTGAAAAATCGAAGAAGAACGACTGACATTTTTATAGAATCTGATCTCAGGTCGGAATGGGTTAATCAGACCAGTGTGTGTCCAGTGGAAACCTCGTATGAATCTGATCTCAGATCAGAATGGGTTAAGTACAGACTTAATATGAACCAGATGATGCAGACCAGTTGTAGCCTGGCTAATAAGCCAGACTCATATCATACTGTTGTGTGGTAAAAAGAAATAGCCAACGGCTGATTTGTGTCTGGCTTATTAGCCAGACGCTAATACGTTGTTCCCAGGCGGTGTGCCGTGGGGCAAGTCCAGGTGTGCCTTGCAGAGTTTTGTGACAACCACACATTATCAGCGTTATTATAGCGATACAACTGTAAAAGTTATGAATTACCTTTTCATTTACTATACTAGAACGGGCACAAATCTACTCGGCAGCGATGCACGTCGGGACTCAGAAAGGATGATGCAGGGTGGCCACACCTCTGTATCTCTCTGTCCTTGGATATCCCTGGCGTCATCATCAGTATATGCCCATACACCAGAGAACACCAGCAGATAGAGAGAGCATAACTCATTGGTTTAAAGTTATTAAGAGATTTAAACGCTTAGTAAGCAGTTCACTTCTTGTCCCTATATATGCAGCACACTCCTTGTGGGGACTTTTATACAGTAATGTGACCATTCTCATACATTTTTCTGGCTTTTGGTAGCCGAGTATATCTCTACGTCGTCCTCAGACGAGCCCTCCTTCGGCGTCTCCAGTCATCTTGGTTCTCCATACATCTGGCCAGGTGCTTTCTGCACCAGCATCTTTCTTTAGTACGTCCACATAGGTAGGTGAGGGACGTCCTCTCGATCGCTGCCTGTGTGTTGGTTCCCACAGTACAAGCTTTTTGGGCCAGGAGTTCTTGGTGTCGGTGGCAGTGGCCAGCTAGTTTCATCCTCCTTACTGCCATCTTCTCTGATACACTTGGAGCATTCATAGCCATAGAGAACAGACTCCACGGTCGCAGAGAAGAAACTGATATTGATATGTCAGGGGAGGTTGGATTTCCACACACTGGTCATACCATTAAGAGCTCTCCAGGCAAGTGCTTTGAGCCGACCCATGCGCCCAGGTATTTAAAGTCACTGACCTCCTTTAGCGCAGTACCCTCTATTGTTGTTAGGGGCAGATGTTCTTGGGGGATGTTATAGACGCCTTAACAGACGACGTCACACTGATAAGCAACAGCATGCGCACGCGAATCACGGCAGCAGAAGAACACCACCTCTCATAAGATGCAATGGAAAAGTTCTAACTGTACTCACGTGTAAAAAATGCCCCCCAGTGTGGAAGACGAATGTTTAGGATTTTTATTGTGATCTCTCGCCCTTGAAATATATAATCCCTGGTTTCTGTTGTGTTTGAACAATAATAGCAATTCAAAACAGTTGTCCTCAAAACCACACCTCCAGTCGCTGTCATAAGAACGGGAGGTGCGCTCATGATCACGACAGCAGAGCCTGTTTGTGAAGGCGCACCTGCAGCCCATCAAGTATAATTTATGCTTCGTCCCGCAATGGTGTCGCGCACGCAGACCTCTACAATCACAACAGTCGCATCTGCGATGCGATGTGAGCTTGTATATCAGCTGTTCTCTGTGCGCAATACTGTTGTGCTTTGAAGTATAAATGTCTCCTAGGGTTCATCTCACTAGCCAACTCACAAGAGGAGGTTGAATGGACTGAGACCAGCACTCCCCAAAACAACAGGTTTGGAGATCTGTTGGGAATTGATTACATGAAACAGTCACCCATGCGCCCAGTCCCAATGTTTGTAAACAATTAATTGGTCTATAGGTTATGACCTCTGTCTTTGCATTTAGCCTGAGGCAAACTTTAACGCGCTCCAACTCCACTCTGGTCAGGAGAGTCTGTGCCTGCCTTAGGGCCGATTCATACTCCTATTTTAGAGTTGAATAAAAGTCGGTCGGTTCACATTGTAGAGCCTACAATGTGACGTCATTTTAGGTTCGGGGGGGGGGGGTTACCGTCCTAAAGTCGGCTCTTCGGTGCTACTGAAAATTTCCGACGAGCCGAAATCATTTCGGCACTACAGCGCCGAAACGGCAGTAAAATAGTATGAATCGGCCCTTACTTGGTCAGATAGCAGGCAGATGTCATCAGCGTAGTCCAGGTCTGTGAGGGTTTCCGCAGGGTGTCTCGTAGACCTTCTGGGTACGATTGTGAAGCTGAACTCCTGCTCCCTTCCTTTAATAGCTTGTCTCAGGGGCCCCCCATTGTGGCCAAAATATCTAGAATGCATATAGAGTAGATGTGAATACAGTGGCATGGTCAGATGAAATTTCATCATCCGGATAACGTTTCCACTCAGGTATAAGAGAGCAGGCCTATGTGCTTCCATGCACTCCCAAACTGTAAATGTCTTACCATACAGTAATTAAGACTATCCTCATCAGATTGTGCATTCATTTTTGTGTTTTGGTTTGGTAATCTTCCGGTCTGGTGTAGATCAAAACTCTCTCGCAGGCGGCTGTTTCACAGTCGCAGCCTTGAAAGTAATTTGTCCGGGAAGTTGACGCAATCTTGTGATGCCACGCTGGAAATAAATGAGTAAAGCCTCATATACCTCATTGTAGTTCGGCTATTTTGGTGTGAAACCAATTAATGCATAAAGCAACTGCCATTCCTAAAAAAACCTTTTTTTTAATTATTTTATTATTTTTTATATACATCAAGTCTTTGATCAGACAGGCCTGGAACATCATATCAGGCACCTCACACACATTCTGCATTCGCTCTTCCATCAATCAACTCTTTCCATCTGGCAGTGTCTGGCAGATTAAATTGGTTCAAAAACGTATTTATTTCTAATCTCCTCATCCATCAATTAACGTGTCCCTGCAGTCTGCCATGATGTGTGATTGATATCAGTCGAAACGGGTGGTCTGTGTTTGTTCATGGTGCACTTGGTGTAATGGTGTATGTTTGGTTATTGTATCTTATACTATCCAGTATATTAGGGGTGGCTGTAGCTAGAGTGTTTCAGAAACTCACGCCCTTTGTTCTGCAATTACCTCATTTTGTTCTTATTAGCTTGCGGAACTTTGTTTCTGCAAGGAGTATGCTGCAGACCTGTGGTCTCTAGTCTGGCCCCCAAGGGTCCTTGAGAGGGCCAGGTTCCAGGGGTACCCAGGTAAATGGTTGATACGGACCAAATGGACGCTTACAGGTCTGTAACTCAGAGAGTGTACATACAGGAATATGTATCGATTCCATGTCATTTCTGGGGGTCCGTGGCCTTAAATGCATAACAAACTGGGGGTACTTTAAATAATAATAAAAATGTGAAAACCAACGCTTTAGCATGCTCAGCATTATACAGTACTTTGCTCCTTAAACACCAAGCAGCAGGGTCACCTCTCCACCCATACTGTATATGACACAAGTCACTGAAGTCAGACAACTTTCTCTAAAAGTCTAGTTTCACTCACTTCCAACATCCACAAACTCTGGACACGAGCTTGGAGCATGTGTTGTCTAAACAAAATGTGGAATGAATGTGGAATGAAGCTGTAAATTGTTTTGTCGGAGCCACTGGTGGGATCTGAATGTTGCGAGAATACTTTCCAACACCACCATTCAAGAATGTTGTTTTATAATAAACAACACATCTAACCCGAAACGTGCTTGCTTGTGCAAAATGTTGAAAGACTTTGGGGAAAATAACTTAGACCAAGTGGGATAAAACCGGGGGGGGAATTGAACACTGGCATCTTTAAATAGGGGCGGCCAGGGTTAATGTGGTTAATGTAAGGCCGTAGTGGACTAGTGGTAAACCATTTGATCACAAAATGCACAAGCAAATGTTTTCTGAGCATAAACAGTGCGGATGCACATAATGTGACACACATAGATATGACCCACCAAGCGCAGAGGTCACCAGGCTGGCACAGTCGACAGTCCCCAATTCAACCACGTAAACAATCCACTGATACCATCTCAGTCTCTCTCTCTACGTCTTTCTTGCTTTCTTTGGAAAGTCAAAGTGTTTACTTTACCATTTCCCCTAATTGGCATATCACTCATCCAATCACCTGCTGCTATTTCCTCTTGACCTTGTGGTCTATGGTGGGCCCTCCTCCTCCTCATGGGGGAGCATGCACTCACTCATCACGCTCCACGGCCCCCTAGGGACAATCAATCTGGGAAATGGACGCACTACAAGTAGCCTATTTTGGTTTTGTGTGCCATGGGACAGGAGCTGAGCTCCTTTGTTAACATGCAGACCTTTTCAAACTTGACAACATAAACATTCTAAATGGGGCCCCACTTTCTTCCCTGTTGCATGTCAGGATTATGAGATGAGGATGAATCGGTGTCATCACGTAAACATCCATGAAACGCCTCACGGAGAGACAAGCTATGATGCTGAGCATCGAACAAAACAAAAACATTATTAAAGCTGCAATCCGGAACTTATTTCAATGAATTCATTTGTATTACTGCTACATAGCTAGTTTAGTAGTTCTTCCACACAGTTTGTTGCAATTCTCTGTGCGGTTCAACAACAGTAATGTAGTGTATTGATATCCGTCTGTATAGTTGTTATTGTGATGTCTTGCCATGTTGTTTAGTGTTTGTTGTTGAGGACCGCAATGGAAATAAGCCAAGGCTTTGTGTTTTCATCCTCGGTGATGCTGACTTGTATGTCAAAGTCAAAGTCAAAGTCGTACGATTTGTCACACATGTTACCGCAGTGAAATTTGTTCTCCGCATTTGATCCATCGGTCAGAAAGGCAGAGATGGGAAGTAACGAAGTACAAGTACTTCGTTACTGTAACTAAGTACTTCTTTCGAGTATCTGTACTTTACTGACTACTTTTTACTTTTATCCGTTACATTTTAACACAAGTACTAGTTATTTCTACTGAGTACTTTTTCAAAATAGGCTCGTTACTTTTATTTTAATGCATGACACCGATTAAAATAATATTAGACCAAGGAATCTCTTTTTAGACAATAAAAAAACAGCTCCCGTAGATGGTTCCAGTCTCCGCCAATCGTATGAAGCGTTACTAGTGGTGGTCCCCCACCTACAATCCCAGCTTGTGATTGGCCCTCTGACGATGTTAAACACAGACCACCACCACACACACATGCGTATCTCAACCCGCCGGCTGTGTTGTTTACACGTATTTGCGGAACCGAACCAGGCAGAAAAAGTGTTTTTGTACTAAGTTGAACATTTGAGCTTCACTGTGCAGTGTACACATGTGTCAGCTTGAAGTTGAAAGTTTCTCCACGATGACTGTGCTGACTGACTGTGCCTTCGACGTATATGAGGTTACAGTTGGCTTTGCAAATCCGATAAATACTTTTACTCAGAAAGTACATTTCAGAGCCTGTACTTTTTTACTTTTACTCGAGTAATTATTTGAATGACTACTTCTACCAAAGTAGTTTTTTACACAAGTAATTGTACTTCTACTCGAGTACAGAATGTCAGTACTTTTCCCATCTCTGCAGAAAGGGCTCTGTGCTCTTAATTAAATAATCAATCGTTTTTTGTACTATAGTATGTGCAGTGGTTGCCGGTGGTCTCCTCTTCCATTAAGACATTATTAAAACCTGGTGTCAGGTACTGTAGGACACCTACTGGTTGACATGTAGTACTGCCAGAAGCTCATAAGCAGTATCTCTGCCCACCATGTGGGGAATGGGGATTCTCTTTAGCATGAGCGGTAAAGATGTGGTCTGGAGACACAAGGTTCAAATCTCAGAAATAGGATAGGTGAAGTTACGGATATCGAAGAAGCAATTTCAGCAAAATTACTTTATCAAAGTTTAAAAACATATATATACATATCTGTGGGCCAGCCAAGACGCGGCACACAACAGCCCTGCCAACCCGGCTCAGCCCTATTGGCACGATAAGTTGTGCGTCGGTCTGGGAGACTGGGGTTCAATCAATCGCCACTATAGTGTATCACTACACATTCATTTTGTAAAATTCATGTTATATTATCAATAAAATCTTTTTGAAAGTTATCTGCGGGCCCACTTGCAATATGCTCATTACCCACTGGTCCAGGTCCACAGGTTGAGAATCGTTGCTTCACAGCATATCTGGAGACTGGAACGTATCCTATCTAGTTAGTAGTTTGTTATGGACTTTGTAGGCTACTTGGTGATAACACACTGTATCTAACAGCTCTATCTGACTCTAATCATACACAGCTGATTAGGCTAATCAACTGTGCATCTTCTAGTCAAAGCAGTTTTGCCCACTGAATGCACACACACCCAGTAGTGTTTGTAAACAAGAACCCTGTCGATAATTCTTGCTAATATCAATGTAGCTGCCCCTCGGATTGTGAATGAAGACGAAATTGGATGGTTTCAACAGGTGTTTATTTCTCTTAAAGGTTTTATGACATTCATTTTAATTTCTTTTAGGTTTTATGACCTCAATTACACCCAAAAAAAACTTTTGAGCTACAATGAAAACAGGCAACACAGTGAAACAGTGACATCTGCTGGCAAATCCCATTGACATATATGGGATTTGCAGTAAGTGATGTCACTTACTGTCGGCAAATCAGAGCACCTGTTTGAGCCAGAAAACCCCAGATAACAGAAAATCTACTGAATGTTAAAAGTTCATGTTTTTTGGGTGCAATTGAGATTAGAAAACCTAAAAAAAAATAAGAACAATTCCAAAACCTTTTTTTTTATGTCACAATCCCTTTAAGAAGCACCATTCGAACACCGTGAAAACTATAAAATGGAATAAATAAATACTTTTAGAATCATACATTTCATAGTCTCTCTCTCCCTCTCTCTCTCTCTCTTTGGAGTGGTTGCACCACTCAAAAATGGTTAAAGTTACAGTCAATTATAAATTAAATGCGATAACAAAACTCAATTAATGCAAGACAAAATGCACAAAACCACATATACAAGCCAAAACTGAATACCAAAACAAAATACAATTAAACCATAACGCACTCAAAATAAACAAACACTCTTGTACCTCACTCCGCTTATCGAGGGTGCTGGAAAGGCCACCTTGAGCTTCATACAAAGAGTCACCTCATAGCTGGCACTTTGTTCACCAAACCATCTGACGGGCACTGTGGATAATATAAATGGTTCAGCTACACTTCTTGATAGTTCAACATGACCAAATAAACAGTTTAGCCTACAAGCATTTCAATAATATCGAATCAACTGGGCAAACAAGCCAAACATGAAGTTGCAAACATATACCATGTGGCTCTGCTGCTACAAACACTGCATCTCTCTCCCTGTGTCACTCTGGCTGAGTGTGGTCGGTGAGTGGTTCTGAGGTGTGTGACGCTAACCGGCTTCAGCTGTGTTGGTAACAGGAAGTGTCAAAGTAAAAGTAGACCAAAAGACAGGAAGTTTCAAAATAAAGGTAAACCAGAATGAGCAAAGTAAATAACAAATTAACTTCAAGAAAACATTGAAGTTAAAACAAGTGTCAGGGACACATACAATCAATAACTGTCAGAAAGAAAAACAGTGCTGTAATCAGTTGGGTGCTTGCAGGACTCCCAGAGAGCAATCTGTAGGTGGAATTAACCCGGTCTGATTGAAGGTTGTTATTGTGAGAATGTCATGTCAGGACTGAATGAGTTCGGAGGTCCCAAAAAGTGGAGCTCACGTACAACACGACGCAGCCAAGGCTTTCGCAGAAAAAACAGATCAAGTGTTGTGAGCTTGTCGATATTTCCAGCTATTGATTGATTGAATTCTTTATGAACAATTTGCAGAAAAAATACAAGGTCTGCTAAAAGGATTTAAAACCCAAGAAAGCCTTTGGCTTGTTTCCATTGGGGTCCTTCATATTCAATGCATCAGAGAAAGGTTTCCCCACAATAACAGAAAACAGAAAAGACACTAGCCTATTATATAGAGCCCTGAGGGAACAGGCCATGCTGTTCTGAACACAAAGACAAGAGACACACCTGTGATTGTGAACCATATTGTTCCCCAGTCAATCATGGTCAATCAGGGTGTTCCAGACAGAGCAGCTCCCTGCTGAGAGGAGGACATGTAGCACACTCAGGCATGATGCCACCACCCGCGTCAGCTCATCCAGGTCCCTGATGTACTCTGCCCAGAAATAACATCCAGTCAATATATGTCTTAACAATCTCATGTTTGCAAATCAGTGCAAGAAAATCATTCATAATAATAATAATTCAAAATAATTTCATGAATAAATAAATAAATCACACTCATGTGTATTAGAATCACTTTTTTGTGCATTTTGTCTTGCATTCATTGAATCACTTATTTGTCATTTTCCTATGTAGGCTACTTGCATACAAAATAACATGAAATACCGTTTACCCTCAGTCACTAGCAGTGCAACATAAAACAGAGCCTATTTAAAAAACATATAAGCTAAAAACTAAAACTAAACATGGACAAACATTTAAATTAAGAGCCCCAGTATGTATGATGACGTGCAATAAATTACGAACACCACGCACCAACAAAGTTACCAACACCACGCACATTACACGGTGTATTTATATCAGCGAGATGACACCTTATGTTGCATTGTTCTAAACAAACATTATAGTCCATAGACTTGGCTGGCATAAAATTACATCATTAACACACTGGAACAATTCAGAAGCACTTAATTAAGAAACTCAACAAATAACACTTGCGTGTTAATCTGACTTTTGACAGCTCCGTCTGGCTTTCCAGGACGGGGCTCCGGACGTCTCCGGCTCACTTTCACCCCTGATCATAACTAGTATTAACTACCCTAAACAAACATCAAAATCCATAGATTTGACTGGAACTAACATAATTTACCCTAAACAAACATTAAAGTCCATAGACTTGGCGGGCACAAATTACATCATAATTTACCCTAAACAAATATTAAAAGTCCTTTCAACACATTCAACATTGTTTAGTAACTTATTTTTGATATGGTGACCAATCAAACTATGTTTGTGAATAAATACGATTGTGTTCGTGGGCACACAAATAGATGGCTATTGTTTATCCACAGCTTTCTCCTGCCTTCCGTTGTGTTCCTGCCAATGACGTTTGGTTCATTGTACACTTGAACAACGTGAGACTTGAACATGACCTTGACACAGCCATTCAGTGAATAGATCAAACAAAGGCTGGTGAGGTGTGGTTGCTAGCAGTATGTCTCTGACGAGTTTTTCTACCCTGTAGCCAGTATTCATGGCCTAGCAAAGTTGAATGCGTGAATGTGAGTGAATTGTTCACAGAGTTGTATCCAGTCTGGCACTTTCTAGACTACTCTAAATTGTCTAGAATCTAGACAATCCACCGAGGTTTCTGATTTTGCTGCAGGTGAACTCCTATAATTCTGCATGTTTCACAATGACTACAGAGTATATTGCACCCATGAGCATTTATAAAAGCATTTTTAAAATATTTTAAACATTGATTGATTGATTGATTGATTGATTGATTGATTATACTTTGTCTTTGGTTGCTGTGAAATTTGTTTTGCATCTCTAGTATAGCACCATTTTCAATAGTGAAGACAAAAAACATGATATCTTATGGCCCATGACTCTTGAAGTCTTGAACACTTGATTTCCCTACACTAGTGTTCCTCAAGCTTTCCTGAGCCAGTGCTCAATGTAAGCTGTATTTGTAGTGGTGTGTGTAGTGTGTGTTTAATATGTTGCTTATAATTTAGAAAACATCTAATTGATTTTACATGAAACTGGACTGTTAGGATGTATATCCTTCTTCCCAGGGTATGATACTGACCATGATACAGGCCATGATACTGACCGTGATGATACTGACATGATACTGACATGATACTGACCATGATACCAACATGATACTGACATGATACTGTCCATGATACTAACATGATACTGACCATGATACTGACATGATATTGACCATGATATTGACATGATACTGACATGATATTGACCATGATACTGACATGATACTGACCATAATACTAAAATGATAATGACCATCATACTGATGTTGTCAGTTATCATTACAGTGTACAGTGTATGGAGCCTGGGGTCCATTCAGTTACATTTTGAGTTAAATGAAACCCCCTCTCTTAAAAGTGATGTCAAACTCCATAGAGATCTATGTGAGAGCATCCTGTGGCCAAGTGTTCCCCGATGGAATGCCTGTAAAATGATCATACCGGCATTAATAAATCATGTTCACAGCTTTTGGCAGAATGTCGTACGTTTCCTGTTAATGGCTTTAGGCTGTTTGCGTTTGTTTACCATATGTTCTCCAAAGACATTAAAATATTGCTGCACTTACCTGAATAATTGAGTTAGTCATTATTATTGCGTGTTATAACAAGTCATGGATATTTGGATTTCTGTAAATTAACCTTTTCTGCAACCACAGTTTTTTCAAATGAACCTGCAGTTCGTAACCTTATCCTGGGATTCAAACACTGCATTAGAGACCACATTTGTTTTACACTCTTCTAAGACAGAATCCCAGCTTGGCCAGCTTGGCCAGCTTCCGGCAGTACTAGTACTTGTCAGCTAAAAGGGCTCCTGCCCAAGGGTACATATTTGCAAGTTTTGGATTGCAGCTTTAAAATGCATTAAAACGTATATAGACAGAAAAAAAGATTTGCCCTCGAAGGTTTCATGTTTCATCGACTAATGCTGAGCTGTAATGCACTGTTGAGCCACAGAGAATTGCAGCAAACTATGAAGAAACATACATTGTGTGGAGTGTCTTTTACAGGAGGAACTAGCTGTGACCTCCAATTGCATTTGCAGTAATGGTGGAAAGTAACTGCATTTTCATTTAGGCCTACTTAAGTACTGTACATGAGTACAATTTTGAGGTACTTTTACTTTACAGTACATTTTTGTTTACTTGATCCTACATCAAATGTTGTACTTACTCCACTACAATTATTAGAACACTTTACTTATTTACTTTGTAGTTTTGGATTATTATTACAAACCATATTTGAGGACCACCATCTGAACATTCGCTTTACATGAGTTTACATGAGACACCACCTTCTCAAGTCTTTGAAAAGACTGTTGAAAGATTTTTTAAAGTCTCACATCTAAGTATAAATCTAGATAAAAGCGAAGAAAGGAAAGGATCTGATGATAGATGGTGGAATGGTCTATTAAGAGTATGTAGTCCGGGTTGGATGTCATCTAGAAACCAAGGGAAATGAGAGTACAGTCTGGAACAATGCAGGCTGGACAAAATGTAAAGCTTTCAAACAAATCCTCCAAACATGATAAAAACCCATCGAACAAGGTATCGAGGAATCCCCCTGGAAAATCCATTTGCAAGTCTGTAGGCCTATGTATAAAGTGGAAGCACTTTGGACATCCAAATGCATTTGCCTGAATTTGAGAAATCATATCACGTCCATATTGTTGTCCTGTATTTGTTGTTACTAGTGGCAGAGCTGTGTAACATTATTTGCCTCTTCTCTGGGCCAGTTTACACTTCTAAAAGAGACTTTAGTCTCAACGTGGCTTTTACTGGTTAAACAAAAAAATTACACAACTACACACTATTAGTGGGAGTGTTAAAAAATAGTTAGTGCTCACTACAGATTAAAGTACCCCGTTGTTCCTTACTTAGATTAACTTTGTTGTTAATTTATACCTTACAGCAACATTTTTAAAAGATGCATCATTATCAGAGAACATGAGAGAATTGTTAAGGCTAGGCAATTTCCATCTGATGGCGGGTTTAAGTACTTTGCTCATAGGGACACTTCAACATGTAGAAAAAACACAGTCAGTGCCAAAAGTATTTTTTAGGTGCACGGCCAAACAATATTCCAAGTCTCCAACACATCTCATGCTCACAGCTCCCTCTGTGAGGTGAGACCTCAATCCGTCACTGTCTTCACACCACGCAATCCAAACAGAGTCAAATACAAAACTATTTCCTCCAGGACTTATTACTATTGTTTCTCAGCCTAGGGGATGGATTTTTCCATTCCACGATCTGTTGTACTCGGAGAGACCTTGTTTTGGCTTGGAGAGTGGTGCCGTCTTTGACTTTTGGGAGGCTGTCTTTGACTTTTTGGGAGGGAAGGGCCCGCGCAGCCCTAGCTTGCTCTTTCCAACAAATGCAAAATGTCCACAGAACACAGTGCAGGTGATAGCCAGTACAACCTGTCATCACAAAACTCATTTCAGTAATTCACCATAATTTAAAAAAGGCTGTGCTTACCATAGTTCAGTAGGCCTACTTTTTTATGGCCTTGAAAGCACAACAATTATTTCAGTTGGCAACATAAAAAAAACAATTATGTCCGCCATCTGGATATGCACACATAACAAAGTTGCTTAATTTGTTTCTTTCGCTAGTTAGCACCTGCTGGTGTTCTGCAAGACTGCAATTGTGTAATGCCTTTTTTCCAAAGTACTTTACACTGCATTTACATTCACTCACCAACAGAGGCAACCATGCTAGGGGCCAACCTGCTCATGGGGACAGGTCAGTGTCTAATTCAAGGACAATTTGCAGTGGTGGAGAGTAAGGGCTGCAGTATTTTGCGTGTCTTAAGTACCAGGTCTTTTTACTTAACTTAAGACCTGGAGGCGTGATCAATGCCATTTGGCTATTCTGAGTGGCCAGGTCTTAAGTTAATTAATAAGACCTGGTACTTAAGACACGCAAAATACAGCCCTAAGTCTCTTTACTCAAGTCACACATGGTTCCTAGTTTGACTACTCTACTGTTGTGGCACAATTTGGCAAGTTTAATGCGGATCAGAGCATCCCAAGTTTGTGGCGTCCACCAATTAGGAAATATAGTATAATTTCATAATATGTATTTCTCCATGTGTGGTATTGCTACTTTTACATGACAAATCTGAGTACTGATTCCACCAACGACACTTTGACACAAAGCCAGGAGGAGCCGGGGATCAAACCGCAAACCATGCGGATCCTAGACTGCCGGCCGCTATACCCACTATGCATCTTAAGCATGTAAACAAACAAGCATTCACAACCTGCATAAACTCTGTTTATTAAACTGTAGGAAGCAGATAACAGGGGCAAACAGAAGGTGTATTAAGAATACTCATATGTCAATAAACACATACTTACCAACAGGTCACACTGTCTGTCATACTTCATTGTTTTCTTCTTGTCCGGGTAAAGAGAAGGAACAACATGGCTGATTGTGGGAACCTTGGGTTGCAACAAGATTAGCACATGAGATAAACATAAAAGGACCTGGCAGTTTTCCCTCACTCGCTTCTCTGTGTTCACTGGAATGGTGAGAAAATTATCCAATGACAGAAAATGCATCACCACCACTCACAGAAAATAACAGTTTACCTTGTTGATGCAGATGTATTGGTCCACAACTCTCGAAACTTTTAAATCAGAGCAATGTGTGTTTAAAGCCACACAGATCAATCATCTTGAGGGCTTGTGCTTCTTCAAACTTTCATTGTTTGCATGTCTTTTGTTGAAGGCCTGGACGAATATAAAAGCTGTATAAGCCTCGACTGAACCCAAATGACAACAACAGTGTCGTTTATGCTAAACACAATTCTTCATACAGAGTTCACTTTTCACCAGTTTGTGGGCATTATATTATACTATATTATGAATGAATTTCATTTTGTGTAGGACTGATGAACCTGAATCCCCAGCAGGTCTACATGGGCATCTATTGCTTCAGTGGATATAAGACATAAGGTAATCAGATCTGATTACCAGAGAGCTCAGGTCACCAGTTCACCTGTGGCCCGCACAGTACACGTATTTCAGTCAGACAACTCACGAATAGATTTAACCAATATTTATTGTAGAATGAGAATACAAGTGTGCATAATTATGATATTTGACTTGGCGTTCGGCTCTGCTGCATTTTCTCCCTGTTCGGCACAATCAGACACCATCATTACACATTAAGAGCAGGGAGATAGATATACAATAAAACCCCCCATGGGGAACAAGAATAACAGAGCCCACCTGTGGTGCTGGGGTGGTGTTGGGAGCAAACATCACATAACAACCGGGAACCAAGCAGAAGGAAGGCAGGAAGAGCATGCAGACTAGTGAGCTTAAGTAGCCCGCCCAATTGGTCAGCTGACTGCCACATCAGCGAATGACGTGTGGGACTAGCACACACTTATACACCCACATAGAAATTCAGCATGTTAACCCCTTGAGTATAGAATGCACCTTTGAGCACGGCATGAACTCCCTTGAGTATGACTGACTGAACTAACTCTGCAGGCTACGTCTCATGTGTTGGAGTATTGTTTGGCTGTGCACTTAAAAAAGCCAGTTCTACATGTTGAAGTGTCCCTATGAGCAAAGTACTAGCCTTAACAATTCTCTCATGTTCTCTGATAATTATGCATCTTTGTCTCCTCCAAGACGAAGGCATGGGGAGAGTATGTTTTGCACTCTGTCCGTGTGTGCGTGCGTGTGTCCGTCCTTCCTTCCGTCCATCCATTACCAGCTAATCTCTGGCACCGTTGGCCCGATCCATGCCAAACTTTGCACACACACTCCCTGGATGCCAACAACGAACCTCTGCCCCAAATATTCCTCAACGGTGTGTTATAGAGCCACCATGAGGCCGATTTAGGCAAAACACATTTCTGTAGATTACGCGTACACATTTTATCCATACATCATACAATTTGGTATACACTATCTCCATAGTCATGTGATCAACACGGATCTGCATCATTTCCCATCTTCCATACTGATTGCCCTAAGATTGGCTTCCAAAGCTCACATGATTGGTCCGTTTCGAACAAAATGCTGCACATGTCCTGCTCATCCAGAATTCTATCCTCAGAGATGCTATGAGTGACCTGGCTCTGCGTTTCCTCAACAAAATAAAGAACATTTTTGCAAAAAACAAAACAAACAAAAAAACACGTTTATATTACTCCTAAACATTTTGCCAAACATCACACACACTATATCCTCCTGGTGGAGACCTGTGCCCAGAAGGGCAATTTTTCAGGACCAAACAAAGTTAATCTACGGTAAGTAAGGAACAACGGGGTACTTGAATCTGCAGTGAGCACTCATCATGACCATTTGAGTAGCCATCAGTTGGGTGAAGCTAGAACAGGATATATGTATAGGCTATAACACTCATTATAACCCTCCCACTAATAGTGTGTTGTATTTTCTTTTTTTTTAAACAGTAAAAGCCACGTTGAGACTAAAGTCTCTTTTACAAGTGTGAACTGGCCGAGAGTAGAGGCAAATAATGTTACACAGCTCTGCCACTATAGTAACAACAACAAATACAGGACAACAATAAGGACAGACAAATAACATTTGTAGGCACAAACCACTACCTAGGAAGCTCAAGGAGATACAGGAAAACCCTAATAAAATTACCAATAAAAAACTATTATAAAAACTAGTATGCTCCTATAACCCACGCAGCGACATGTTTTCTCAAATTCAGGCAAATGCATTTGGATGTCCAGAGTGCTTCCACTTTATACATACGGACTTGCAAATGGATTTTCCAGGCACACAAAGGTCAAGAATGGAACCGCATTGTGTGTACATCAACAGTGTGTGGAACCATAATACAAAGCTGTCTAATAATTCAATGTGTTGTGGGTATCAGTGCCAGAGTATCTAACCCCCCTCAGACCACAAATCAACCACAATCATCAGTGCCGGGTTCCATCCATCTTCTACGATCGTCTTCTGTAACTTTCCATGTATTCCTTTTGTGGTCAGGCTGCGTCCCAGGCAGCCTTCCCGCTAATCCACACAGCTGTGGGGCCTCACCATGGCTGACTGCTGCACACACACACACACACACACACACACACACACTACATTTTCTGACACAGAATTCAAACTAACACAGAGGAGTTTGCGGTGTGAAAAACATACAGTATACAGCGGAGTCCTAGGATTATGGTGGGGGAAACCTGGTCTGGCCCAGCAGTGTCTGTTCATGAATGAATTAAATGAGACAGGAAGGAGTGAAAAGACTGTCCCTTTTAAGGAGTTGAACCCAAGCAACCAGAGTTAATTCACAAAAAGCCACAATTATGTGTCTCGTGTTACTGCATGGACAAGTAAATTATTTTATAAACAAAAGCCCACATTATATCCATGAGAACTAAAGGCGTGCTGGTGTCTGACCGGTTGGTGTTACGCCCACACAAAAGCTAAATGTCCCCAGTTCAATCCTGGCTTTGTCACATGTTTTGGATATTTCAGGATAATAAAATGCTGATACGTCCATGAAAAAAACATAACTGAAACAAAAGTTTAAAAATGTACGTATAAATAATGAAAATAGGCAGTCTACAAGCTCACAATGCATAGCAATGAGAAGCCTTGTGAGCTTTGTAGATTGGCTATTTTCACAATTCATCATACTGCAAAGTGTATAGGGCTTAAGTGGTACAGTAAAGGTCCCCACACACAGAGCGCGTTTTTCGGATTTTTTGCTGAGTTTCTCCATCGGTTGCCGGTAGATAAAGGATATTTATATATTATAAATAAATATTATATATTTATTTAAATAAATCACTTATATAATTCATATAAATAAATATTATATATTTATTCATGGCGATTCTATATGTGTCGTCTCTAAAAAAAATTAAGAAAAAAGAAAAAAAACACATACAGACTATAATTGTCTCCACAATCGACCGTTAACCCGGTCGATGCAAAACTTTGCCAACAATGAACCTCTGCCCCAAATTTTCCAGAACGGCCTGTTATAGCCGTAGTCTGAAAACCCGTAGTCTGAAAACCCACCTTTTCAGACTCCATCATGGCCCATAGCACTTACCCTACCCCCTTAGATAGCATTTCTGTAGACTTAGATAGCATTTGATACAGACTTATAGCATGTTATGTAGACAAATTGCATTGTATGTAATCATAGCACGTCATAGTACATATGTATAGCATAGTATAGTATATGTATAGTTTATATGTATAGTTTCATTATAGATATTCCACTGTTACTTTCTTAGCTTACGCATGTTTCATGATAAATGCTTTTTATGTGATGTATTCCCATGCTTTTTTGTTCTTGCTTAATGTAAATCGCTCTGGATTAAGCTAAATGCCTAAATTGTAAATTGTATAGCGCCACCAGGAGGACGACTTTACTCAAGTTATTACGACTTATTACTCCTCCAGATTCTGTCCAAAAATCCTGCAAATCGTTACACAGTATCTCTATAGTCATGTGCTCAAGACAGATCTGTCCCATATTTCATATTCCATCCTAAATGGCTATAATTGGCCTCTTATAGCGCCACCAATAGGTGGATTGGAACAAAATGCCTCAAATCATCCAATTGCCATCAAAGGCGTAAGAAGAAATGCGGCACCCTTTTCACATTGGCCTATTATAGTGCCACCAGGAGGCCATAACCTGATCTGGCCTGGTGGAGACCTGTGCCCAGAGGGGCACTTTTTTTAATCATTTCACCCACAAACGTGGGCGATATATGACGATATATGACTATTGACTTACAAATAACTGTCAGTTATGTAACATAAGAGGATTAAATGACTTAGGTAAATTTATGTTTTGACTTAGGCAATTTCTTGACTTAGGCCAAATTATTTACTTTTAATTATTTACTTACTCCAGACTTTTTATTTATTAATTTAAATTAAAAAATATTAAGTCATATTGTCTTGTGACTTATACGCAAAACAATTCCTTAAGTCACATAATTGACTTTAAAAGAAAAAATAGGCCTACGTCACACTCTTGAACTCTTCAATAAGGATTTAGGCAATTTCATGGCCAGAGGTGGCCAGTGCCACGAATAGATGATTTAGGTGTTTTTGGGTTGTGAAAACAAATCTCCCTCCGAGACAATAATGTCTTATCCAATCTAAAGACTCGCCAGGTGGTCCAGAACATGGCTGTGTGTGTAAGAAACGAGGAAAAAATTATCATATTTCTCCTATTATAGTAGCCTGTCTGCACTGGCTCCCTGTAAACTCCACAATAGAATTAAAACTCCTCCTCCTGCTCCTCACCCACAAAGACCATAATAGTCAGGGAGCCATTGTATCTTAAAGAGCCCATTGTACCCTATTACCTAGCCCTGGAACATGACTGCCATGATGATTATCATGACAGTCATGCAGAAACTTTGCCCTGTTTTTTGCGCTCGCTGCATTTACAAGATTTCCGTATATATAAACATTCAGATTTCAAATATAAAGTACTCACAAAGTGTCCCACAGGTGTTAGTTAGTAGCAGCGCCAGCGATTAGAATTGCTGCGTCCCGCGTTGTTTAATAAAAAGCATTTTTGTCCGAGCTCCCCGGCTACTTTTTTCAAACGGGGTTCGTTTGGGAAATCCACAGTTGCACACCGGGAGCGCACTCGCCTATTAGTCTGTATTGGCAGGGCGGTCAGCGTACCTATATCGAACACACCAAGTGCCACCCTCCTCCCGACCAATAGGGGCGCGTAGTTGAAAGCCAATGGCAAAATAACACCTCGGATAAAAATGCTTTTTATTAAACAACGCGGGATGCAGAAATTCTAATCGCTGGAGCTGCAACTAACTAACACCCGTGGGACAAATTGTGAGTACTTTATATTTGAAATCTGAATGTTTATATATACGGAAATCTTGTAAATGCAGCGAGCGCAAAAAACAGGGTGAAGTTTCTTCATGACTCTCGTATGAATACGAGAGTCATGAACCATGGCTACCTATTACCCCACCAGAACATTGTGCTGACAGTACGCATGGTTCACTTTACTAGAATACCGTCGCATCTGGAAACCTTGTATGTAAAATAGAAAGAAATAATAGACAATAGTAGCCTAGAAGGAGTCAGGATGCGGTGTGAGCTTGTAGATCGGCTATTTTCACTCCTTTTGTGTGACATTGCGTGTACTTCAAAGTAGGGCATGCATCTGCAAAAAAACAAAAGGTTTATATTATGGAGACACAAGGTTTCTGTCTGTCTGTCTGTCTGTCTGTCTGTCTGTCTGTCTGTCTTGTGTCTGCATCTCTGTCACTATCAACCATCACTCATAGTATCATGGTCAGTGTCATGTCAGTATCATAGTCAGTATCATGGTTAGTATACTATATTATATGATTATGTGCGTGCGTGCGTGCGTATGTGCAACAATGACAATTTTAAAATCACATGTGGTTTATACAAAACAATTAATTACCTAGGTTAAAGTGCATATGTTATACAGTGTAACGTAACTGATAAAAAAAAAACAAGATTGGACAACGTTAATAAAAATGGATGGAATGATGGATGGATGGATGGAAGAAAGAATGTCAACTGTATACATTATTGAAAATGTCACTGTCATTTACTTTCCTGTGTCTGCCAATTACTTTTCCCCCCATTCCGCTGCTTACTGAAGATGATAGAATTCCCAAACAACTTTTGCCTACGGAACTTTTTCAGAAACCTGCAGTGTAAACAGCTCTGAGGCATTTCTCAGCAGAAATATATAGTGTAAACACCACAGAATAATAATTCCGAGACCATATTGTCGCTGTCGGGTAGAAACCTCGTATCTCCATTTAAACTTTGTATGTTTTTCTTCATCACTTAATGCCCTACTTTGCCCTACTTTGTCGTACAAAAATGGCCACTCTAATAATTTCACTATTTCTGAAAATGTTCGTTCAGTTTCCATAAAAGTAACTTTTGTATCCATCCGACAGCAACGATCATATTTTAGTCCCAGATGAAGTGTTCAAGTGATGTTTATCATCACCCACAGAGCTGCATCGTTTTGATCTTCCACGTCTCGTTCTATTTATAATGAAACATTTCCGTTGAAAGTCACAGCTATGGTATGCTCTACGCACATCTATGATTGTCATCCTTTTTAAGACCGGCAGTTTGATATTGTCACTGTCAGGCAGGAACCTCTTATCTCCATATTTTAACTTTTTGTGAATTAACGTCCTACTTGATAGACTATATAGTCATATATAGTCTCACAAAAGTACTGCACCCATGCACCCCCTAGAAGTAACGTATACTGTACGTTGGACACCCAGTAGCAGTAAAGTACCCCCCTCTGTTTTGTCTGCTCCCTACAGATCCTTTGTAATCTAATGACCGAGTATGTATGGGCCTTACACAGGATGTCTGTCACTGTGAGGTAGAATGGTACATCATGGAACGATCCCTTCATGTAATTTTCCATACATTCAGCTCATTCTCCTAAATTAGATTGTTGTTTAATCAAGAATAGCAGGTGGGGAAAATCACAGTGTGTGCTGAAAAGAATCACACCTAAATCTGTACTTGGGCTAATTTTGTTGGGTGTTGACCTGACAAACACTTATGTGGTCAGACAGTAGTGCATGGACTCGTTGAACTAAAGTTCCTCATGCCAACTCTACAGACTTACTTGTGGAAATAAGACACAATCCGGAACTTTATTATTTTATGAATACAAATACAATCCTAACAAATCTGGATGGAGGTGGTCTCTCTCCATTGAGACATTTAGACCCTGGTGTCAGGTACTGTACCTACAGGTTGACAAATAGTGGGGGTTTGGTCTCCCAAATGTATGTATAGGATAGCATTGAAACTTTAACGTTATATAAGCTTGTGAGACCAAAAGATTAAGCAAACTTCAAGATTTTTATACAGTATATATACTGTAAAGAGAGTTAAAGACTTGACAAATCGAGTGTCAAAGTGAGTTTAACGTAATTTAATGTAATCAGATAGAACTTTTCTGTTTGGATGCATGGGCTTTAAAGGCCAGAAAGTAGTTTTTTTGCCACTCAGTAGGCGTTCCCGCATAACTTCCGGTATGATGATGTATATTGTCAGGATATCAAGATGACTGAACCCAAAAATGCAGAGCCACAAACAGAAAGATTCAAAATCAAGATTTATTGAAGCCCAAGACAGTATAGTACAGCGGCTAACAGCCATATTGTGAGAGAACCTTTCACTTGGTGATACAAGCGTGAAATTTGGCATGAACATGCCTCTGGGTCACCTCTTTAACTTCTTTAACCGAGCCAGCGAAAAATCCAATATGGCGGTCATTTTTCAAGATGGCCGCCACATCTAAATGTTAGCCTATGTCTACATTTCTTACAAATTTTAGGAAATTTTTCACCATTATAGATAGATAGATTTATTTATTTTTTATTCTTTATATATATATATTTTTTTTTTTGTCATTATTTTTAGTTTTCATACTGAAAATGGTAGCATGCTAATGCTACCATTTTCTAATGCTAATTAGCATGTTAGCATTATCATGTTAGCATGCTATGTTAGCATGCTAGCATATTACCATGTTAGCATTATTATGTTAGCATTAGCATGCTACCATGTTAGCAAACACTAGGAAGTCTGAGCAGCCGTTCTGACCGAATTTGAAATTTCAACGTTTATTTTCTTAGCCCATGGAGTCCAGAGAAAGTTCCCCTTGCATGACTTTGTCTAAATATTCGGTTGAAATCATCTCTGTTTTTTTTTCCATTTGAAACATTTTGTAAATATGATTTTAGGCATATATCTCTTACTCAGTCTGACTATAATCGGCCCAATCGACCGCCGTCACCCTTTCTCCCCCTCTCGTCTTTTGTTTGCGCTGCTTGATAATGGTGTTAATGGTGATTCCCCGACATTTACTTTTCACTTGATATCGTTTCGTAGAGAGCGCCTACACAACCGATTTATATACCAAATGAAAGCCCCAATTCCATAGTTTACATGGTATTTTGATTTTTTTTAAATGAGCAAAAAATGAGCGAGTTATGGTGGTTATGGTGGTAGGGGTGGAGAAAAAAAAAGAACACACAAAAGACAGCTGGAGACGGCATTGTTGTTGTTCAAGCCTGCATTCCATGTCCAACGAATTAAATCACATACGTTTGGCTGGTTAATTAACTTGGAATTTGTTTATTATTTTGATAAGATAATAGGAATATGAATACAATGATTATTATCATTGTTATTATTATTATTATTGAATGCTCGGTTAGACTCGACCCGACATTTACTTTCCATGAAGCGAGAACGCTTGCCGATGCGCGATACAAAATAAAAAGTGTTTGAATAATTCCAACCAGATAGACCTCCCGAACCGCTAAATGTTTTGTCAGTCAAAAGAACAGTTCTTTCTGCAAGCGACGTGGAACTTATGTAGGCATGCTGCTGTGGATTAATTTGTTCTGGCATATAGGCTCAATATCGCCAGCTCTTTGTCAGTCAAAAGAGTTCAGCCTCTGTCCGTCCTTCTTTATCTGTAAACTTTTTCTCTCTCTCTCCCTCTCAGGGAAGCATGCAAATGTTCATGAATTCAATAACTGCACGATGTTTTATAAACAGCAGCTGATCTGGTGTTTCTCCTCAACATGCAGTGCATTTCACGTGTGGAGTTTATTTTTTGTATCACCAGGCTGCAGGCTTTCTATTTAGTGTCTATTTAGTGTGCAAGGCTTACATCCGGTAAGCCACTGTATGCGCTGAGTTCCATACACAACACATACACGAACCGTATCCTCTCCTCACCGGATGTTGAATTCACAGTGCTAACGGCCGTATTCTGAACGATGTTTTTTTATTAATTAAACTGATATAACAACATAACGTGGCTAATAATTGTTTATTTGGAATGTACTTTGGCTGGTAATTTAGGTAAATATAACGCGACTCACTTGTATAAGTAATTTACCGCGGACAGGCCGCATTTAATGCAATACATTGGCTTTAGTAATGTTGTTAGCTTATAATATTAGCAACTGTAAGCTAACGGCTGGAGGACTACGGACAATCCGGTCAATAACATCATTACACTTAAACATTAATACAATTATGTCATGTTTACATGCCTAGTCAAGCAGTCTGTACATCGCGTGGGGTGACATATATTAATTACATCGATAACACACAAGAAAAGACAAGTGATCTTGCTCTTTTGGAAGGAAAAAAGTAACAACAAAAGGCAGCAACGTGACACTCTTCCATGGCTATGTTGCAATATAGTACTAACGGGCAACGGCAAAATATATATTTTTCACATGTATTATTAGTTTTATACATTTTAGGAGTGAAAACATGTGTTAAGAAACATATTATGATTTAATTCGTTGGAAATGGGATGCAGGCTTGAACAATGTCTTCTCCAGCTGGAGAGGGACGTGTGGGGGAGAGAGTGGCCAATCAAATCGCACCAAAAACACGGTCCCCCTGACCCCCAGCCGACTGAGTAGTAGTGATTTTTTTTCAGACTTCGTAGTGTTAAGTTAGAATTAGCATGCTACCATTTTCAGTATGAAAACTAAAAATAACAAAAAAATAAAAAAAGAATATAAAGAATATAAAAGAAATAAAAATAATAATAATTAAAAAAAAAAAACTATCTATCTATCTATAATGGTGAAGTTTTCCTAAAATTTGTAAGAAATGTAGACATAGGCTAACAATTAGATGTGGCGGCCATCTTGAAATAGCACCGCCATATTGGATTCTTGGATGGCTCGGTTAAAAAAGTTAAAGAGTTGACCCAAAGGAAGGTTCATGACAAATGTCACGCTTGTATCACCAAGCGAACAACCGTTCCAATGATCTGCTATATTGCACGAATTTTGTGTGCGTGTGTACATCTGTAATCCACGTAACTCGAGAACCGTTCGCCCCACCGACTTCAAATTCGACACACGTTCCACACACCCACAGGGAGTGCAGTGCCTGGTCTCGAGTCGGCCGCACCCATGGTTGTCCAGAACCGCCACAAAAGGCCTTTTTTATTTGGCGGCCATCTTGAAAAATTACCGCCATATTGGATTTTTCGTTGGCTCGGTTAAAAAAGTGAACCCATTGACGCCTGGTGCAACGTATATGTTGTTCTACCCTTGATGCCGGCGCGCTCTCTGTGTCTCATCAGCTATTGCTATACATGTAGCAACATAACAATTAAAAAAAAAATTATCCGAATTTGAAGGTTTTCAGAAACCTTAGGTCAGGCCCTAGAAGGCGTTCCCAGATTCGGCCTCAGGCATCAATGGGTTAAAGAGGTGACCCAGAGGCATGTTCATGCCAAATTTCACGCTTGTATCACCAAGTGAAAGATCGTTCCTATTATCTGCTGTAGTAAAGCCTGTAAAGGGTCACAAACAAAATGTAGCTGTAAGCTAGCTCAGGAAACTCAGGAGAAACATTCCAAACCTTTCAAAAGTACAAAATAAACTAGGAAGACCAAAAAGGCAAAACTGAGCTGTACCCCAAAGACTTTGGGGTACAGCTCAGCTCAGGGACAATGACAAATGTTCTGACAGTGTTTGTAAGGAGTCCAGTTATATAGGGAGCAGGTAAATGGGCAAAGTGTTCACAGGTGGGCTGATGAGGGAGTTGGAGACAGGTGAATGGGACTGCAGAGTGGAAGGGAAAGTGGGAGTGGCCAGGTCTGACACGTCTGTGGAGAGCCAGACCTTGACATATATGTCACAACATGCATACCCTACAGTATATACAATAATGAATCAAAATGAATAAACTGAATGAGCCTGACATTTCCAGTCGGACTGTGACCTATACTCGTCCAGATAGTGCCACCTGAGATTGCATTAGAGATTGGGCAGAACTATAGTTATTAGTTAGCAGCACCTGCAGTTTCATTGTCTCCACCAGGCCGAAGGCATGGGGGGAGAGTATGTTTTGCACTCCGTCCGTGTGTGTGTCCGTCCGTCCGTCCGTCCGTGTGTCCGTGAGCAGCTAATCTCGGCCACCGTTAACCCGGTCGATGCCAAATTTTGCACACACACTCCCTGGATGCCAACGATGAACCTCTGCCCCAAACTTTCCAGAACGGCCTGTTATAGCGCCACCAGGAGGCCGCTTTGTGCAAAACAAGTTTTTGCACAGTACACCTACAGATTTTGTCCAAACATCACGCAAATTGGTACACAGTCTCTCTAGAGCCATTCAACGAAACTGGTCTTTCAGATTTCTCACACTCCATCCTGATTGGTTAAGATTGGCTTCCAAAGTTCACAGGAGTGCTCAGTTTCAAACAAAATGCTGCAAATCATGAACACATCGCGTGATTTCCGTGAAATTGTGCACCCACATTCCCACTAGGCCGAGGACGAAATGCCACATGAACAATTTCAACTCAGCCTCAAGGTGGCGCTATAACTGGCCGAAAAGTGATTTTACCTCTAACTGCACGGATCTGTGGATAACTTTGTATGCCAACTTCTCTCTGCCAAGGAAAAACCTTTGTCTGGAATTTTTCACATCTGCTCTTTATAGCGCCACCAGGAGGCCGACATATGTAAAACACATTTTCTATTATTACTCCTTCAGATTTTATCCAAATTTCACGCAAATCGGTACACATGATCTCCATAGTCATGTGATCAAGACAGGTTTGTTTGATTTCTCATATTCCATCCTGATTGGCCACGATTGGCTCCTACAGTTTTCAGGAGTAGCCCGCTTTGTCCAAATCGCCACAACTCCTCAACGCAGCGTCCGATTGCGATGAAACTGTGCACGCATATTCCCACTAGGCTGAGGAAGAATCCTGGTGGAGACCTGTGCCCAGAAGGGCACTTTTTCTAGTTTTGTTCTGTGCCCCCCCTACACTGTGAAATCCTGAGCATGCATGTGACTCATAGACGGAAAGTAACATCCAATAACTTTCACCTACATTTGATTTTCAATTGCTATGTAGAGAGTCTGAATCATCGGCATTTGAACAGATATTCTTATTTGTTGAGGTCAAGTCTAGTAAACTACTACAAACACTGCCTGGGTTAACACCTCAACAAATACGCTTTTGTATTTATGAGAGCCTGAGTTGGAAAGGCCAGAATACTCCTTCAATGAATCACATAAACTTTGATGGACTTCACTGAAGAATAATCTAGCACATCAGTGACACGTAGAAACGTCACAAGCCACAGTAGTGTAGCCTGGCTATAAAGCCAGACAGACGCACACGACAGTGTGATTTGAGTCTGGCTTATTAGCCAGGCTTATAGCTCAACTGTAATGTTGTGTGAGTGTGAGTGTGAGTGTGAGTGTGAGTGTGAGTGTGAGTGTGTGTGTGTGTGTGTGTGTGTGTCAGCAAATGACAGATTACTATGAAAGACAGCATGAGAATTCAGACCAATGCCGAAAAAATTGTATTTTCTTTTTTGATCTAAAGGTGTTTTTAAAGCCTAATTTTAAACAGATTCCATGTTGTGAAAGCCAGGCTGCAGTAGATCAGACAAGACCAGGCAGACATGATGTCAGCATGACTATGCCAGTGTAAATGAGCAGTAATGAAGACAATACTGGCCAAATGTTTTTTGTTATTGTTTTAAATACATTTTCATCATGTTTGGGAGGGATTCCTACAATGGACAAAATGTGTTATGCAAGTTTCTTGACTCACGTTTGATGCTGCAAGTGTTTTCTATGAGCGCCCTCCAACAACTGTTCTCATCTGGCCCAGATGACTCGGTCATATCCATGAAGCATATGCTTGGCACCATATCGTGGATTAAAAATGAAAGGCTGCACTTGTAATTCATGGCCTCTGCAGTTGGAGTCTGACCCGAAAGTGTTTACACATGCAGGATGACTGTACGATGGAACAAGTGGAAACATCAAGATGTCTTGAAGTTCAAGAGGAAAATAGATTAAACCGATTAGAGTCAGATCTCATCATCCAGTGTTATAAGCTCACCGGCTGCATGAGCTGCAACATTCATGTCCTACCTGGAATTCAAACACCCTCAAAACCGTTGAGCTATAAGGGAGAGCTCATTTGGAAAGGCGATATATTTCCATTTGAATAAAATGCAATATCTCTTGTCAACCAGGAGTGGTCTTACCGATCTACTGTAAATGTCTCAATGGAAGAGCAGGGAGACCAACTACAACCACCACAGCTGTGTTAGTTATATGCTATATTACTTAATCCTCTTTGTCCCAGGTGGGACATAAGGCCTTAACGATCTTCCTCCATCGGGACCTGTCTTGTGCTGCATGTCAGGTTCATCTCCTTCAGCTCGGCTAGTCGGCTACCACAGTTCGGCGTCAGGTTAATGCTATATTGCTATATTGTATTAACATACCGTTACATATCGTCTCTGTCATGTGGAAACCTCAACCTGTTACTTTTCAGGATTCAAATTCTCGAATAGCAAAAGTAGCAGATCGACAAGCTCAAAATGTGCCGCGATCGGGCAGGGGTCTCGATGCGTTGCGTCGGGGCCGCTTCTTGGGGCGGTGGCCCTTCCGCCTTTGAGTGGAGCATGCATGGGTCTGCTCTTGTAATGATTTGGTGCCTATGATAACTGTTGTCTGCCTTTTTAATATATGTATTAATGTACTGTATGGATGTATTCCCTGATTGGGAGTCTATGAAAATTTGAAAGTCACTTGTCATTATGGTTCATTGTCCTTGTCATGTCTGTGTATATTCAATCTTTTTATTTATAATAGTGTTGTGCCTGAGCTGTTTTTCTTTTTCTTTTCTTTTCTTTTGTTTGTTATTATGTTCTTGTTGTGTAATGTTTGTTTGTCTTTAAAAACCAATAAATATACTTTATAAAAATAAATAAAATGTGCCGCGATCTGCTACAAACAAACAGATATAGAGGTTTCTGTCCGACAGCGACGATATAGATAGGTTAAAGTAGCAGTTTATTCATAGACAGACAGACACACGCACACACACACACACACACACACACACACACACACACACACACACACACACACACACACACACACACACACAACATTACAGTTTGCAGCTTTAAAATGAGAGTAAACACATTTTATGTATTGTATAGGATTACAAATACAATACCAAGCAACGTCATAGCATGGGACAATTCATCTGATCTACACAAGATGTAAAATCTCACAATGAGCTCATCTTTCACAGTCAGCAATCTTCCTCACAGACAGGTTGTGAAGAGCAACATCCGCCGGCATAATACAAAGTTATAAATAATGCAGGTGCACATAATGACATGTGCTCTCTTGAGTGTCGTGCATCACTGACTGGTACACTGTTCAAACTGCAGGCAAAAGTCATTGTGAGTTTGTGCGATCGACCCTTGGATTGATTCCCGATAAGATTCCCGGATGAAATTGAAAGCTATAAATAAGAGATGGTCCCTCCGTGTGCACAAACCTCAGACAGGCAATTAAAAACAGGATCCGGATGAGGGGAGACTACGGAGCGGAAGAGGACGCACAACTGAGCAAATATCAAACCCAAAGTGCAGGGATTTCCCAGAACAGTCTGACACAGTGGTTTCTAACTCTGGGCTGGCCATTCACCGTGGTGGTAGAAGTACTTATTTTACTTAAGCAAAAGTATCAATATACCACCATATAAAAGATAAGTACAAGGCCTGTATTCACCATTTGACTTGAGTAAAAGTAGAAAAGTAGTGTCACCAAAATGTACATACAGCATCGAAGTAAATCATTTGTCAATTTTTTTTTAATGTCGCCTTTGTATAGGGCTTAAGATGTATGTTTTGTAATAATAATTTGAATATCCATAAGTAACTAAAGTTTTCAAAATTGTAGTGGAACGATATTATTTTGGTCTATGTACTCTGAGGTGGTGTAGAGCAGAAACAATAACCCTAACCCTAGAAACAATAAAAACAGAAAAGTAAACTAAACTAAATCTTAAAATTGTACTCAAGTACAGTATACTGTACCTGCTCTCACTTTCTTTCCATCACTACCATTCACCACACGACAGGAGATATGTAGACCTTTGGCACAAATTCACAAGGTCATACAGTACTATGTACACCTTATCTGGTGTTGTGAGGGGCTTATAGGGGAGCTTTTAATGTGTAAACTCTTCATTGGGTTAATTTGCTGTGTCTATCTGCATTGGGGGAGCAATTACTATTGATCAGAACGTGGTTCAGGAGGGCTGCAAGGAGAGCGATAAACTAAATGCACTTACTTACAAGAAAAGATAGCGTGAAGCCACATTAAAATCAAAAGATAGCGTGAAGCCACATTAAAATCACAAGAGATTAATTGATCAGAATCAGACTTTCACATTTGAGTGCTTCTATTTTGCCATGTGCAATATATTTTTTACATACTATCGGGGGAGTTGTTGAAAATATTAAAAAGGATTACACTGTAAGTTCTCAAAAACATATAATATAGTTATAGACTAGTTAATTCTAAAATAAATTAATTGTGAAGCGAACCAAGTATGCTCTAAGATCAAGGGTCTGCAACCTTTTTGACGTGAAATGCCATTTCATTGCATAATTCTTTCCCCCTGCCCTATACCAACCGATTCAGTAGTGTAGCTCAGAATCTGTTCTTGAATGATCACACAAGGGACTGCAAGAGTCAATTCTTATAACATATGGCAGGAACACAACATTTTTTAAATGGAATTTGTACTGAAATCATTGCCTATTTGTTTCCACCCACTTATATAACCTAATCATAAATATTATATTTTCCTTCTGGGAAACATTTGCAGCATCTTGGTGTGTGTTAATGTACCATTATATTCTCTGTTCAGACATGGAGTGCTTCTGGGGGAGATCAGGTGATGCACAAAGCTGATCAATATCCTGTCCTCTCCCTAATGCTAACTCTCCATCTCCACTCGCTAAAACAGGACAGAGCGTAGAGGGCCTCTAGTCTCAGCCCGAGGGGCTGAAAAGTGAATAATGTTTTTTGAAACGTTTCTTCCACTCAACATTCCACATGACTTTTCGGCCCATGCCAAATTGACTCCAAGTGGGCTGTGAAGGAAAACACATTGGACAAGAAGGAGCCCCACAGTGAAAATCTCTTTTAAAACATGGAGGGAATTTCCTGTAACGGAGAGTTCAGATTAGAGTGGTACCAGCATCTATTCTAGTCAAGGGGTTCCCAAACCTTTTCCATGCCAATTAAGGACCCCCAAATATCCATACTGGCAGCAGCCTCGTAAAAATCGTCTATCAATTACAGACCCCAAGTCATGTTAGATCTTTTAGTTTTTGACATATTCCTGAGCCTATAATTTGATGACCATTTCATCGTTCATTAGGAGACTATATTGCACTTTACTGTACATTTTAAACAAAAAATGCTACAGTACAGAATACAAATAAAACATTTACATAAAACAATCTTTAAAAAACACGCGCGCGCGCACACACACACACACACACACACACACACACACACACACACACACACACACACACACACACACACACACACACACACACACAATTAAAAAAGAAGCAAGAGGGGCAATGAAAACCTAGGAGTACAAACCTATAAAGCTAACCAAATGCTTTAGTCCTCTCTTAAAAGCATCGACAGAATGTGGAACTCTTTAGCTGGTCCGGGAGTGAGTTCCACAGCAGTGGGGCAGCTGAGTAGAAAGCTTGGTCACCCATGCATGTGGAGCATGGTTGGGCCGACTTTGTTAATGCCATGCCCACAGTGAGGCTATAGATTCCCAGTTCAATCCCGGGCTCCCCTGTGCCACTGTCAAAGTGCCCTTGAGCAATACACTGTAACTGTTCCTGTTGGTGCCTTGCATGGATTCCTCTGCCACTTATTGCACCCCTGGGGGTGATGAAGTCCATCTATCAGTGGAAATTATATTATTCTGTCCTAATATACTGGAATACGATACTGTAGGCTGGACCTCACTGGTGCATCATGCACTGTGGTGTTTTAATCATGTCATATTGACGTGTGTAATGACATCAGGCGGGGAGAAGACAACAACACAATTAAATGGGGTCTGAATCAATTCCACAGCACAGCTGTGGTGCTGAAGATATCGTTGCTGTCGAGCAGAAATCTTGCACGTATACATCTTTCAAGTTTTTTTTTCTTCCATTTTTTGTAAATGAATGCCCTCCTTCACCGTACAAAAGTTTTGTGCTAAAGTAGCGACTATAGCAGATCTACAAGCTCACAACGTGTCGCATCGCTTCACATTTTGAGCTGGTAGATCTGCCATTTTCACAATTTTGTGAAACATTTAGCAGGTTAAAGTTAAAGTGGTTAAGTCTCTTAAGTCTCTCTGTGTTTTTTAACCAGTAAGACGCCTGAGGGCAAGAAGCGAGGTCAATTTACAATTTAGGTATTTAGCAGACGCTCTTAATCCAGAGCGACTTACATTAAGCAAGAACAAAAAAGCATGGGAATACATCACATAAAAACATTTATCATGAAACATGCGTAAGCTAAGAAAGTAACAGTGGAATATCTATATAATGAAACTATACATATAAACTATACATATATACTACTATGCTATACATATGTACTATGATGTGCTATGACTACATACAATACAATTATAGTGCTGTCTACATAACTAGAGGTCGTGTGCACCAGGGGGGGCAGTCAGACAGATATTTTGTGAAGCCTGAAACTCCTGAAAGTTCATATAATGGCCTGTTGTGGGCCCATAGCCCCATAGAAGTCCATGTATTTGGGCCCAACTTCACCTAGACTGTATTACCTTAATAAACATGGTCATGAATACTTTCTGCTTCCAGTCACTAGTTTAAAGTCTCATTTCTAATGTCATAATATTCTTTTTGGAAAATTATGGTCCCATTTATTAAAAAAATGACCATAAAGTCACGCATGTTCTGAGGGGCGTGGCTACCGTTACAGTCTATGATCGGGATTCCCCTCACACTCGAGTCAAAATAAAAACCAACGGAGAAGAAGGGGGGAAGTCCCGCCTCGTGTCTGGGCCAGCCAATGGCCAGCTGGGCCAAAACGGAGCCAGCCAATGGCCAGCTGGGCCCAAACGGATCTAGAAAGATGGCGACTTACAGTGCAGGAATAACAGGCTTCATTTTACGTCCATGTTAGACCCGGGGAACGCTTTGTCCATATTTTTTTTACAGTCTATGGTGTGCACGCATCCGCCTAGGTGACAGGCTGACAACAGACTTCTAGGCAAGTTCTGTCACTTTGGCATGGGGGCTCAGATCAACATATGGAATTAATTCTGTACTGGCCATATACGTATATACATATGTATGGAGCGTGTCTTGAGTGTACAGGGTTTGATGTGGTCAGATCAACATATGGAATGTCAGAACAGGTCAGCTCCATATGGAGATATAAGGGTGGCAGCAGGGGCAGTGTCTTGAGGTATCAGTCAAAAGGGAGACATCGAAGAGGAAGGATGGATGGGGAAGGATCAACATAATATGGAATGTCAGAACAGGTCAGCTCCATATGCAGTATGGAGATCTAAGGGTTTGAGGTTTGAGGTCAGATGTAGAGTTGCTGGCCAATATTGATGACATCAGGGATATCCATATATGGGCATTCCCATATATGGGCTTAATAGTGATGACATTAGGGATCTCCATCCCTGATGACCAACCAACCAACCAACCACTGACTGACTGACTGACGGGAAATGCACAATTTCATAGTAAATGCGACCTGTGGTCGCACCAATGAAAAGTATTAACAAGAGCGTGTGTCTATTGGATCCAGTGTAGTTGGATTTATTTCCATTTCCTGAAAAATAACAATTTTGGACGAGATTTCCACCTACTGACAGCGACAACATGCAATGTCAGTATATTGGAAGTTGGATCCTGCAGAAGTTAAGACCTCTCCTTTTGCTCTTGCTGTCCCAGCTAATGGTGTAGCAGCAGCTGTCTTATTAAAAGAAAAAACATTGAAAATTTGAACGGCACGGCAGCGATAAATCAACAGCTGGACAGCAGTAGTGGTTCTTCTGAGATTGTAATGATTTAAAGACGACAGCCCTGAATCCAGATCCTCCCTCAGGCCTCTTGCCTGTGGAAAAGACTTTGCAGAAAATGGGACCCCTTAAATTCTGACACCTCCGACCAACACTCTTCTCCTTGGAGCCAAGGAGCATGAATCAGAATTTACGAGAAATGGTTGAAAAGCATTTTCAATGCACTCGGTGGAACAAGTGACAATAATGGAACCATTAAAAAGAGGATTTGTGAGTTGCTAATGCACTGCTCAAACGCACCACGCCAACGATCATCACACACTTGGCACAGCTGGCCTCGGCCGGGGTCAATCAGCATTCAGCCCGGCGTACAACAGATGGCCGCTTATACCTTAGAAACCTGGCTGGATACGGACCATTCACTCCAAATAAGGGTGCAATTTCTCTACAGGAGCAATAAAAAATACATGTGATTACACAGTGCAATAATAAGGGGCGGCTGACGGTTGGCATCACACGAATTCTAATTGTGGCTCAGGGTTCTTATGTGCTAGGCTTCAGTATAACTAGAGAGGTGTCAGCTCATTGATGGGGTGCAGGTGAACCGTGGATAGCTCTTTTTCTTTGTCGAGTTCTATCACCCTATTTTCTGTCTGTTATATATCACGGTGTAGAAAGGCGGGTTTAGGTTTATCCACATAATTGAATTACCCTGGCCGCCTTGTAATTGGTCTGGAGCAGGGTCATGCAGTAATACTCCGCTCGGTTGAGGGAGCAGGTTGAGGGAGCAGCAATAGTAGTAGTAGTGGTGGTGACCACTCTCTCTTCTTGGAACAGCCCTGCACCTAGACCGTCCATGATCGGCTCCAGGGGCGGCCTTAAGGATCGGGAGGCCTCGCTCATGACGTCATCATTTTAATAATTAATAATTATAAAAAATGGTTTGTATTATCGGACTTCAACGCATGAACAGCATATAGCACAGCTAAGTAGAAAAATACACAAAAGCTGGTTGATTAAACAATTTGACTTTGTCTTGAAATTAGTGTACGGTATAACTGGGAGGCAGCATTATGCTACAGTATACAATGATGCAATCGCAACTCTCAGCGCTGCTAGTGCAGTGAGTGCACACACTGGGAAGTGGGAACAATTACAAACAACACAGGTCAACGTGACATTGACAGTGATTATTAGCTGCTACCAACTAGTGGTAAGTGGACAGGATGAGGCCGAATAATTGACAAGGCTGATTGGAAGGCTGCGATGCAGTGCAATATTATTACTACTACTACTACTACTAGTCTACTACTACTATTTTTTTTACAAAAAAAAGGAGGCCCCTGGAGGCTCGAGGCCCATTTCAATTTAAACGATTGAAACATATAAGGCCGCCACTGGTCGGCTCACGCCAGGACAAAGGGCCCAGTGATTGCCTCCCATAGCTGCAGAAAGCCAGTGTGATAGCACACCTCGTACCACTGTAATGGTCGTCCCTTTCATGTTTAGCACTGGCAACTGCTGTGAAGTTCATCCAAAAACATTGGTGGGAAGGACACCAGGCCCAAGGAACTTTAATTAAATCTGAGGTGCATGGCCCAGGAACAGGGTCTCTCGTCACAAGGGGAAAGGCCTTGCTCCACACAGCTGGGCATGCAGGTCTCCTCTGAGGGGCCCTGCACCGACAGTGTCAGCACTGGCGGCTGACCAGTTGGCCTTGACATTGAACCCGGCTGGCTGCATGGCTTTGCCTGACCGTGTCCTGTCTGGCTGCTTATGTGAAAGGCTGACATTGTTATCTCTCTAAACACTGTGATGCTGAAAGGCTAATGTCTCTTGAGTCCATATAGGCAGGCCCTTGGGATAATAATCAGACATTACTTGCACTACCCCTAAGTCCCTAACCCGCCTAACCTATCCACTAAAGCACACATGGAAGCCACGGGTGGCCACGTATGTCAGACTATTGGTATACGTCGGACTAACGGACAGTATGCCCCCAGGGCGGACGAAAGAGAGAAGCTGTCAGTAAGGGCCTGATACTTGGTGTCATTCAGCTCACATTCCAGACACAGCATCCCCTTTGGCCTGGCCTAGCGTAGTGTTCTCTTGGGGGGATCATATATCTTATGTTAAAGTTATCATAAAACTTGTCATATTGCACTTATCATATAACTCCAACACGTAACATCACAGTCAACTTCAGCAATAACACTGTAAAAGGTAAACACATGAACCCAAGCATTCACATTCTGGACATGTCATAATAGGCAAAATAGCCAATCTGCAAGATCACAACACATCGCAACTGGGGCCTCCAAGGGTAAAAGGTTTGGCTTAGCTGACAGGGTCAGATGTTTAGGGCCTGACTCACACGTGCACAACAGATTGATGTATAGCTGATGCATGAGACTTATTGACTTATCGAAAGGTGTGAGTGAAGCCTAGGGCCTCACTCACACCTTTAGATCTAGCATACAACATTGATGCATGCTAGATGTAAACAAAGTGTAAGTGCCAATGCATTTCCAATGGAAGTCATTGGAAATGAATTGCGACCTTGCATCAGTCAATAAGTCTCATTCATCAGCTATACATCAATCTGTTGTGCACGTGTGAGGGCTTCACGCATGCTAGATGTAAACAAAGGGTAATGCATTTCCAATGGAAGTCACATTGTTTGACACAACATTTGTGTTGTACGGCTTTCGGCTGTGTTTCGACCTCATAGGCCTGACTCACACCTTCACAACAGATTGATGTATGCTTGTTGTATGAGACTTATTGACTGATGCAAGCTCGCAATGCATTTCCAATGGAAATCACATGGTTTGACACATTTTTGTTGTACGGCTTTTGGCTGTTTCGACTGTCCCCCTCCCTCATACAACAAAAATGTTGTGTCAAACCATGTGACTCCCATTGGAAATTAATTGCGAGCTTGCATCAGTAAACAAGTCTCATGCATCAGGCATCAGCTATACAACATTCTGTTGTGACGCCTAAGCCACCTCCCTGTAGTTTAACGGCTCAGAGGCTATGGGGCTGGGCAGTTCTCTGCATTGTAGCAACCAAACCATGGACGTTGGCCATGGCAGCTTCTTTCAATAGGAAACTCTTTTATTTGTTGCTTTCCACACACAAATTGGCTGCAAACTTGCTCCCCCACTCAACAGAAAGATGTGGGTTTCCCCAATGCAGCCACCATCGCCTAACAGAAACCCACACATGAAAATAATTGACCGAAATTAAACACACACAAAATGAACAACATTAATCACAATAAACCGTTCTCTAACGTAAATAAACAATAACTGTGTGCGCCCTGTGGCATCTCCTGTCCAGCGGCACAGCCCGGATGCTGCAATATAATTACATAATCTTTCTCTTGGAGACACAAAATCAACAGCAGCTTGGTGCAGCACCAAGCATGTGCAAGTCAAGACTAATTCTATGTGTAGTACGTACGTGGAAATATTCTTGACACAGTGACAAAACTGAATACAAAATTAGATGAGCGGAAGGGATGTTGTCTCCACACCAAGATATTCACTTTAAACAAATGTGCTCTCCTGAGAAATAAAAAGGACAAACACTTCAACCTTTCTCTAAACAAAATGGTGTCTTTGGCAACTGCCACAACCAAGGCCTACTGTAGGATGAGGTCAGAGAGAACAAAACCTAGAGAAGACGGGGGCGAGCGTTGCGGTCGAGAGGGTCCGTTTAAGATGGAAATCAGAGGACACCGAAGGTTACAGTTAGGCCATGGCTGAGTCACACACTTCATCCATCCTCAAATATTTTTTTGTTTAGAGAGGAAAAGTTGATTATCAGGACTTCATAACTGTGCCATGTCTGACTGGGAAACCCATGGAATGAACTGCCTGTTTCCAGTTAACATAGAAACACCGTGCCAGGCATGTTCATTAAAATGTGTTCAGAGTCAGCCCGAGAGACTTTGGCTGGAGTTAAAGTTTATCCCCCCCCCCCTTTTTCTGCTGGGGGGTGTAGCAGGGGACAGGAAATGCAGAGAAAGGGTAGGGGAATGACATACAGCCGGCTGGGAATCGACCCAGGGACTCACTGATTGGATATTTTGCACCCCATTTGGTATGTACTGTATGTGGTATGCACCCTGACCACTTGGCTATGGGGCCACCCCACTGCAGTCAGAGGAACACAGTTACGCAACAGGGCTGTCTGATAGAAGTATGAAGGGAATGTCATGTTTCCCAACTGCTTGATTTACAATGACATTGACGTGATGACAGGTAAAATAGACAGTCAGGAACCAAAGCCAAAGAAAACCTCCACACTCAGGGTGAGAGTGTTATGTGTGTGACAAAGCCCAGGCTTTCCCCTTCGGGGAGTCCTCAGGTCTTCACCCGTCCAGATCAGAGACAGTATAGATTAAAATGCTGAGGACACTCTTCACGCTTTGCCTTCTCCAGCCCGTCCTTTGTGATGAATGATCTCCTGGGGCTGTTGCCAGGCAGATCAACAGATCTATAAAACATACTGGCGCATTGCATTGTAACATTTGTCAATGCTACAATGCATTGACAAATGCAAAGTTCCTGGTCAGAGAACATTAATGAAGAGGTCCTTCGTTAATGATTTTTATGTCCGTCCGTCAGTCTGTCTGTGTACAGCTAACCCGGCACCGTTGGCCCAAACTGTCCACACACACTAAAAATGTTCAAATCAGGCTCATGGTGGCGCTATAACAGACCAATTCGTGTTTTTACCTAAAACTGCACTGATCTGTTACTCCCTAGGGGCCAAGGAAAAATCTTTGCCCTGCATTTTTCACATTTTTATAGCGCCATCAGGAGGCTGACATTTTTGATAATATTCCTTCAGATTTTCATCGATAGCAAGTGTGAAGGAAGTGGGGAAGGGGCCCAGAAGTAGGACGAGTTATTCTGTGTGCATATACTCTATTGCTGTCAGAAGTTGGGGCCCACAGCACGAAGTTTTATTGTGTCTAGTGTTTCCTGTTTTTCTTTTGTTCCTGTTACTGTCCAGTGGTGTATTTAGTTAAGTTTCCCCACATGTGTCCTGTTAGTTAGTCCCTTAGCTAGCTAATCGTGAAGCTAATCTTCATTGTTTGTCCTGTTAATCCCTGTGTCTATTTAAACCCTTCTTGCCAGTTTGTAACCTCCTGTTATGTCCTGTTCTAAATCTGTGCATGTATCTCAATGTGTTCGTGTTTCTAGCGTTCGGAAGGTTTGAACTCTGCATTTGGGTCCTAAAACCTTCAAGTGTGTTTTGAAAAGAAGAGAAGTGCTTTGAAAGATGACACAGATTTGTCTGGATGGGCTCCTCAGCCGAGGGTCAGACTAACTGTGTTGTCACGCTTTGTGAGCACAAATGGTCGGCCAAATAGTGTCGTGGACACTTTATTCACCCAGCCATGATAGATGTACTAGAGGTTTTACTGATATACTCCTCAATCATTTGTTATAGGTTAGATCAGATGCCACTGCACATTATTGACCACTTAATCCTATATATACACACTTGTACGAAATGTACTATCATTGTACATACAAACATAACAAAAGATATACAAGCTTTGTCATTTTAGTGTGTGTGTGTGTGTGTGTGTGTGTGTGTGTGTGTGTGTGTGTGTGTGTGTGTAAATAAAGCTTAATGTAATATTTAATGCAAAAATACTACTAAATGCATCAAATTGGCCTTCTACAGTGTTTATTAATGTGGATATGCACAATGTACTTTATTTCATGATTAATACATTATTAATTAATGCATATTAATTATTAACCCCTTCGTACCTGAAAACCCATGTGATAGAGGGGTCAAAGTTGAACAAAAGTTGCGCTAATATTTTAGAAATATAGGTAAATAATACAAATGATGTTAGTTATGTGAATTAATTTACTTTTACTGCATGGCCCCCTGTGCCCCCCACAAAATAACCGGAACTACTTAATATTGACCAAAACCAGAGCAGAACTCCCACCACGGGACTCTGGCAATCAATTAATACAGTTGCAACCTGCACTATATGGCAAGTATTTCATACAGCTTAAGTTAAACAAATCTGAACTATCCCTTTAAGCTGAGTGACCCACAGTGGGAGTGAGTCATTATTGCAACAGGTAATTTCAGGGAAGCAATCAGTTGAAGTAGGCATCCAGCTGTGCTTCTAACGAGCATGATGGAACACCTATTGATTGATTGAATTCTTCTGATTGTGATTCTGCTTGGTCAATGGTCAAGTATGTTATTTCAGTATATTGACAGCTGAGCTTAATAACAGCCCTGGTGTCAAGCACCTGCTGCTTGGTTTTGTGCTGTATCCAATGCAGCCCTGTCAAGGTTCATTTCTCAACCATGTCCCTCTAATGTCTCTAACCGACCCAGTGTGGGGTTGGAGTTGAGGTGGAGGGAGAGAGAGAAGAATAATCATTTTCATAAAACTGCAATACTCAATGACGTTCATTTTCACGTACAAACTTTTCCCTACTGGGTATAATTCAAAATGGTGGGAGATCTAAAGAACAGAGGTCATAGGTCACGTGCCACATTGTTCCTCATAAGGAGATGCATATGTGCAATGACGTTTCCTTGCTGTAGTAGTTCAAACAGGGCATGAGTTATAGGCTACCTGTTCAAAGTTTACATTTAGTTATCATTGTTCAATAGCGCCGCCCTTTGACGAATAGTATTATTATTATTATTATCTGCCATTTTTAGCAGTTTTGGCAGTTCTGTGCTGTCGTTTTCCACTGTGAGAATCCCTCAGGAACTCATAGTCATTTGTCAAAAGACCTCTGACCTTTAGATATCCTAATGAGTACATTTTATAATTTTCTCAATCCACTTTTTCGGATGTCAAAGAATTTCATGGCCTTGTATAACCACTCCCCATGAAACTCGTAGTTCCATTCATGCGAGTGGAGTCTGCAGGACTCTCGTTTCGGGACTACAGCGTTGACAGACAATCTCTTTGTCATCTTCCATCTCCAATCAGTGAACGACACTAGCCCAGAACATGGAACCTGATTGCAGCTTTCAGCAATCATGTCATGCCACACATCACAATTGTGGAGAAAAAACCCTTCAAAGGCAGAAATGCCTAATTTGGAAGATGTCTTCGGATGGCATTCAACTGCAGGGCACTACTTTATTCAGCTGACTATGTTTATTCATTTTGGTGGAATAATATTTACGTTCTATAATCTATAGACCTGTATTATTCTGTCAATTCAAAACATGTGGTCATGTTCAATTTGAACATGACCACATGTATGAATGTATATGTGTGAGAGGGAGGGTGACTGATTTATGCAGTCACACCTGGCCTGAGTCAAACTATAACTGGACTCAGAGCTGGGTGTGGCTGCGCACCTGTTGTGCATGGACTTGATCAAGGCACAACAGGATAAATCAGTCATCTCCACAAACATCAAGAGAGAGCCTCTGTCCGGACAGTGGAGAGATCGCCTCTCCTGTGTAATGTGAGATTATTTCTCTTAAGCCAGCTAAGGGCATAACAATTTGAAAGGCCCACAAATTCACAATGTCAGTTTACACAGGAGAGCAGATGGCTCTCCACTGTCCGGACAGAGGCTCTCTCTTGAGTGTTTGTGGAGATGACTGATTTATCCTGTTGTGCCTTGATCAAGTCCATGCACAACATGTGCGCAGCCACACCCAGCTGAGTCCAGTTCTAGTTTGACTCAGGCCAGGTGTGACTGCTTAAATCAGTCACCCTCCATCTCACAGTATGTATGTCACATGTAGACCTATGTAAATTAATGTATGTATGAACATTTAAAATTTAAAATGTGATGGTTTGATCTCACAACCCTATCTTCTGTGGATGTTTGGTCCAATATGCTCCAGATAGATTGCCTGTAAAGGTGAATATGCAACAGTTTCACTAACACAGATTGTAGAAAGCAGATTTGATACATTGGACTTGATTATTGTGCATACAAAAAAAAATCTCAAACGATATATTTGATATGAATTTGTGGTTTTCTGGCATGAAGGGGTTAATTTACATTATTTAATTAACAATGCATTACTCGTAAATCAAATAGATTGTGCATATCCACAGTCATAAACACTGTAGAAAGAAAATTTGAGTATAAATTCAGGCATTAACGGGTTAATAACTAAAAATGCCCGAGGGATATTCACTGGGCACCCTCTTGAATTCTTAAGAGGTGATCCCAAGCTACAAGAATCAGTTGAGAAATAAACTTTATCTGACGAAATCACGTTCAGCCAAAAATCAGCCTTCGGCTCCTGGACTACATGGGGATAAAATGCAAACATTTTACAACTTCAATTTAGAATAGAAGTGTGTGACTGTCCCAAACTGTGCGTACTTGTGTATTTATCACCTCTACTGATGTGCAGCTGCATTGTTGGCCTGTGTGCTGTTATTACACGATGCTCAACAGTACGTCCAGTTGGGGACGCCTACTGATGCCACAGGGATCCATCTTTGATGTCCGTTCAAAGATATAATATACAACCTTTTCCTGCTGTTGGACCTCAACTCTCCTTGGTTATTTGTTGACACAAGTGTGGAACATAATTCTCTCGAGATTAGAAACAAAATCCCCCAGGATAGAGAGAGGAAGGAAGAAGAATCGCAATGGAGGAACGGCTAAAACAGGCTCCAGATTTGTGACCTGTTAAATCAGAGCTTCCCAACATTTTTGTTTCACAGACCAATTTTTAAGGGTGGTGCGTGCATTTATTTTTGTTTTACATTTCTCACATTTTCTATTGCATTTCAGAAATAGAAAAAGTAAAAGATTCCATTAAGTAAAAAAGTTAAAATGGAATGTAGATCGGCTATTTTCACTTATTTGGAAACAGGGCTTAAGTGATTATTTGGACCGATGGGTCTCAGACACACAGCTAGGCCTGACCATGGTCAGTGGTTGCGTGCGAGAAAGTATATCTCTAAGGGATTTAATAGGGTCAGGATAGATGCAGGGATTAATATCTAATTCTTACTCCAAATATGGAGGCAGAACGAAGAAGATCATGATTGATTATGGCTGATTGAACAGGCTGGTTTCGCAAGGGGCTTTATAACCCGAAAATAGCCGTCCTACTGTACCAGCTGAGCTTATAGATCCGCTATTTTTGGGATGTGACACGGTCGTACGAGGAGCTGTAATTCGGGCTTGAAAGTGACACGATTCTCCGGACCTTTGACATTTGGTGTCAGCCTCTAGTGTGTAGCTTACTTTAGTCAGATGTGGAGATGAACTTCTGTAGCCTGTTAAAAGGATTGTTGGCAAGTTATTGAAGCGTCTGAGATAACATAAATAACTGTACTGTATGATAGTCTTGAACCATTTTCAACCACTGGTGTCCCTATTTTGGGCATGTACAAAATAATGTCCAAGTATAAAATTGTATCTGATCGGGAGCAAAAAAACGTGATCGGGATTCGGGACATCCCTAATATATATATATATATCAGATCTAGTTGCGAGCTTGTAGATCGGCAAGGTTTGTAAATACATCAAAGATGCATTTATATTCCATTGCTAATGGATAAAGCCTTGATATGGAAGATCAGGTGGTCTCCAACCCCAGAGTGTTTCAACCCTCGGGCAGTGATTGGCCAAATCACTGCCCCTCTCATCCAGGCGTCCAGCTATAGACAAATCCACGGAGGGGCGCCCCGGGCGCAGCAATCACCGAAGTGCAACCAGCACCAACCACAGCATCAGCCACACCCGGCCGGCCAACAGGGCACCGCATCCATGGAGCAGTGCCCAGGTGCAGCCAACCAGCTCCGACCACACCCCAGCAACCACCGTGCCCAGGGCACCCCCCTATTCTATTTTTATATGCGCACCTGTTGTGCATGGACTTGATCAAGGCACAACAGGATAAATCAGTCATCTCCACAAACACTCAAGAGAGAGCCTCTGTCCGGACAGTGGAGAGCCATCTGCTCTCCTGTGTAAACTGACATTGTGAATTTGTGGGCCTTTCAAATTGTTATGCCCTTAGCTGGCTTAAGAGAAATAATCTCACATTACACAGGAGAGGCGATCTCTCCACTGTCCGGACAGAGGCTCTCTCTTGAGTGTTTGTGGAGATGACTGATTTATCCTGTTGTGCCTTGATCAAGTCCATGCACAACAGGTGCGCAGCCACACCCAGCTCTGAGTCCAGTTATAGTTTGACTCAGGCCAGGTGTGACTGCATAAATCAGTCACCCTCCACCTCACACATACATTCATACATGTGGTCATGTTCAAATTGAACATGACCACATGTTTTGAATTGACAGAATAATACAGGTCTATAGATTATAGAACGTAAATATTATTCCACCATAATATTTTTTTGTTTTTCTTATGTGCTGTGACAAGCACACATTAAAGTGTTTGGGTAAGCGCTATACACACACACACTGTTTTTATTATTTTGTCGTGCCTCATTTGATCTCAATTCAATTCATAAATCAATTACATTTTGTGTTTGTGTCATTATCAGATCTAGATTTAAATACCGTACTGTTGGCCCCGTAGCCCCGCTGAAGCGAGCGGAAATTCCAACATGGCTTATTTACTTCATCCAGAATCAGCCTCGACAAAAGCACACAAAACTTTGTTTTCTTCTTTCTGTCCTGCCTGGCTGCCACTGAGTTGTTTAGACATTGTTGGTGCTATTCCTAGTTTATGTTATCAACTTACGTGTCAGATGTCAACAGCTAAATGACACACATTGGATACAAGCCCTGCACATTCCAACCAACATCTGTAAACATGAGCATTATAGTGATACTGGCAAGCAAAGGGAAGCTGTGTTTGTTTGTTTTGTGTAGTGTTAGTTGACACTGTATATCCATCACATGTGTAGAGGATCCACATACAGTAGCACAGCAGAGAGACGGAAGGGAACCATAGGATGAAACATCCCGGGATTCCATCTCAGGGCAGCTGCTGGTACATGTGGTTCAGTAGCATCCATGGCCTCTGCCTGGGCTTCTAATATGATCTAATAGTCTGAAGTATTTATTTTTCTTGCGATGCTCTCAAATGATGAAAAGATTAACCACTTTAACACTGTTACACTTAAGAAATAGTCAGCTTTGGCGGGGGAGCTTGTTTTTCAATCAAGCCTTTTCATTAGCCTACATGGCGACCGACTGATCGCTCTTTCATTGGCACTTAAAACATCTCCAGTTGCTCATTGTAAAGTCTGATGGGGAATTTCCTCTCGATAGACATGTGTCGTGATGTCATCCTGGTCTCTAAACTGCCTCCCCCTAGCTGGCCATGGGCACCTGATGGAGGGCAAAGGAACTAGTTGGAATAAAGTGTTCCATCCACGCCAACCGGAGAAACTACCCCCCCGCAGTGTCAAGTGAAAAGAGAGACTCCTCATGCATGGAGGGAAACATTAGGTCAGCCCGTTGCTCTCCCCAGGGGTTGGCAGAGGGAAGGCGTGATCAACCGCACAGAATGCAGCCTACTGAGATGATAGGTCAGTAGACGGCTACTGAGAGCATTCAATGCTCTGATTAGGTGGCACTAGACAAATGACACTGGGTGAAAAAATGGGTTGCAAAAATCGTGGGAATAAATTGTGGCGTCACCAAATTTGCAACCCTGAAACGGATATTTTCCAGAAAAATATAAATGAACAATACAAGTCAAACGTTTTAATCTGGCCCATTTCTGCCCATGTAAATGACTCAGTAGGCCAACTTGCAGCTGGAGGGCAGTGGCGCCAATACGTAATCGCAAAGAAATTGTTCACACAAATAACGCCCAAGAATAACAGGATACCGTTTTGTGTTGGGTGGAAACCTCATATGTCCAAAATCCATTACTCTTCAGGATTCTAATTTAAAAAAAATAGACAAAATAGCAGATATACCTTTTTATCACTTTTGTGTATGATGACGTAGGGCATTTATTTATGAAAAAGAAAAAAACACAAAAAAGTTCAAAGATGGAGATACGAGGTTTCTGTATGACAACAATGATATGCAAACTAGGAAACTAAGTTGTCGTTAATGTTGGGCTGCTGATCTTTATCTTAGATTTGCAGGGACAACACACAGAATTGGATTGTAACTTCTGACTAAACATGTGGCTGTTCCCTTGCTTTCCCTCACACCATTTAAGCACAAAAGAAGAGGAGAAAAGGCCTGAACCTAGAAGCCTTCCTGCTTCGAAGGGACCAACGCAAAGACTTGCTGTAGCCTACTGAACTTCTATCATCTATTCTACTCACTGTAGCTATTGCCTATCAGTGGTTCAACTTAATACATAATATGGGTCCCCTTCTGAAAACATTTTGTGCCAGCCAGGGACCCATAAGAGTAAGAGTGGTGTGTTAAAAAGAATATTCCAAAATGTTCACAATTTCAAAATATTTCAAAAGTAGCAGGTCTGCAAGCTCACAACGTGCTGCGATGCATTTTAAGCTTTTAGATCGTACCCCTCAAGGACCCCTGGGGGTCCCCACACCCCACTTTGAGAGCCACTGACTGTTCTATAGCACAGAATGAGTAATGATTAGCAGTTTGACAAGTCGATAGTCGTAATCGTGTCATGCCGTCCACTGACATAAATCAATAGGGCTTGAGGGATGTTCTTAGACTGTTAAAGAACATCTATCTTTAAAAGATTCAATACCCATATGTACACAGCCAACCAGGAGAGCTCATTATAGCTTCACTGTTCACGTGAAGATGTCAGGTTGCTCCTTGGGTTAATAAGAATCGATGTTTAAGTGGCTTCTCTGGTTCCAGGAAAAGATGGACACAGGTCTCCACCAGGATATGATCATTTGTGACGTAACAGTATATTCATAATGCTTAGTAATGTTATAAAGATGAATGCATGCTGTGTTTTCAAAAAATGGCTGGCATACATTACATGACAGATCCGGCGTGAATTGATTACATGACTATAAAGTCACTTGTGTGATATTTTGATCAAATCTGAAGCACTAATAATGAAATGCACCAACTTCCTAATTGTAATAAATAGATGTGTGTGTGTGTGTGTGTGTGTGTGTGTGTGTGTGTGTGTATGTGTGTGTGTGTGTGTGTGTGTGTGTGTGTGTGTGTGTGTTCAACAGAACAGGTCATGTCAATAACATGTGCAGTGGAAAATGCACAATGGAATGGTTTTCAAGTGCAGTGCACTGGCGAAGTGCACTGGTGCTGTTGGTATGACGTTCTGCTACACCACAGGTGTGTGTGTGTGTGTGTGTGTGTGTGTGTGTGTGTGTGTGTGTGTGTGTGTGTGTGTGTGTGTGTGTGTGTGTGTGTGTGTGTGTGTGTGTGTGTGTGTGTGTGTGTGTAAGGTTAGCAAAGCAAACAAAGATACAATGTAATGTGGTGGAACACAAAGGTCATGGGTCTGGTGAGAGCAGGAGTGGACCTGGTGAGACATAGGAGGGGCCCGGACAGGAGTCAACCCACAGAGCCGATCCTTTCATGCGCCAGAATGAACTAGACTAGACTAGACTAGACTACATACAGACTAGAGTAGACCATAAGGCCAGGCTTAGCTTCTTGCTTTGCCTGCCACCTAGAATGCCTGAAAGATAGTATGCCTTCAAAATACAGCTTGTATCTCATCTCCCCCTTCTGGACACATTATGCACTTACACCGATGTTTGTAGAGCATGTGTAGCTTACATTGTAAGCTACACATGCTCTACAAACAGCCATAAAAGGCAGTGGCCTCTTTTCTCCATTTTTGTTGGGGGGGGGGAAGACAGTTGTGTTTGGAGGAACATGAGCTATGGAAATCACACCTGTGAATACACTTTATTTATCCATAAGGGCTTGCCTGTGTCATCATCATGCAGTGGGGGTTTTTTTCTCTCTTTTTTCCATTAGGTCTTTTAACACACACCCACGCTGCACCCAACACCTCAAACATGGACACTAGAAAAGTGGTCCTCCAAATTTTCATATCTAGAACACCCAGATTGACTTATATGGCCACAGGCCCGTATAGCTGAAGATATGTACCAGGGACCCCATGAAGAAGATTTGTTAATTTTCTTTACATGAAAGTAATGCCCCATGGCCATGAAGGAAGATTTGCGTTAGTCTTCATATCAAAGTCTCTAAATAATGTGACATATTGTGAGCTTGTAGATCGGCCATTTTTAATAGTCATCAAGCCGATATATATTTTTAGTTTGAAAATTTGAAATCTTCAAAAATAGCAGATCTACGACCTCATAGCACATCACATAACACGCTATAAGCTTGTATATCTGCTATTCTTTGAAGTCCGATAACACCCACTTCGAGAACGACTGCTCTAGAAACTAAAACACCACTGGATCTGACAGAGAACCTTTTAGTTTGAGATCTTCAAAAATGGAAGATCTACGATCTCATAGCACGTCACATAACGTGCTGAGCTTGTATATCTGCTATTTTCTGAAGTCCAATAAACCCCACTTCTAGAACCACTGTCCACTGACTGCACTAGAAACTAAAATACCACTGGACCTAGTGGCCAGAGGCCACATGCCTTATCAACTCCAACTCAAGGAAACATAAGTGTCTTGAGTTCGTTAGCCAACTTAGTTCATCTGGTTCTCACATGTGATGACACTCAGGCTCATCAAGGCTTCAGGGAGGGAGAGGAGATATAAAGAGAGGCAAGAGAGAAGACACTCAGGACAGAGAATTAGGTGACAACTGGGAGTAAATATGACCAGGGGTCATCAATATGTCCCCCTTTGTCTGTGGCAGACTTGGCCTTGTCCGTGGCAAATTAAAGATTTTGTTTTTACATATCATCATCATGTTTTGATCATAAGTGCCAATTAGTCTGCAGGTTTTCTTCAGCATAGGTTTGCCACTGATTTACTATGACACTTTATAATAATAATTAGAAAATACTGTTCCTGAAGAAAGAGTGAGGGCTATGTCCCTACTCCCTATACGTCTTCAGTATTCAAGTTATCCCTCCGTCTTCCTATTCCTATTGATTGACCCACGTCACAGCCCAGCGGGAAAACGGGCCCGGGCAGTATTTGTTAAAATGTTTTATGTGGATACGCCCACCAGTTCATTAAGTTTGCCTTGTTTGCCTAGTGGGTGGTGATGGCTGGTTATCCACCTGAACTGAAGCCACACCCACAGCTGTGGTTGTATGATAAAGTCAAACATTAGCACGCTTGACTGAGTCTCCTGATGTCTTCCCTATATGGGAAGACATCATTGCACATAATAACCAAACCAAGGGGTCTAATGAAGTAATGTCACCTCATAAACATCTTTAAATTACAGTGACGAGAGAGATTAAGATAGAGAGAGAGTTAGAGAGAGGGGCCAGTGAAGTTCAAACTTCTAATTAATTAAGAGCTCTGGCTGAGCTTCACAATGGAAAAGAGCACCTTTTCAGTGATAAAGCTGAGGAAAACAAAAACAATCCTCGGGAGCTCTGGAAACTACTAAACAACCAGCTAGGCAGCTAACAGAAACTAAAAACCAGGTTCACAAACATAAACATGAAATCGAACGACACCCTCATCACTGACAAACTTGATGTAGCCAACTACTTAAACATCTTCTTTACAAACATTGCAACAACGCTGGTTAACAAACTGCCCTCCCACTCTGGGGCCTGGGCGCTTTGGTGTAGAGCACATCCAAGCCTTCTACAAAAACCTAGGTGTTTGTAAAGATGATTTTAAGCTGACAATGGTAACAACTGAGGACTGGAGGTACTTAAAAAACTGAATGCCCTTCAACCCCACAATTACGCCCACTGGCCATGACAATATGAATATTCCCTCCAAATTTCTCAGACACTCGGCCATCTCTATAGCTCCAATCATCACCCATATAATAAACCTCTCCATCAAACAGGGACAGGTCCCCCAAGATTTCAAACTGGCCAAAGTAACCCCCCTGCACAAGAAAGCAAATTAGACCTCGGACAGGAACAAACTGCAGGTTGAAAAGGCCCTCAGCTCTTAACTTGGTAGAATTTGCACCTGGCTCGCTGATAACAAACTATCTTTACACCTGGTGAAAGAATTGTATGGTTGTAAGAAGGGTATTTGCTGGTTGTAATGTATATCACCCTTACACCAGTGTGCCCATTAGAGCACCAGGCCCAGACTGGCTTGTGGTTTCACATGGTATATATTTATTGAGGATGACATGGAGTGCTGATTTTAACTGCACAAGATAGAAACGGTATAACAGTCAGTAGTGCAAACTAAAGGTACAAACTTGGGCATAAACAAACAAAACGCAAAAAGGACAACAGATAGAAAGGAGCAAACTTACATGTACATAATGCATCAACTTGTGGCACAAATGTCAGGGTTCCCACAGTACTTCTCTGATAGAGGGCAAAATGTTTGTGAGGTTACCACCTGGGCCTATATAGGCCAGCCGCAGGTGTGCCTAACTAGTAATTAGTATAGGGCCCCACCCACCACTACAGGAGGAATGAGGTGATCAGCTCCCACTCCACCCCACTCTCAGCTAGAGAGTGAGGGGATTTCGTACACCTGGGAAAAACTGAATCCATTCTATTTGGATCAAATAGTAATCTCAGCAAGGCAGATGGCTTCTTGGTTAGAGTGGGTGATAATATTATCACACGAACATATTACCCACCTAGGTTCCATCTTGGCGGCAAATCTTTCCGGTGATAAAATAGCCACCAACGTAATCAAAAAGGTCAATCAAAGAACAAGATTCCTATACAGGATCTCCTCACTGGTCAACAAAAACACCAGGGGGAGTTCAACAAACCATGTGCAACCCAGATTCGGCACAAACAAGGGACTAAATTAATTTCGCTCCTATGCCACCAAAATGTGGAATGCCCTACCAACAGTCATTAAGACATGCGAATCCCTTGACTCCTTCAAAACTGCTCTCAAAGGGCACCTATACGGACGGCTGCAATTCGAAACTGTCCCCCGTAAAATCTGAATCCCCCACCCACCCCTAGCTGTTCCCCCTCACTGTATATGTTTCTTTTCCCTTTTTACCTCCTATGATGATTTCCTTTTGACTATATAGTTGTGTATATTCGTACGTGTCTAAATGTTTTGATGAATTGAAAATGGTGGGCCCTATTGTAAACAAGTGTAATGCTTTATGGTGTCGTCCATTCACTGTTAACAGTTTTTGTATTGAGTTGTACTTGAAATATACTGTAATTCTGCAAACTGTTAATCAATCAATCAATCAAATTAGCAAAGTCTACTTCCTGACTGCATGTTCCGTTATGTAATAATACTAATGTTAGTCCTTCCTTCATGTCTATTCTTTGTACAAAGTCTCAACACTATATGCCAAAGCAAATTCCTTGTGTCAGCCTCATACCTGCCAAGTTTCTAATTCTGTGTAGATTCTGGTATGTTTCCCACCCTTTCTTCTGTAAAATAGGGATGTTTTTTTTGCTCCCGATGATTGATTTTGAGCATCTGCCGATACCGATTTTCCCAGATCCGAATTTTATATTTTATAGAACACTCTTATGCCATATCACAATAGTAGCCTACAATAGAGTGTATGCGCGTGACATCATCAAACCCGGAAGTTATGCAGGAACGCCTACTGAGTGGCAAAAAAAAACTTTCTGGCCTTGACAGCCCATGCATTCCAAACAGAAAAGTCCTATCTGATTGCATTAAACAACATTAAACCATGTTAAACCCACTTTGCCTGTTGCTTTGCCACTCAATGTGCAATTCACTTTAAGCATATGCGCATAGCCGCATACCCTCTATATCCCAAATCACAGACAATATCCAGTCTAATATCATGATATGGACAGAATATTGATACTATAGGGATGTCCCGATCAAATTTGTTCGCTCTCGATCCGAATCCGCGATCATTTGAAAATTGCGTGATCGGCCCTGATTTCCGATCACCCGATCCGATTGGAACAACCCTAATTGTAAATTTACAGTATGTAAACACAGGGCAGTTACGTATATGCCTTTAAGATGCCTTTAAGATTCAACAATGAGAACTAGACCATGTAGGGAACTTTGCACTATTTTGTGCATATTTTGTACTTTTATTTAATTGTTTCACCTGTGTTAATAAGTGTGCGTTACAAGTAGGCTTGAACTGACACAAAATGCACACCTGTGTGTAAAATTGAAATCACATTTATTGTTTGTTCAGGAGCTGATTCAACTTGAACCTTTTTGTGTACAGTTCACCATTCTTCTTTTTCAACTCCTCTCCCTTCCTCCTCATTTCATTACTCTTTTTTTTAAACACATATGCACGCACGCACGCACGCACTCGCACACACACACACACACACACACACACACACACCCCAGCAGATCAGCCAGTCACACTGGCTATAGGGGGCGTAGACACATTCATGCTTAATTTATACTCTGTAGTCTGTAGTACGACGGTGTCGTGCGCTGAATATAGCGTATGTACTGTACAAGCTCACTGTGAACTTGTACATACGCTATTTCCAGCATGCGCCGCCGTCAAGTGACTCGGCATAAACCAGGCTTCGGGGGGGGGGGAAGCACAAGGGATCTGTCCGACCACTCACACAGCAACACACAAACTACTAGGCCTTCTATGTGAAACGCTGACCGAGGAATCAAATCTCAACGTGCAAAATGGTCCCCTTTAAGGCCAGTTTCTTCTGTTTGTTTCGTTTGTTTTTAGAGTCCTTCGACGCCAGGACGTTGACAATCACATTTAAACATAATCCCACTTTCTTATGGGCTACTTTTCAGTCGCTTCTCATCAACTCTCGCAAACAGTCTTTATACCAGCACCAATGTTTCAGCTTTTAGAGAAGAAACTAACTAAGTACAAATGAAAAATAACTCTAAAGATTCACCTTCCAGGACTGCAAATACGGAAATGCACAGAGCAATAAAAAATACATAGCCTCAAAAGTTTAAATCAAATCACGATAAAAGGAATTAAGATCACTTTTTTTTTTTCTTTTTTTTACTTTTCTTCTTTTTCGTCCTCTTGTAACTATCTGGCTAATAGAACTGCTGACCGGCTCTACTAGCATCAACAGTTTCATAAGTACATGTAGTTATATAGGATTAATATGGGATACTGCAGAAAAGTCCTTTTTCTGGGGATATTCGCTTGGATCAAACAGTCATGTTTTGCAACACATCACGTGAAACCGCTTTTGAGAGTTTCTCCACTTCCGGCGGGGACCCTCCGCCACTATTGCCTCGGCATGAAAGTTGACGGGAAAGCTCGCCTGAAAGCAAAAAATAAATAAAGGAAAAGAAACTCCAGTTTGCGAACAGAGACGATGCACGTTTGTGAGGCTGGACTTGGGGCGGGTGGGTGAGTGGGCGTCCGGTGCTTTCGTAGAGCCCTGCTAGACATTGAGAGCTGAGGCCCTCGTTTTATGACACATAGACAAAACTGGGCGTAGTTTTGAGTCCATGTTTACATTGTGCAATAATAATCCAAACTAATGATTCTCAATGTGAGCTCCGGGGCCCCCAATGGGTCCTTGAGAGGTTTCCAGGGGGTCTCCGGTTAAACAATGAGGAACCAAACTGACCCAAGACTGTACAAACCAATGCATATCAAACTGGGGGGTCCTTGAAAAGAATTAAAAGGTTGAGAATCACTGATCTATATCCTAGTAACAACAGGTAAGAGTTTGTTTTGGCCACTTGGTTAGTCTTTAAAAGCCTCTACTGGGTGGCTGACGCAGTGGACACACACTCCACCACTATGCTATTAGTCCTAATAGTCCTCCATAGTCCAACAGGAACCCTCACAGGGTGGTTAAGTGGGGATCGGGTGGCGTAGCTGTGCAGGGTTCTTCCTCCGGGGCGAGGTCCAAATGTAAACAGCTTTTACAGCGGCAAAGACCAGGAAGTAAACACTCTCTTTGGCACATCCTCACAGAATGCAGATGACTTAGTTAGGGCTTGGCCATATGGACAAATCATCATGATATGTCTTTGACCAAATGCGGCGATATCGATGTTGGAATATCGTATTGTGACGATAATGTGTTTTCTTTCGTTTTTGGACCCATCACAACGCATTGCAATGCAACGTGTTGTGAGCCTGTAGGTATTTTCCCTATATACTTTTGTGTGATTAAAAGTCATTTAAACCAGGACAAGAAAACACTTATCCATATCACAATATCCAAAATCGCAAAGGATATATGGTCTCATATCACGATAGATATAATATCGCTATATTGCCCAGTCCTAATATATGAACATTCTGGTTAGACCAGTGATTCTCAACCTTGTCTGGATCAGGGCTTACTTCAAAATCTCTAAAGTGTTCGCGGCACTGCATGCATTTTCAGAGCATGATTAAGGTGTCAAAGAAAATATGTCATTTTTGGGGGGGTGTTTTGCCAATTATTTGGTGTCCCACTTGCAATACCCCCGCGGCCTATCAGTGGTCCCCGGCCCACAGGTTGAGAATCACAGGATTTAGATTGACTGCAGACAACTTGACTTCAGCTGAGGGGGGGGGGGGGGGGGGGGGTATCGTCTCCACAATGTTTGTCTTTCCCTTTACAGCACAGCGACTAATGTACATCTCACTATGAATGTGTATGTACATACAAACTACCAAAAAAACAACATGCACAGTCACAAACGCAACTGCGCACTCGCGTAAAAGTGCACGGTATTGACCTAAACGTCACACATTCCAAATATATTTCTTTTAAGGTTAAAAAAATTCCTAGCTTACCACATTCAGATGTGTAATAAATAAATTAAAAAGAAATGATTTGGGTTACATTGAAAAGACAAGGAAGGGGGAGAAAAAAATGGCAAACACAAAACTTTACATTGGGGGCAAACTTCATGGTTTTTCTGTGGCCCCCGCTTTTCCCGTCCATAAATAGAGATTAAGAAGGGATTGTGTGCCATTCAAATAGCAGCAGCCCTGTGTGTGTGTCGTGTACAAATGAAACCAAATGGGCCCTCGCAAGTCCATTTGGTTACATTTGTACTCTCTAGGATTAATTCGTTTTCATAAAATCACAAAAGATTCAAATATCATAAATTATGAAGTGATCAATGGCACAGAAATCGGGGGAATAGGCCATAGGAATATTTCTTCATACTTGATTATGTATGAATGTGTGCATATATAATATCAACAGATTTAGTGCTTTTAGCTACATTCAGGCAACAGGAATTTGTTTTTTTGGGGAAAGGGGGAGGGACAGCTAATTATCTGTCACCTGTAATATTACATCATAAAGTGAACGGGTTGGTCTTCCCTTATAGGGAAGTGTGTGCTTCCACTTCCTGCTCCGTTAACCAATCGGAACTCGTCTTTGTCCAATTCTGCCCGGCTCATTGGGGCATTTTTAGATAAGTGCTCAGTGACAACATCTAAACATCAAACAATGAGTCCAGAAATGTGTGGTTTTGTCTCTGTTGTAGCAATGGTTCAATACCGTTGGAAAGCCATTTGATTTCCCTTTTAAATGGTGCCCCAGTTGTAAGGAACATGCATATGTGGGACGAGCAGCAACACAGTGGAAGATGTGGATTGAGCTTGTGAACATTTTTGCCAAATCTTCTCTGCCAATACCAAACATCTTATTCTACTGTGGCTATTGACTATTGTCTGGTGTTGTTTGGTGGATTGGATGATCAGTAAAAGAAAGAAACGAGACATACCATTGACATTTGGCAACAGAGACGTAATCTACCAAACACAAATTTCCTATGTTATTGTTCAATGTTTTACATTAAAAAGTGCCGTAATAGACTTTTTTTTCCTAAAGTGATTTAAAGTCTGTACAATGAGACTAACGGGATTACCCATAATGCACTGCTTCATTTCAGTCATGACCTTCTGTCTGAGGCTGAGGCCTTTTTTAAAGCACTTCTAGTAGAAATGGGCGTGGCCTCACAGGCCTTTAGTAAAGCACTATTTAGAGAGGAGGGGGGGGGGGTGAAATGGTCCTGGACGGGGAGGGTTAAGGTTTTGGGGGAGGGGGTTGTTTCAATAAAGTTTAAAGCACCTTGACATTCAATATAAATAAAATAAAATACAAATCACCACCTAAGAAAAGGACAATAGCCTCCCAATAACCTTGGACCGCATCTCTGGCCCACAGTGAAGCCAGACGGCCTTGCTTCCCATGGTAATGGTGCGGAGTAACAGTCTGGAAGAAGGGGCCTCGGGGATGATCCCTGGAGGGGCATTGTGGAGCCCTCCTCCTTCTTAGAACAAAACAAAAACACATTGCAAAAGGCCAAAGGAAAGACATGGATGGAAGAAGAGAACCGTAGAAACGTTTTGTTTCCTTTTCTTTACGGGTAAGACAATGGAGCGTTGCATTTAAGCCTGAGTTATACTTGGCTGCGCGGGGACGTTTCGCTTCCCAAATTGCCGATCTACAAGTTCACAACATGTCGCGTTGCCAGTGCTTCGCAAAGGGACCCCCAGTGGTCCTAGCAGGGGTTCCAGGGCTTCTCAAAGGGACCCCCAGTGGTCCTTACAGGGGTTCCAGGGCTTCTCAAAGGGACCCCCAGTGGTCCTAACAGGGGTTCCAGGGCTTCTCAAAGGGACCCCCAGTGGTCCTAGCAGGGGTTCCAGGGCTTCTCAAAGGGACCCCCAGTGGTCCTAACAGGGGTTCCAGGGCTTCTCAAAGGGACCCCCAGTGGTCCTAGCAGGGGTTCCAGGGCTTCTCAAAGGGACCCCCAGTGGTCCTAACAGGGGTTCCAGGGCTTCTCAAAGGGACCCCCAGTGGTCCTAACAGGGGTTCCAGGGCTTCTCAAAGGGACCCCCAGTGGTCCTAACAGGGGTTCCAGGGCTTCTCAAAGGGACCCCCAGTGGTCCTAACAGGGTGTGTGTTCCAGGGGGTCCCCATGCAAGTTGGTAGTTAATATAACATCACAATCACTTTAAACACTTTGTCTTTAACCATATTTATACCTCGGCTATTAATAAAATGGCAGATCTATGAGCTACGAGGCAAAGTGTGGTGAGCTGCTATTATCTAAAACAATTTGAAAAAATAAAATAATAAAATAAAGTTTAACACAAATAAACCCTCCTTCCCTGGCAGAAAATATTTTCAGGGTCCGTGTCCAAATACATCATTTTGAGGCTCCTCGAAGCGGAAAACATTTGCGAACCACTGACATCGTGACACGTTGTGAGCTTAGCGACCGGCAGATTTGGGGCGTGCGACACCAGCACGCCACTACCACCAAGTATAAATCAGCTATTCTACACGGCCGGGGCGGGGATTATGACGCTCGATGTGGGGGTAGAGATAGGGGTCAGAGGAGTTAACAGAGCCCGCTCCTCCGCGGCCACAACTGTCCTCATGGCGGCTGGAGCCAGAGGCGTGGGAGAGGAGGGGGCGCTCACGTGGGCGGGTGCCGCCATCAGGGCCAGGGCCGGAGCTGTGGCGGCACTGAGAGGGAGCGTAGGCGCAGGAGGGCTGGAGGTCAGGACCATCGTGGTGGAGGCGCTACTGGAGCTGCAGGTGGACGTGGAGGTAGAGGTGGAGGCCGGTCCCGGTAGCGCCACGGGGGCTTTGGGGCGCTCCCGTTCCTCGGCAGAGGAGGAGGGGGCTTTGGGGCGCTCCCGTTCCTCGGCAGAGGAGGAGGGGGCTTTGGGGCGATCCCGTTCCTCGGCAGAGGAGGAGGGGGCTTTGGGGCGCTCCCGTTCCTCAACCGAGGAGGAGGGGGCTTTGGGGCGCTCCCGTTCCTCGGCAGAGGAGGAGGGGGCTTTGGGGCGCTCCCGCTCCTCGGCAGAGGAGGAGGGGGCTTTGGGGCGCTCCCATTCCTCGGCAGAGGAGGAGGGGGCTTTGGGGCGCTCCCGCTCCTCGGCAGAGGAGGTGGGGGCTTTGGGGCGCTCCCGTTCCTCAACCGAGGAGGTGGGGGCTTTGGGGCGCTCCCGTTCCTCGGCAGAGGAGGTGGGGGCTTTGGGGCGCTCCCGCTCCTCGGCAGAGGAGGAGGGGGCTTTGGGGCGCTCCCGTTCCTCGGCAGAGGAGGAGGGGGCTTTGGGGCGCTCCCGTTCCTCGGAAGAGGAGGTGGGGGCTTTGGGGCGCTCCCGTTCCTCGGCAGAGGAGGAGGGGGCTTTGGGGCGCTCCCGTTCCTCGGCAGAGGAGGAGGGGGCTTTGGGGTGCTCCCGTTCCTCGGCAGAGGAGGAGGGGGCTTTGGGGCGCTCCCGCTCCTCGGCAGAGGAGGAGGGGGCTTTGGGAGTGGCAGGCTTGTTGTAGTTCATCTTGAGGATGTGCTGCTGGAGGTGCCTGATCCAGTCCTCCTGCACCGACAGAGGCCCGTGAAACTCCACCTCGCAGAACCTACACGCACACACGCACACGCACGCACGCACACACGCACGCACACACACACACACACACACACACAGACACAAAAAGTGTGTGTAGCGGGGCTAGTTACAAAGTACGTTATATTTTTGGGCCAAAACAGGGCTTTTGTTAAAAGGTTAAAGCACTATATTCTGATCATTGCTATTCAGTGTTTGTTCACGAAAATACTATTTCAGATTGGTTGCCAAACATTCAGGAAAAAGTAGGCCTACCCATTTATCAGTGTTCCAGTTCCAATTCTGTCTGCTAATGTCTTTGTATCATCACTTCCAATATCACTTGTTTAATCTGTATCCTGAGAGTTCTCTCTCCTGATTACAGACATGGAGACTCCTGTTACTGGACAATCATTCCATATCAATGAATACTATCAGAATAAATCTAAAGCTCTATACTGTATAAGCACTCAATCACACATCTGTATATTGTTACTGTACTAAAGCTCTTATCTCCATATTTAATTTTATCGTAAATTAACGCCCTACTTGATCATACTACAGCGTCGCACAAAAGCATAAAAAGTAACAGATCTGCAAGCTTGAAGCGCCATGCAAAGCACCGTGTTTTGTAGATCTACTACTTTTGCTATTTTTGAATTGTGAATCCTGAAAAGTAACAGTTTTGGACATACAAGGTTTCCACCCGACAGAGACGATAGCCCACCCAGCCCGCCGCTCTAAATATAGTGCATTAGCAGCTAAAAGTAGAGCACATGCAGCTTGGGGATTTAGGGACTTTCACAGATAGACAGCTCTAATAGACTGATAGACTCTCAAGAAACTTTGTTTGAGGTACTAAAGTTTTATTTCTGAGGGCCCAAAGATCTCCCTGTGGCCCCCCTTAAGTAACCTCTTTGAGAAGCAACTGACATGGCACATTCATTGTCCCCTCAGGCGAGTCACTCAGTGATGGATTTTACTTACAGTACATTAAGAAAAAGTAGCAATACCACTCTGTTGCTGTAATAGGTCTCCCCTGTATTAATAGTTTTACTTGGCTAAAAGCACATAGGCCTAAGGATTGGCATCAAAATATACTTACAGCACCAAAGTAAAATACCTCAAATTTGTCATGATGTGTCAAACTCTTTTAGAAAATAGCTGATACATGCTCACAAGACTGAGCTTTAAAGATGGAGTGCCACAATTTTTGTATTTTTCCAGCTTTTCATGTGTCTATGGGGTGATAGTACGACACCCTGGAGTAATTTTTATGTCCAATGGTGTAATAACTTTGTATTTAGGTTTTCTTCCTGGAGGCTGAACCCTTGACGGTCAAACGGGCCAATGAAGTAAACACGGATAGTGTGACGTAAAGAAATTGCACGCGCACACACGCACCTCCCCCTCTATACATAATTTTTAAATACGACAACCTCTGTGGGCGGAGCTGCCTGGCTGCCACATACACACGTGTGAACTGAACGGCGCCAGCCAGCCAGTATGCTGCTCTGTGTCTAACTGTGTGGCAAACACAGTGTCATTTCACACATTACCAGTTCACAGCAGAGCAGACTGTTTTTCGTTAGATTGGAAGCAAGTAAATGTTCACGTCGGGTCCTCAGGATTAATCAAGGAAACCACAACAAACCAGCCTTATAACCTACCTGCTCTGCTGTATAGTTGCTCTTGTTGTTCTCAATGAGTAGGTTGTTTCTTTTATAATCAAACTAATTGTTTCTGCTGTTAAACTATTAACTATTTAATTGGATGATGAGCTGAGCTGATTGCGACAATAGGGTCAATAATATAATTGGAGGAAATAAATAAATGAGATCAGATCTGATATGGTATGGATGCGTGGATTATATGCCTATACATGGATGGTGGCAGTATAAGTGCATAATGGTGCTTATACGATATCTCAGAAATATGGGAAGTGTTCACTTTTTTTTACATTACAGACACCAATTTGTCATTTTGTAAACAAAAGGGCAGAGCCATGGGCTGTCCTTTTATAAGGAGGGGGAGGGACTAGGACAAGTGGGTGGTCTTAAAGGAGGAGGCGGAGGGACTGGATTAGGTGGGTGGTGCTACGGTTAAACTCACGCATACCTAATGAACTGGTGGGTGTGTCCACATAAAACCATAATTTTAACAAATACTGTACACTTTTTTGAAAAAATTATACCTCATATACACCTAAATACACCTGATGATCATGTTTAAGTGTGGGAAGAAATCACGGCACTCCATCTTTAAGATAAAATGGGGCATAAGTGGTTAATGTATGTTTTGTATTAATAATCTAAATCTGCAAAGTAAATAACTAAAGATACAATTATTTAAGTTGATAAATAAGTCCAAAAATGTAGTACTGCATTGTGGCTTTGTACGGCTGTAGGTACAGTTCTTGCGTGAATGCACCTCCACTGCCTCCACTCATGGCATCCCTTCAGTCACCTCTTTGAGAAGCGACTAGCTTAATGGCACATTCATTGTCTCCACCCCCAAGGCGAATCACTCACCGGCACTTCAGGGTGTAGAACTTGCCCACCAGCTTGACCAGGGGGTAGGCGGGGGGCTTGGGGACCAGGGAAGGGATGGTACTGCTGCGGGGGGGCTTCGGGGACCCGCTGTCCCTCTCCTCTCCATGTTTCAGGGGCCTTCGCTCGAAACCTAGACGAGAATCGCAGAATAATTAATTGGGTTAAAGGTAGGGTAAGTGACATGTTTTGGGCTCAAAACAAAAGGTTTTAATAAAGCACTATATTCTGATATATTCATTGCTATAGTGTTTGTTCAATAACATCTCTCCAGCTATATAATAAACAGAAAATAAATGTTCGAGTGGGTTGCACATTTTCAACCAATCAGGAGAATGTACCCATTTATCAGCTTCAATTGTATAGTGTTCCAGTTAAAAAGATATGTCTCATTTCTTTGTCATCACTTCCAATTGCACTTGTTTATCCTGTATGAGAATGAGTTCACTGATTGGATAACATTGGTATATCCTGAACTGAAAATGCCTTTTCTATTCATTAAAGAGCTGGAGTTGGGTTTGAGTTGATGTACTCACACATTCAAACTGCAGGGCATGTGCAAAAATGTGAATATGCACAATGCTTAGTAGCTTCTAACACAAAAACATATCTGTCGGGTGGAAACCTCACATGTCCAAAACGGTTACTTTTCATTTGTTTCATTTGTTACTTTCATAATGCTTTTGTCTGACACTGTATAGGGTGATGAATTAGGGCTTTAATTCACAAAACAAACACAATACTGTATGTTAGAATATGGATATAAGAGGTTTCTGCCCGACAGCAACGATAAGTACTTTATTGATATTTGAGCATCCATGTCTCTTTATTCATCTTTATTCTGGACATGGCAAGGACATGTAAATGTAAATAAAGCACTTTGTTTTGGAGCTCTGCTGCAGAGTGAGAGTATGGAAGTGAGAGAGTGAGAGACCGATGAGTAACTGACTGAATTAAACTCCAGCTGAAATGGCATAAGCTAAAACACACTAGCTTCGAACGGCGCATGTGAAAACATCAGACCATTTTATTGATTATATACACCAGTGGTGATAGATGTGTGCCCAGTGTTCTAAAATAGAATATCCTGAGAAAATAGAATATCCTGAGACATCCTGAACAATTGTGAAGAATTTTAAATAATCGTACAAAAATCCTCTTTTATGGGGGTGGTCGGCAGAATTGGGCGTCCGTGGCCAAACACACATCAAAATGTTTTCTAAAAGGTTAAATAAAAAGAGATCTTTCATTTCAGGTCGACTGCAGCGGGAAAAGAGAACACGTAAATCTCGCTCACCTCGGGGCAGACGGACGTTGAGCTCGCTGCGTGCGACCTGCGCTTGAGGCGCGAGTGTGCTGGATTGACGGCCGGGGCTGGGGATCCTGCCGTGGCCCGGCCTGGTGGCGGAGGAGGGAACCTGAAGGTTGCTACCGCCGCCCCCGACGCCCACTTCTGTCGTCCTGGAAGAGCCCTGGCTGGCACCGAGGCCCAGCGGCTGCACCAAGCTCAGAGCCACAGCAGACCACGGACCCGAGGAAGAGGACGACGAAGGCTTGTGGGACGACGACAAAGAGAGGATGTGGTCGGGGTCCGACGTCGAGGACAGAGGAGAGTTGCTCTTCTGGGAGACAGAAGGAACATAATGCAGTTTGTACCATGCTACAGTACAAACTGTGATGTTGTACTGTAGCACGGCCTGGTTTAACAGCCTATCAATGGTATATAAGAACAAACTGTATAGCCAAATTAATATCCAAGCTAAAATTGTTGGTAGGTCAGTTGAGGTCGTGTTACGTTCCTTTAAAGAGGCCCAGACTTGCGAAGAGTATCTCCTCTGACCCCTTACATGTTTTAAATGATGAATATCAACTGTTGCCCTCCATGAGGCGGTTTAGAGTCCCTACATTTAAGAAAAACAGACTAAAGAACTCGTTTGTACATCAGTCTGTCTTGCTTCTAAACCAGAATCGTTAAACCAGTGGATATGTTCTTGTTCCTGATTGTTTCTGTGATTTTTGTCCAGTAATGTCTATCATTTTGTAATGTACGTGGATTGTAGCTTTGTAGATTTTGTAGCGGCTACAAACATCGGGCGTTGCTGTAATCTTCATGTCGCTGGCTTCCAGTAAAAATGAACTATAACGCAAATGTGTACAAATGAAGAAAATGGACCCTTACGAGTCCAATTGGCTTAATTTGTATACTCTCGGAGTTAAATAATCACTGAGGATTTTACTGTGTACATCAGGGTTCCAGTAGTTTATTTCTGTGAATCTCCATCTTTTTAATGTCAGGCATCCCAAGTTTGATATGCATTAGGCCACATACCCCCATTTAATACAGGGTTTTTTATTATTTTTATTTTGATCTCTGGGATCCTCAAACTGCAGTTGTAAAATCCTCAGTGTTAACCATATGATGAAAACAAGAGCAGCATATAACACAGTTTCAGTGCATACAGACAGACCTGTATAATCAATTCCACATTACAGGCGGATTTGAGTCGACTTCAGCAGAATAAGAACACATTCACAATAAGATGACAAGGACATCTTAAAGGTAATGCATTCTGTATGTGTGTCACATCACGGCGGAGGGAGTCAGGGTGACAGTGACGCAAATGCACCAGAAACTAAACCAGCGGGGAATGGAGAGAGAGAGAGAGAGAGAGAGAGAGAGAGAGAGAGAGAGAGGGGGAGAGAGAGAGAGAGAGAAATTGTATATTTGCCTCTATCAACGGCGCACCATAATTTATCTGAAGATGAAACATAAGCTGCGAGGCACCCTGGTTACTATGGCAACTATGAAGTCAATAGCCAACTAGTTCTGGCATCTGTCCCTGCAGCGATATTCCGTCGCTGTCGGGGAAGAAACCTCGTATCTCCATATTTCAAGATTTGTTTTTTGGGCTAAATTAATGCCCTACTTTGTTGTACCACATTGTCACACAAAATAGCAAGAACAGCCAATCTACACGCTCTCAATCACAGCACGTTGAGATCTTGTAGATCAGCTATTTTTGTTACTTTTGAATACAGTTTTGTAGTGTAAGATTGTAAGTGGGTATGTGTGTCTGTGGGTAGCAAAAAAAAGCTCAAAACGTTTCGAGCTTGTGAATCTGCTATTTTTGATACTTGTAGTTGTAGTATGATCAAGTAGGGCATTCATTTCCGAAAACACACGTACAAATATGGAGATAAGAGGTTCCCCCCCCACATTTCCTGAAAAGTAACAGTTTTGGACATAGGAGGTTGCCACCCCGACTGACGATATTTGCAGGGTGTTAAGATGCAAGGCTTTACAGTAGAGCTGGAGGCTTGTTAGACAACACAAAATGTCTGTCGAGGTGCCAGCAGAGGCGTTTCATGCTGCCTGGTGCGCGCACAGAGCCGTGCTCGGAGCTGACAATGCCGTTAAGTAAAAGTAACATAGTCCATAATGTGACGAGTCAAGGTTATACTATACTGTATATAAGCTACTGCCAAGTCTTGTGGGCGGAAAACGCTACATTAATGGATGTTTAGATCTACTGTAATACAGTGATTCTAAAGCTTCTTTTAATTCAAGTACCCTCACAGTTTGATTGTGTGCACTAGGCCACGGGCCCCCATTTCATAGGACTTGTCTCTCTGGGACAGCAATCTACACGGTAAAATACACAGTCCATTTGGTTCCATTTGTACACTCTTTGAGTTACAGACCTGTTACAGTACGTTTTAACAGCGGGAATTTTACGGAAGTGCATTATTTGTCAATGGGAACCGGCAACTACTGGCGATCAGGCGAACAGGCGATGGTCGAAAAGTGGGCGGAGGAACGTTGGCTGAAAAGATGAAAATAATTCATCTTTTGGCCGACGTCGTCCGGCGATAGTGGCTGATTGGGGCGATAGCCATTGAAATTCAAGTGTCGCTCGCCGTTGTTCTCCCGCTGTTAAAATGCACTGATCTGCAAGGTCACATACATCCCATCCCATATCAAATAATTCCACCTCTCGTCGAGGATGAGCACGGATCTGTCCAGTGGTTGGTGGGACCAGGGGTCTATACTTGGCCCTCAAATTTTATATATTAACTCATAAACACATAATTAAACTCATAAGCCTCTTTCCGCTGAATGTGAATGTGAATGTGAACACTAATGTTCCAGTGGTGACGGCTAGCAACAGATGGGCGTCCCTAACCTTCTTGGGGGTGGAGCGGTTCCCCTGCATGTAGCTGCGGTGCATCTCCACCACCTTCTGCGGCCTGCTCTTCATCCAGGCGCTCAGCGTCTCGATGGGCGAGCCGTTCACGCACCACTCCGTCACTCCGAACTGCCGCAGATGGGCCCGCGCGTGGCTGGCCAAGGCCTTGCGGTTCTCAAAATAGAAGCCGCACAACTCGCAGCTGGCATCTGGAGAAGAGTTTTTTTGTTTACGCCACAAGGATGTAGAATTGCGTGTGTTCATTGAGCATATTCATGCATGCCCGCAGTGAGTGTTTGGTTTTTTTTTACCACTAAACCCTATATACTTTGTTGTACATCAATAGTAAAAGAAAAATGCTTATAGATAGATGCTAATTTGTTCAGTTATTTTCCTAATTTCCTTTTCCTATTATGATATGCCCAGAGCCGAGCCATTGCCCATTGGAGTCACTAGCGCAGGGACAAAGATCACCCCCCAAAGACATCCTCCTCCGAACATGGAAAATTGTGTTCGCTCTGCAAAGGTGGATTCGAACCTCTAAAACTCTACGGTGGTGGGCAGGTACACTACCCCTGCACCACCCACCCAAGTGCCCTGATGGTTCACGTGGTTAGTATAAATGTTTTACAAATATAAAAATCCCACTGTACCTAAATCTTAAACCATATAACCAACTGTCATATTAACCACCTAATGTCCTTTGAGTTCACGCAGACGGGACATGTTCAACGTCTTACCCTGATGCCCGGCTCCGTGCTTATCCGGGGAAGACTTCCTCTTGAAGGAGTAGTCGTGCGGCAGAGGGGAGAAGGTCTTGATGTGATGGGATGGTGACTGGGCGGTCTCCGCAGGATGGCTGTCCTCCGACAGAGGCCTCTTCCCCAGCTGTGACACCCTGAAGAACTTCCCCGAGCTTGGGTTGGCCGACGGCCCCAACAGTCCCCCCAGGCCATGCTTGTGGAGCCTAGACCATTTACAAAAACACAAACAGTCAAATCCCATTTTAAAATACCAAAAATAACCAATCTATATGAGAGCTTGTAGATCTGGTATTTTTGTCCATTTATTTGACTTTTTTTATCTGGTGTATTCAGCAGGATACAGGACATTATTTTAGCGGAACAGATAAACATGATAAACATCTATGGACAATCCCGGACAAACCAGGACGTATTGTCACTGTACCTTGACCCCGAGTGCAGGAGGCTCAGGGGAGATTTGCGGTATTTAGCTGACTGGTAGCTCGAAACCCGCTGGCCTTCCAGACTCTCCCAAGCGGGGCTTCCACCTCCCTGGCCGGACTCCTTCTTCACTCTCTGGTCAGATGGAGAGGAGGTGCCTCCTCTCCCTTCTCGCTTGTGCATAATCTCCCTCAGGGTGTCGATGGGCGAGCCGTTGACCGACCACTCCGTGATGCCCATCTGGCGCAGGTGGGAGCGGGCGTGACTGGACAGGCCTTTGCGGTTCTCGAAATACTCCCCGCAGAACTCACAGCGGATGTCCCGCGTCGGTTCGGCCTCATGGGTCATGGCTGGGCGACGACCGCAGGCGAGAAGAGAAGAAATAGAAGAGTGAGTAAACAAGTTGTTTGTCGTTACAAAACAAAGAATCAAACTTGAGGACAAAATACTTGAGTGGATGACCGCAAGACTGCAACTATCGATTATTCCCTAGTAGCGATTATTATATTGATACATTTTTCGATTGATTGAATAATGAAGTAAGTAGGTTTTTTATATATTTTTTATATTCTAGAAAACAAATTCTAGACGATTGTTTAAATAATCAACTAAATTGATTAGTCACTTAAGCCCTACTTTATACTTGTCATACAATGGTCACGGTGTCACGCAAGAATCCAAACAATAGCATATCAACAAGCTCACAGCGTGTCACAGCACGATGCCTTGTGAGCTTGTAGGTCTGCCATTTTTCGGTATTCGGACATTTCTAACTTTCCCCACCAAAATAGATTATTATTAATCTTTTTTGTAATAATCGATTAAATCAATTACAGTTGGATTAAGTGTTGCAGCCCTAGATCAGCAGTTCAATGTGCTGGCCGGGGACCACCAGGGGTCCTTGACAGGGGTTCCAAGGGGTCCCCAGCTAAATGATTGATACTTCAAAACCAAATGAAGCCCTTTTTGACTCTGTAATTCCAGGGAGCATACTTATGGAACCGGGATCCGTTTGGTTCCATTCATAGAATTCCGTACACATTTCAAGGACCCCCGGTTCGAACATCGAACCGGGGGTCCTTGAAATGAAAAGGGTTGAGAATGACGGCCTGAACGCACCTAGGTTAAGGGGGAAGATGCTGTCCTGGCCGCTCCAGCTGCAGTTGAGCGGCGCAGAGGCCCGTCCTCCCCCGCACCCCCCGGGTGACATGGTGACCTCTAGCTGCACGGGCTCCGGCTTCATCTTGATGACCAGACCCCCAGAGGGGGACGAGGAGGACCCCGGCCTGCTGGCACAGGCGGTGGGCTGCGGCGGCGGGCTGGAGGGCCGGGCGAAGCCGAAAGGAAGACGACCAAGGAGCGTGGCGGGGGAAGGGGAGGAGGAGAGGGGGGGAGGGGAACGGGCGGACGCAGCCGACGATGGAGAGGGCGGCGTCTTGTGCTTAGAGCTGTAAGGATGGTGACATTGCTGCATTTAGTTGACAATTAACTGTCACACAAATAACTGCGGTTAATGATTTAATTGGAGAATTTGTTTGCATTGAATATTTCTGTTCGTCTTTTAGGCTTTGTGAATAAAAATTGCACTAGACAGCTATGACAAATAAATAACGTATACTGTACTTAACAATATACAAAACAATTACTGACGATGACCGTTACCAATAATCAAAATAAATAATGTACGTAATAGGCAATATATTTGATAATAACAATATATAGAGAAACTTGTACTATACATCTAAACTCATTGTACTATACACCTAAACTCACTGTACTATATACACCTAAACTCATTGTACTATACACCTAAACTCACTGTACTATACACCTAAACTCATTGTACTATACACCTAAACTCACTGTACTATATACACCTAAACTCACTGTACTATATACACCTAAACTCACTGTACTATATACACCTAAACTCACTGTACTATACACCTAAACTCATTGTACTATACACCTAAACTCATTGTACTATACACCTAAACTCACTGTACTATATACACCTAAACTCACTGTACTATATACACCTAAACTCATTGTACTATACACCTAAACTCATTGTACTATACACCTAAACTCATTGTACTATATACACCTAAACTCATTGTACTATACACCTAAACTCATTGTACTATACACCTAAACTCACTGTACTATATACACCTAAACTCACTGTACTATAAACTGTACTATAAACTTGTACTATACACCTAAACTAAACTCATTGCCAAAAACAATCTTACAGGCTTGTAGGCTATTAATAGGCATGCTGGGTTTCAAGTGCGTAAATCGTGGAAATAGTCGATGCACAAGCGCACCACTATTGTCCAACAGATTCATTTATCTAGGCAAAATAAATTGCGATTATCTCAGATAGATAGGCGATCAGGTGATTGATTATGTAATATTAGTGCCAGGCCTACTTATGGGGTTTGAGCGGCAAGGCGCAGGGCAGGCCCCGCCTGGTGATCACCTCCCTCAGGGTGTCGATGGGCGAGCCGTTGACCGACCACTCCGTGATGCCCATCTGGCGCAGGTGGGAGCGGGCGTGACTGGACAGGCCTTTGCGGTTCTCAAAGTACTCCCCGCAGAACTCACAGCCGATCTCTTTAAGAGGTTCACCTGAGCGGAGGACACAAATTGGAAGTAAATGCATTTGGTTCCTTTACAGGAACCAAATGGACCTTTACAGGTCAGTGAGAATCACAGACCTACATGACAGCCTGAACGTACAAATGGAACCAAATGGAACCCAATGGGTCTACTTGATTCCCCAATTGTTTTTCTTCTACACAAATCACTTCTCTGAATATAGACTGAATATATCTTTAAGCTCTCAAAACGAACTAACCTCTCTGCGCTGTAAAAGTGTAGACCGGCTATTTTCACGTATTATAAGGTGACGTGTCCAGAGTGGGAACGCTAGGGTTCATATGGTTGATGATTTATGATCATGCAAAACGGGCACGTTTAGCGTATAGCACTCACTGTGTGGAAGTGCCATGAGCTCGCCGCTGCTCAGGCGGAAGACCTGCATGGCGCAGGACTTGTGCCGCTTGGTGGGTGGATGGCCGAGCAAAGACGAGGCGGACGAAGAGGTGACTTTGGATGGCGAGCCCCCCCTCGACGTGGTCATCTTATAGAGGAGAGGCGAGGGGGAGGAGGTGGACGTCAAGAGGGACGGCGGGCGCTTCGAGGAGGCCAGCGCCGTGGCGAGGCCCGGTGTTTCGACGGAGGCGGGACCGTCGGCCTGCAGCGTGTTGACATTGTGCTTGAAGTCGTCTGTGTGGATGAGCTGGTTGAGGAGGTCTATGGGGGACCCTTTGGACTCGGAGTACTCCACCCCGAAGTGTCGCAGGTGGGCCCTCGCGTGGCTGGACAGGCCCTTGCGAGTCTCGAACCAAGCGCCACACAGCTGACAAATGATGTCTTTGTTGGGGTCCACCTCCAATGCTGCAGGAAAGCAACACATCTAGTTAGCACAATATAACCCTAAAACTACTTACAGCAGTGGTTCCCTGACATTTTCTGGATCAGCATTCCAAATATCCAAAGCGTTCGCAGCCCACCCATCTGACCATTTCCAAACCTTGGAAATCACTGAGTTATAGAATTGTAAACTAGTTATAGAATCATACACTATTTATAGAATCATAAACTACATAAATAATTGAATCAAAAACGAGCTATAGAATCATAAACAAGTAATCAAATCTTAATTTAGTTGTAGTTACTAGCAAACTAGTTCCTTTACAGAAGGTTCAGAATCTGGGTCTTGCCTGTACTTTTTTCTTTTTTTTTCTTCTTTTTATTATGTTTTTATTTTAGTCATTGTGTACAAGCATAATGAACAGCTTTACATCATGTGGTCAAGTGCATTACATTAGTTTGTGCTAGTTTCTTACAGTTATGTTCTCAATGGTGACCAAAGTTACAACATTTTATTTCTTTTTTTCCTCGAAAGAAAACAAAACAGACAAGAAAAACAAAAGACAAACGCCTGTACTTTTTAACCTTATTTCTATCTGTTCCTATTTGTTTTCTTTAAAAATTCAGTACCCGTATTTATCTTTTGTATATTGTAATTGTACAACATTTCACTCCTTGTACCTAAACTAGATGTATCATAAATTAGTTATAAAGCGTGAGTTCTAATCTAGAGGTCCCCACCTAAACTGTAGGAACCAAATTAACCTTTACAGTAATGCTGCACAATTTTTGCTCAAATGTGAATCTCGATTTTGAATTGAGATCATGATTCTCACACAATTCTCATTTTTTCCATGGAAATATTTATTGTCCTTGTTTGTAGTTGCTGAACAGTAATAAATTCAAAATGTGGCACCTGGAGCGAACTACTATGGCTTAAAACAACATCAAAGAACTTTACTTAAACCTCTCTTAGTCCTGCACACCAAACTCGGGTGTCCTTGAAATTAAAGGGTTTTTAGAACCACTGATTTATAGACTTTTGGCTATTTGTGCTATTTCTGAATTCCACCATTGCACAACATGAAGGGCCATTCTCACCGACCCTGAACACTATAACTATAATTATGTCGTTCACCATTTTCTTTGTTATAATTATGGTGTGGACTCATCCACATGAGTTGTAACTAATTCATATGATATATGAATTAGTTACACTGTAACACTACAACTATAAATATAATTTATAGTTATACTATAAATATTATTTATAGTTATACTATAAATATTATTTATAGTTATGTGCTTGGGGGTGAACAGCCCCTAATATAGGGGTATCAGACCAATCAAATTAGTCGATTATAAAAATAAAAATAAAAAATAAACCCTGCTTCTTGATAAATCGATTACCTACATGAGCAAGATTAAGCTACGGTTAAGGTTACTGGTTCGGCATATATTTCCAGTGAATTGCCCACTAGCCCTAATGCAAGAGTTCAACATAAGCTGGGAGGAGAAGTTCCACTTACTGAGGTTGAGAGGGGCGTCAGACTCCTGCGGTGCCCAGAACGGTTTGGTGGTGGCGATGGAGGCTAAGCTCTTGATGCTCTTGTGGTCCGGGGAGCGCATAGGCAGCAGAGAGGATATGGGGGCTTTCCTCACAACGGGGGACGGGGAGGCGGGGTGCAGCAGGGCCGAGGGGGGCCGGGGGGATATGCCGGGGGACGGGCAAGGCGTGGGCGTGGAAGAAGAGGAAGACGCGCCCTTCACAGCCTTGGCCAGGACAGACAGATGGAGCGGCTTCTCTTCGAAGTCCTGCGGTTCCGCCTCCTCGTTGTTGTGCATGGCGGTAGGGCTGTTGGGAAATGTTTAGCTGACGATTCATTGATTGTCGTACTCGTACAAGTACGATTAGCGATTAGCGACTTCATTGTGTTTTGGTTCATTGAACACTGGAGCACGGGGCAATGACTTCAATATACAAAGGAATGATCAGTAGCAATAATTTAAATGAATAATGCACGATGGCATAAAACAAATGGCCGTTGTGAGGTTGTAGATATGATATTTCCGCTATTTTTGCACACTGTATGAATCAATCCAACAGATTAATCCATACAGCTGAATGGAAATGATTTCCAACGATCGCGCACAAATAATTGTGATTATCTCAAATAATTGTGATCAAGCGATTATGTCATCATCGCGACAGGCCTACTTCTTGGCAGACGGTGGCCGGGGTGGTGCGAGCGGCGGGGTGAAGTGGCCGTCCATGCCGCGCTCCTTGGCGATCTGGTAGAGGAGGTCGATGGGCGCGCCGCTGCTCTCCGACACGCTGATGCCAAGCTGGCGCAGGTGGGAGCGGGCGTGGCTGGACAGGCCCCTCCCGGTCTCGAAGTGGGCGCTGCACACCGTGCACTTCAACAGGTCAGGGTCTGTGATGGAGGGAAACGCAGAGCAGCGGCATGAAGAGAGAGATGCAAGGCAACAGGCAACAGGCAATTTGTACTTCTTTTTTCTGTGATTATTTCGTATTAACTTAAACTGCTCTTTGTGTCATGAGTACATCCACGCAATATAAAAGTAATAAGTGATAATAAAGCGGCTAATTTCTTCCCTGAAACAAGGTTGGTTTTTCACCGATACATACAATCATCAACCTGTATGAATGAGGCATCACTAAATGAATACTTTGATATTCGCCAATGCATTTTTGGATGATTTATTTTCCGCGATCCCGGACTTTTAGTTGCACAACAGTGTCTCGCACTCTTTCCCTCTTTCCCTCCTGACATGGTCAAGGCAGATGGCCATCCACCCTAGAACCTGGGTCTGCCACACTTTTATTCCAGTTAAGGGGGAGTTTTTCCATTGCCACCGTCAAATAAATAGTTTGCTCAGGGTGGGATAACGGGGGTCCGCTCATAATTCCGACCTCCCTTTATTCTGACATCCCAATAGTCCGACAAATGTTAGGTTAGTGTGAGGTTAGGGGTAGGGTTATTTATCATGGGGCTAGTCGGCCAAACAGGACGTCGGAAACATGAGCCATCAGAAGAATGACATGGCACTGGACAATGTAGGGTCAAGGCTCTATAATTATGTAAAGTGCCTTGAGACAACTGTTGTGATTTGGCACTATAATAAAATTGACTTAGTTGAGATGAACTGAATACATATACATGGCTTAAGTTTAACGTTCCATTCAGCACACTTCTGAATCCTTCGAGAGAACCTTTCTTTTTCCCTTTTTTTCGGACGGTTCGCTTTTTTTTTTTTTTTTTTTAAGATATTTTTTTGCGGCTTACGCCTTTTATTGATTTTTGAAGGGACAGACAGTAGGCTGACAGGAAACGGGAGAGAGATGGGGGGATGACATGCAGTAAAGGCCGTGTCGGGTCCGGGAGTCGAACCCGCGGCACACTGCGACTGGATTACCAGTCCGGTGCCCAGACCGTTACGCTACGGCCTGGGCCGGACGGTTCGCTTATTGCCAGCTATGTTAGCTTGTTGCAAAGAAAGCAACCGGTTTGCATAACAGGAACAGGTGCCAGGAGTTCCCTCATCTCAACGTCGGTGCATCTGTCTCCCCTGAAATCAAACAATGGCAGCATTTTGCAGTGGGCCACCCCCCTCACCTCTAGTGTCTACACACACCGTCACCCAGTGGGCCACCCCCCTCACCTCTAGTGTCTACGCACGCCGTCACCCAGCTTGCGGTAACATGAGCACACAGCTCCGAGGTCTTCCCTATTAGCACCTCAATACGTCTGTCTGCCCCTGAGGACGTCCCGAGGGGCACCCCTCTGGCGTTTGCCGTTCGGCAACGCTGATCCGAGGTCAGTTGTGTCACTGCTTTACTCAACGCGACAGATCAGTGCTGGACCGTGGCAGAAAGTGATCCACTGTCAGTCACGCCTCGATCCCAAAATTATGATTATAAAAAATGATTATTTTTGGATTAAAATCGAGAAGTGCGTTTAAAAATAAAACATGTAGTATACTGTATATACACACACACCCTAGGCTACATATACAGTATATAGCCTATCAATTCAATTAACCACGTAAGCATTAACTTATATTTTGTCACACAAAGGTGTCATGCAAAAAATGGTGAATAACAGATCTACAAGAGATGCGATGCATTGTGACTCTTGTAAATCTATTTTCAGTATTTGTTTTTTACTTATTTTTTTATTTTTTAGACTATGATGACAAAACCAGGGATCGATTATGAATGGATTATTTTATCAAATTATCAAAACATTCAACCGATCTGCAGCTATACATTAACTGTTGCGCTCCTGAAGTGCCCTCACTCACCCTTGGTGTCTGCATCATCCTGGTCCCTGGGAGAGGGGTGGTCCGGGTCCTTGAGCGGACCCTTTGTCCCTGTGTTGGAGCTCAGACCCTCCTCCTCCTCCTCTTCTACACCCTCCTCCTGAGGTTCTGGTCCACACACAACCCACCACCAAAAAAAAGTGTAAAATGCCCAAGCCACTTATTATAAACTTCTGTTGCGGTAAGAATTCGACTTACATTAGCTAATCACCTGTAATGCCGGTAGGCTACTGTTAAGAAGGAAGGTATATAATATATGTATTTAAACTGCAGACTGCAAACAAAACAAATCCCTTTTGCATTTATTATTCATATTGTCCAGTGACCTATAAGTATAGGCTAGTCTGTACATAATGAAAATGCAGGATGAATGTCAATCTATATCCAAACTGTGTGAGCTGATTTAGTAGCCTATAGTCATAATAATAACAAGAGCGCATATTCACAACCTTCCGTAAAGAGAAATAATATAGGCTAATCATGAAATAAACTCAAGTAGATAAACACCCCATCCTTGTGCACAAGCAAAACATGGCTCTGACAAACACGGCATTGGCGCGAGCGACGCTGGCTGCATTCCTGGGACAAAAGTGCCATTTTCTGCGACAAATCGGTAAATCAAAAGAGACGTGCAGACAGACAATGCTTTTTGTCTGGTGGGAGGGCGTCTCTGCGCTTGTCACTTCATCTCCTGACTGTAAAAGAGCAGCGCTACTCTGACACATCAGGGCGCAGCGGCGCTATATAAAAACATCAGTAATTATAGGTAGGCCTATAGGTTACGATACAAACATTGTCTTCCGTTTATTTATTTTTTACGAAACAAAACTAAGTTATTAAAATGCTACGTTGAGTTGGCATCCATTGTGCAGACAATGGGAAGCCCGTATAAAGCTTTTGAGCAGCTCTCTATAGTCCGAACACTTCGCAAGTAAAAAGTGACACTTCGATTTTTTTAGCCCACTTTTCCAGATCCGGATAAGTTCTGGTGATGATCGCTTTATACATCACTTTCGCTGGAGACAGCACGGTGATGTTGGCGTGACCAGGCGCGCTATTACGCTATTATAACAACACGCACAAATCTACATGCACTTGAAAGCACAGCGCGTCCTCTATCAACAATCAAAGGAAAGTAAAATGGCGAGGATTGGGGGAACAGTAGGTAATTTTAGAGATCCCGCAGCGTTGAGAAAGAGTGGACGTCATTCCAGACGCGCACAAGCACAATCACAAAATATAGACATTTCATTTGGTCTGGACAAAGCCAAAACAAATATTTCCAAACATCATCAAAAAAAATTGTCGCGCATGCGAAATGTGCAAACCTGGTGACACACGCCAGTCGCCAACACACACTCACACACACAATGACAATCCGGCTATAATTACGCTTTTAACATGATTTTTATGGGCGCGACATTCTTTGGAAAATGTGTCATAATCAGAGCTTTTTTGATGGCTGTTTTGTGTCTGGCTACAATAATGTGACAGACGGCAGGAGACGCGCACCAGACAGTGCAACAATGTGTGCTTGCTTACGTGTGTGTGTGTGTGTGTGTGTGTGTGTGTGAGTGAGTGTGAGTGATCTGAGGCGAGGGGGGCACCATGCAGCCGCGGTCCCAGTGCTCCCTACTCACCGGTCAGCAACCGCAGTGCATCGGGCTCCCCGGCTGCTAAAGCCAGACAGTTTTTCCGCTATTGTTTGGGTCTGCGGGGAGGTGGAAGCAAGCAGCCATTTTGCCCCCATATGCACCGCTAAAGCTATAAGGCGTGACCAATCGAGTGGAGGCGGAGGTTAGTGGAAAAGAGAGGAGACGTGCACTCCTGTGTGCCACATTAACCCATGTGGGCACATCAGACAGTGAGGAGGGCGGGGGTGGGTTTTTTTCTCTCTCTCTCACAGACACAGACAGACTACACACACACACACACACACACACACACACACACACACACACACACACACACACACACACACACACACACACACACACACACACACACACACACACACACACACACACACACACACACACACACACTGACACACACACAGCTGAGCGGATTCTAAAAAGGACCACTGCCACACTCTGAAGCAACTGTAAAAATCCAGAGCTCATAACTCTGAGAGTGTGCATGCATAATGCTCATCATGTAACCAAATGAACCTATATTAAGTGTCCATGAATAAGGTTATTATGTATGGGCTACATTATTTTGCACACTCTCAGATCTACTTATACTGACCCTGCAGACCTGTAAAGGGTCCATTTGGTTACATGTGCAGTGCACATCACTATGGGTCCATTTGGTTCCTAACTATATCATTTAGCTGTGGACCCCCTGGGCATCGAGGGGGTGTGGGGGATATCACATAGCTTATTTTACAAAGGACTACACGCTGATTCGACACCACAAGCGTATACGTGCACGCGCGCGCACGCACACACACACACACACACACACACACACACACACACACTCACACACACACACACACACCACAGTAATATTATTTATACAGGACAGTATGCAGGTCTTTTGTATAGCATGCACCCAGGCCAGGGTAAATCCATTCGCACCCGCGGAAATTATAGCCAAACCCAAATCTCCCCTGAAGCGTGCCACTAGTACTACGTATCACTCTCAATTCTTTCTTTACAGTCACATGACAAGTGAACTTAACAGTCACAAAACACTCCTTAAGTGAAATAACCAGCCATTCCTATTTCACGTAAACACGTAAATTTAAGCAACAACCTTTCCAGACATTTCCAGTTTCATACATTTAGAACAATACAACACTGCTATTGTGCGGATGCGTTACAGCAGTGGTTTTCTTTTCTTTTTTAATCAGTGGTCCGCGGACCACCAGTGGTCCTTGAGGGGGTTCCAGGCAGGTAGTCCCCAGCTAAATGATGGAGAGTTGGTAATGGACCCTTACAGATCTTTTAACTCTTGAAAACACATGTGTTACAGCAATAATCTGTAACTTTCATGTCCTAACCGGGAATTGCATTGCACTTATGCGCTTCAGGCAGTATTAATTAATTAATTGTCAACCAGTCCTACCCAACACCAGGGTCTACATTTCTCAATGGAAGAAAAGAGAGACCACCTCCAACCACTGCAAATTTGCTACTTATATTGTACACGTACAGTATTAACATACTTATACCATGTGGTTCTCAAATTGGGGTTCGGGACCTCCTGGGAACCACAGATCGGTTACACTAAGGTTTTAGTCATTCAAGTAAGTTCCGGATAGCAGCTCCAATAACCAAGAAGGATCAGGAACGAGTACATCAGAGGGATAGCGCATGTTAAATGTTTTGGAAATAAAGCCGGAGAGGTCAGACCGAGAAGGTTTGTACATATACAGAGGAGGGACAGTGAGTATCGGTAGAAGGATGCTGAGGCCTATAGAGGAAGACTAAAGTAGAGATTTATGGATGAAGTTAGTTGGTGTGAGAGAAGAGGAGGCAGAGGCCTGGGTGAGCTGGAGCCAGATCATTCGCTATGCCAACCCAGGGAGGGCTCAGCCGAAAGATGGAGAAAAGAAGAAGAAGAACAGAAGCTTACCTCGAGGCTCTTCAGTGTGGTTTTCACTCCTCCATGTTCGAGGGGATGCAGAGACCGCGGCGCTCTGCACGCTCTCTTTCTTGTCCTGCTCCGTTCCCATCTCCTCCTCCTCTTCCTCCTCCTCCTCCTCCTCCTCGTCCTCCTCGGCGGGCTGCTGGGAGCAGGGGCTCCGCGGGGGGGACGTGGGGATTACCAGGTCAGGCCGGCTGGAAAATAATTCCCTCAGGATGTGTATTGGCGAGATGGTCACCTCCCAGTTGGTGATGCCAAAGTCGCGGAGGTGGGCCCTGGCGTGGCTGGAGAGGCCGGCCCGCGTGTCGAAGCCAGCGCTGCAGAACTCGCAGCGCATCACGCTGAACGTGTCTGGGTCGAAGTTGGCAACTGAGGAGAAGGATGAAATAAAAAATAACTCTTACAGCTTTACAATTATGATGTGGTAGTTATAGGGGTACCTCCCATTTCCACTAAGGGAAACAAACAAACAAAACCAACCAAAATCTTGTAATCTATCCAGTTATTATTTAGTCTAGTTAGTCTAGTTAATACTTTTCACTGGTTCAATATTCATAAAATTCACAGACTAACCACTTTCAACCGACTTGGGTCCCTATTTTGGGCATGTCATTATAGATTTCTAAAAATGTTCAAAAGTAGTGAAACTAGCAGATCTAAAGCTCACAGTGCTTTGCATGACACTAGCTGTCATATCACATATTAAATATACGGAGATACAATATTTCTGCCCGACAGCGATGATGTTATGTACCACTCACATTCACATTCCAGTAATATCATAAGGAGTCCTGTGATTATTATGGCACAATGAAACCTATTCACATGTTTTATAGCCCGAGGATAATTTGCCGACCTTTCTTCTTCTTCTTCTGATAAGAGAACTTCTTCTCGATGGCGTTGACCTCCTCGGGGGAGATGAAGTGACGCACGTTGTAGCTGACGCCCACTCTGTTAAGGTGGCCCCTTACGTGATTGGCCAGCCCGATGCCGTTGTGGAAGCGCTCGGGGCAGTAGGGGCATTTTCTCTCCACGCTTTTCAGGGAGCCGCTCTCTAGTGGTTGGCACAATAATTTTCATTGATCATTGAAAAGAATTGCACGGGACATAATAAGACAAATAAGAAATTATTGACAATAATAAAAATAAATAATGTGATATGGCCAAAACAGGCCATATACTGTATCTATATTTGATAATTAAAAAGAAAGAAGTGAAAGAAGTTCACAATGCGTCAGTATCAATCACAACGGTATCACAATCATATAATAAATAATGGCCAAAACAAGCCATATACTGTATTTGATTTGAAAAAAGAAAGAAAAATAGCCGATCTACAAGCTGACAACGCATCACATTCACTATCTTTTAACAGATGAATTTATACAGATTCTCAACTAAAGTTCTAGTTGGGATGTCTCCTGGGCGTCTCCCTAGTTGCATGTCCCACTGAGAGGAGGCCTCAGGGCAGACCAAGGACCAGATCCCCATCTGGAGGGGGTTACATATATCTCCACGCTGGCATTAGAATGCGTGGCTAATGTTGCCCAGGAGAGAGAGGTCTAGGATTCTCTGCCAAAACTAACTCTGTGATTGGACTCCGGATAGGCGGATGAAGATGGATGGATATCGTCTCTATCAGGTGAAAACCTCATAATGTCCAAAACTGTTACTTTTCAGGATTCAAATTCAAAACCAGCAAAAGTACTGGATCGGAACGCGTTTTGAGCTGCGGGTCTGCTATTTTTGATACTTTTGTGAGACGCTGTAGAGTGTAGAATGATCAAGTAGGACATTCATTTATGAATAAAACACAAAAAGTAAGAATATGGAGATAAGAGGTTTCTGCCCGACAGCGATGATTTGTTAAATAACTGCGATCGGGTGATTATGTAATTATTGTGACAGGCCCATACCGCTCTCCTGGTCAAAATCGTCCTCGTCTTCGTCCAGGATGCCCTGCTCCGCCAGGAAGCGGCGCAGTTGTTCGTCATCGACGTCGTCGTCGCCGTTGTCATTGTCCGCCGAAGCGGCGAGCACTCTGCTACTTCTCCGCAGGATGTAAACCTTTGGGTCTTCTTCCTCAACCTCTGAGTCTTCCTCCTCCTTCACTTTCTTCTCTTCGGGAGATGATGTGTCGCTCTGCTGTGCTAGAGAAGAGCCGTCTAACACAAGACATCTATGTTATACTGCCAGGGAACCGCAATTCAGCTTTACATTGCTTGAAGCTACACAGCTACACAGCCAAATGCAAAGTGTTTATTTAACAATACAACTTAAGAGTCAATTTTTACACTTTCAGAGTTTGTAAAGACTTATAATTGGTGGTGTATGATAGTTTCTTTGTTTAAAAAAATTTGTTTAAATGTTTTTTGTTTAAACCTTGAAGCTCTACATTCTCTGATATTAATCATTGCAATAGAATAGAGCATCAAGAAATCTAATAATCAGAAAATACATTTCCAGTTTGGGATACCAATGTTTATCCAATCAAGAGACAGAACCCAGATCAATTATCAATTAAAATGTTATAGTGCTCTAGTTCCAATTGTGTCAACCACTTTCATTTTGCATCATTAAGACTGGAGACTTGGCTTTAATAATAGTCTTACCGAGGTGGGATCTCGCTCTTGTGTGTGGCCTCAGTTCTGCAGGTGAGTCTGTGTGATTTAGGCTGAGCTCAGAGGCCAGAGGCGTCCGCTGGCCTTCATGCAGTGTGTTTCCTCTCTCAGAAAGGCTGTTGTTGCCCTGTCTGGGACGCAGCTGGACCAGCTCGTCCCAGTCCCCCTCTCTCTTGGTGGCTTTCCTGTTCCCAATGCACTTGAAGGCGGGGCGAGCCACAGCCACATTTGGCTTCTGGTGCTCCAGAACGCTGTCCTCCGCGGCTGTGATCCCATGCTGGCTTTTCCCCTCTGGAAGACTGGTCCCGGACCCCGAGAGATGGTCAGAATCCGGGAAAGAGTTAGAAAAGGCAGGATCCGTGCTGGATCTGGAGTGTTGACCCATATCGTCAGGCCATACCCCACTGACGGAGGGCTGCCCTGGGTGGCCCGTGTTCTGGTGTTGCTTTAAATGCCCACGGGCCAGGGAAGTGGAGGCCAAGCCTGATGGAGAACCAGCACGGAGGGCAGACGCCACAGACGGAAACCTAGTCTGCTTGTCGGGGGAGGTGTGAGGTGGGACTGGGGGAGGTTTTCTGTTGTGGGTCTTGGTATGGTTGGCCAGTGCTTGGGAAGTTCTTGTGCTGAAGTTGCATTTGGGGCAGACGAAGCGACGGCGGTGGGAGGGGCCGGCTCGGGGTCGGGCTGGGGTTGGCGCCGTGGTGGGCAGAGGGGACGGGGAGGATTCTGAGTCCAGAACCGCGTCCAGGTCCAGCGTTGCACCCGGGACCGGGGATCGGACGGCAGTGCTCACTAGGTCAGTGTCTGGTCCTTTGCCTGTAGCAGGTGGGACATTCTGAGTTACAGGCTCCGTCGCAACACTCTCCTCTCTCTGCAACTCAGCCACCTTCCCGGTGTCGTTCAGCTTCCCGATCTCCTCCAGGATCTTCTCTCTGGACTCCTGGTGTTTCCTGTGGTGATCGGTCAACGCCAGCCCATTGGGCAGGTTCCATCCGCACTCCACGCACCGAAACCGGACGCTCTTTGCCAGACGGTCCCTCCTGCCGGCGGCACCGCTGGCACCCGACCCGCTTTGGCAATGCTCGGTCATGTGCTCTTGCAGGTGGACCTGCTTCTTGAAGTAAATGCTACATTCCACACAGGTGAAGATCTCTTTTCCCGGTGCCGCGGCGCTGTCTTCTTCTTGGCCACTCTCTCCAACTTCCTCTCCCAGGACGCCTTCCTCTTCCAGCTTCACCGACCCGCTCCCCACTTCCGCCCTCAGGTCCATCTCCTCAAAGTCGTAGTCCCCGCCTATAAGGTTGTCCCGATCATGACATTTTTTACGGTTAATTGTCATACAAATAATTGCAAATTAACAATTTAACTTTAAGTTTTTACCATTGGACATTGGACTAGAATTTCTGACATTGACATTTCTGTTTGGCTTTTAGTCTTTGTAAACAAAGATTGTACAGGACAGAAATGACAAATGACTATATCCAGGCCATATACAGTATTATTTATTTATATTAATATTAATTTAATAATTTAAATTTTTTTCCAAAAACAGCTGATCTACAGGCGCTCAAACAGTGAGCTTGTAGATCGACTATTTTCAACATGAATTCATACAGATGAGCGGAAACGATTCTGACAATATCATGCAAAATTCTGATCATCTCAAATAATTGCGATCAGGCGGTTGTGTAATACTAATTGTGACAGGCCCTTACCCCCGGCGTCTTCGGCCAGCTTTGCTGCCTCGGCGGCGGGCGGAGACCTCTGAGGAGGCGCCCTCATCCGCCTACCCGCCTCGGGGAGTGTGCGCTGCCAAGGGCCCAGGCCCGAGAAGGGCCTGAGCAGGGCCCGTTTCTTCTTGCGGCGCTGGATGAAGGTGCAGTGGGCCCAGGGGGCCGGAGGGGGGCTCTCGGGGTCGGAGTCCCCCGGGAAGGTGTACACGTCCCTCTCGGAGTCCTTGGCGTCCGTCCCCCTCTGTGTTATCACGTAATTGTCATTGCCCCCTCTCTCCTCTTCCTCCTCATTCGCTATTTGGCACCCTTCCTTTGGTTGGACTTTGGTTGGAGGCAGAAACGGTTCAGCGCTACTCTCAGATACATTCCACGCTTTGTCGTCCGCCGCTGTGGAGCAAAAAATAAAAAGGAAATGGAAAATAAAGATTAGCCACTTTGAACCTGTCCCTATTTTGGGCATATCATTCTGGATGAAAATAGTCCTAGACATAACAGGCAAACGTTGATCAAAATAACCATTATTTTACATTCTCAAATTGTAAACTTTTTTTTGTAATGTTGTTACAATAATAATAATAATAATACCTTTTGGTTTCATTTTATGCTCTCAATAGTTAAAGATCTAAAAAGGGTCAATTTGGTTACCAACTCTCCATTATTTTAAGGCTGGGGACCACCTGGAATCCCCTGAGGGACCGCCGGGGTCCCCGGACCACTGGTTGAAAACCACTGATATACAGTATGAGAAGGTGTCAAGAATAGCACTTACGCTCCATAGCGCTATGCTGAGATGCCTTTGGGTCCTCAGTGTGTGTGCTCCCATCGTTTTGGCTCGGCCCCTCCACAAGGCTGGGTTTGTCACCGTCACTATGGGAGGGCTGTAGTTTTTCAGGTGCTTGGTCACCCTCACTCTCCGGTCTGGAGATTCATAAAAGAAGTGACATAATTATAAGGTCCAAATAATGCCATCATACCAGGGAAATTACAGTACACCTATTACTCATAATATGAGTACCGTCCGGTATTAGTATGTGTATACATTATCATCATGTCTCTAACATGTGGACTGTATAACTGGCCTAAAGAGTGTGCTTGTGACAAATCTGGGCAGTGAATAAGCAACACTGTTTCCTCCCTGTTAAAATGCACTTTGAGCAAGGCATTTAACCTAGGATGTCCCAGTTTGTTTGTCCCGTGTACTCAGCAACCCCACCAGGATGAGAGCTGGATATAGGAGGGGCTAGCGCCCCTAAAAGAATGCCTAAGATTAGGGATAAGGCCACGAAAGAGAAAGCTCCAAATTCTTATAGTAATCCCTTTGAGTGTTTGTTCAGTAACAGCGCTCACCCCACCTCTCCAGCTCTTTAGTAAACATAGAATACATTTTCAGGTGAGTTACTAAAGTCAGGAGAAAGAACCCCACAAAGAACATTCATCAGCTTCTGTTCCTGTTCCAATTTTGTCATCACCTCCAATTTCACTTGTTTTCCCATAGGCCTATCGGTAGGCTCCATGAGTTGGTATGCCGATACACTATATATACACTATACACTATACCGCATGATTATCTCTATGGGGAATATAGAGCTATTTAACACATATTTTAACAAACAATATCACTTATACTCATAGCACCCAACACCGGCAGCCATCCATCTTTCCACAGCCCATCTCACCTGAGTCCAGAAGAGGGGGATCCTGGGCTGTGGGCAGCCAGACCATGAGGGTTAGAAAAGTGCTGTAGCTCCTCGTCTGACACATGCACCACGGCACACAAACAAAACAGTAACACAGTGAAACATACGGAACATGCTCAACATACAGAGAAACACAGAGCTCTCTGACTCATAGATACAGACAGCAAAATCCTCAGTGTGTATATAAAGGTACTGTAATATTTTTTTGTTAAAATAAGTGTTAAATAGCTCGATATTCTTTCTGATAGTAATCGCTGCTATAGAGTACTGTACTCTGTAGCAGTGATTACTATCAGAAAGTATATCGAGTACAGAGTGTTTGTTGAGTAACAGGGTTCTCTAAATCTCTCAAGCTCTGTAGTAAACACAAACACTCATCCAACAGAACAGAGAGATTGCATACAGGGTAAACAAGTGAAATTGGAAATGAAGAAAAACGAGCAGACAAAATTGCAACACTATTCAAACTGTACTACATTGTTGAAACCTACTACCAATAAACATATATAAAAAAAATAAAAATAAATGCAACACTATAAAATGTAAGCTGTTGTAATGGGCTCTTTCTCCTGATTGGTTGAAATTGGCATCCCACCTGAAAATGTATTTTGTGTTTACTAAAGAGCTGGAGAGACTGAACTATTACAATTGAGCTATAACCTTTTAACTTTTTTGTTTTGTTTTAACCAAACACATTATACACATTACAGCCCCTTTAAAGCAGTCGTAAGTGATTTGCCTTGGTAAAAACATTTTTTGCTAAAAACTTAAAGCTCTATATCAAGCTTTAGCGAAGCTTCAATACGGAAGATATTTTCTCTCACACTATCTTTAATTTCTCACACTACGTCACTTTGTCTTTCCCACGCTATCAGAACCTTTCATTCATGAGCACTCCTAGAGCCAATCAAACTCTTTCAATTTGCAGTCAGCCATTCAGGCGTTTTACAAAACACTACCTCTGAACCTGTCATTCTCTTTTCAGACTATGGTTAGAGTTTGGGGGTTACTGTCGGATGTATGGGTGTCGGATTATTGGGACGTCAGACTAACGCTATGCACCCCACCAGCTCCACATTTTTGTTTGGTATGCTTTCAACCTGATCTTTCCTTATTGAAATATTAATTTATATAGAATTATTCATAAACCGAGATCTCTCCGTCTGTTTAGGAAAACAGAAGATCCATTTTCAGGTTGAGATACCAATTTTATTTAAATGAGGAGAGAGAACCCCAAAAAGTATAATTTATATTTTTCAATGTAATAGTAGTCCAGTTCTATTTTGTTTTTCCCATCACTTACACTTTAGCTTTTTTTTGTCCTGTATGCTGTGTGAGTTCCCTCTCCTGATTGGATGAAGTTGGTATCCTGACCTGAAAACGTATTTTCTGTTTACTAGAGATGGCGAGACCTCTTTTTATTGAACAAACACTCGATAGCAATGAATAATATGAGAATATAGAGCTATATTTAACACTTATTTTTGACAGAAAATAAATATCATACCACAACTCCCTTTCTCAGAGTTAACATCAGATAACACTGAGCATATTAATTGTGTATCAATCTGAGAATCCCATCGTCAAATATTCGGGAAAACAGCGCCTCCCCTGTTGTTCCTCGAAATTTGACGCGAGGCAACAGTCTGTCTTGAGAGACTAATTGTGTATAGGCTGTATAACATTCAAACCCATGTCCAATGGACAACAGTAGTATACAGTAGCAACAATAACAAGTACTGTTGTGTTAAAACACCAACAAACTGGAAATGGTAAAATGGCACCACATATTTGTTAGGTTCAGTCTAGACTTGTGTAGCCAGATCAGATGATCTGGCATCTGGGGAAATCTAAAGTCAATACATAGTGGGGCTGTAAATGTCACCATTTTTTTAATGTTTTGGAAAAACAATATGCTTTTCACCTATTATGACATGCCAAAATAGGGATTTATTAATAATTCACTTAAAAGTGAGTAAGTACAATTTTGAGGTATTTCCAGGTCTCAGTACTTTTACTTCACTGCAATTATTGGAAGACTTTAGTTATTAGTTATATTGTATTAGATTATTATTACAAAACATACGTCGCTTGTAGATCTGCTATTTTCAAAAGGTTTTTTTTTCAAAAGCATTTTATACATTTGAAAACTTGAGAAACAGGACCTTCTGCATAATGAGTATACTTTCTACTTTTGGTACTTTAAGTACATTTTTATACCAATACTTAATTAATTCCGGACTTTTGTAAATAAGAATTTCTACATTGCAGTATTGATACTTTTACTTAAGCTAAACATGTGAGTACTTTTTCCACCACTGTGTTTTAAATGGCTATTAAGCCCGTTAGTATTAACGTTGTTACCATCTAATGTTTCTTTCTCAGAGTCAGAGTCCCAGGCGAGGGAGGATGGAAAGGCTGAGGGTCTGAATGTCCTCTGTGCAGTCCTCCCTGGATCTGGACTAGCCAGGGGTCCCCGCGTCTGCTCCGACACCCCGTCTCCGGCCAGGGGTCCCCGCGTCTGCTCCGACACCCCGTCTCCAGCCAGGGGTCCCTGCGTCTGCTCCGACACCCCGTCTCCGGCCAGGGGTCCCTGCGTCTGCTCCGACACCCCGTCTCCGGCCAGGGGTCCCTGCGTCTGCTCCGACACCCCGTCTCCGGCCAGGGGTCCCTGCGTCTGCTCCGACAGCCCGTCTCCAGCCAGGGGTCCCTGCGTCTGCTCCGACACCCCGTCTCCAGCCAGGGGTCCCTGCGTCTGCTCCGACACCCCGTCTCCAGCCAGGGGTCCCTGCGTCTGCTCCGACAGCCCGTCTCCGCTGTTGGACCACAGGCTCCTGCCGCGCATCAGCTCCTCTCTCCCGTTTGGAGAACATGATGCCTGCTGCTGACAATTGAAAAGCTTTTAACCATGGCTTTGTCTGGGCGATGATGATAAAGACAAAGAAAAATCACATTCATATGAAGTGAGGGGTGCTCTTATCATCATCATCATACATAATCTCATTCTGGCCAATCACAATTTACGTCCTGTCCTCACTTTTGTCATCAATGTTTGTGTTTACACATGGCCTAATGTGCAGAACTCAAACTATAGTAATAGGAAAACGGTAGCAAAACAAAGCTGGACATAGGAGGGGCTGGTGCCCCTCAAAAAATGTGGCCTGTGCAATTGATTATCAATGAAATAATTAGCTATTTCACAAAGCCTCTGGAATGTCCATTATGATGTATACATCGTGGATGTCGGGCAGAAACCTTGTACTGGATCTCCATCCATATTTCAACGTTTTATGTTTTAAAGTTTTAAATGATGCCCATCTTCATCAAACAAGTTTGTCATGAAAAAGTAGCTGAAATAGCTGCTCTACAAGCTTGTATATCAGTATAGAGGGTATGCGCATGCATAAAGTGAATGTCAAATCGAGTGTCAAATCGAGTGGCAAAGTGAGTTTAACATTGTTTAATGTCGTTTAATGCAATTAGATATTACTTTTCTGTTTGTATGTATGGGCTGCCGAGGCCAGAAAGTAGTTTTTTCCACTCAGTAGGCATTCCTACATAACTTCCTGGTTTGATGATGATGTCACGCGCATACCCTCTATACTGGGGGTCTGTAGTCTAATGCACAATTTATCAAACACTGGGTCGCGACCCATTTGTGGGTCACGGACCAATTCTTATGGGTCACGACTCGAGTAATTTTTTTTAATTAAAAATAATAATAATAAAAATAATCGTGTAACTGTTAAAACAAAGAAACAACAAAAACAAAGAACTCACATGAATAAAAAAGAATAATAATTAAGAAGTCTAGTGAAAATTGCTGATCTACAAGCTCATAGATTGGCTATTTTCACTAGTTTGAATCACTGGCAATTGGCAAACATCTAATGTCTCTTTTGGGTGCCGACCTAAAAAGTTTGGGAACCACTGGTACTCTAAGGCGGATGAAGGGGTCCTTGAAATGGAAAAAAAGATTGAGAATCACTGCAGTGGAGACTCAATCAGTGGAAGACTCTGCCTAGATTTCCAGGCATGCGTACCTGTAATGTGTGATTTTGGGTGGTAGGGGTGGAGGGTGGCCCATAGTTGGTCCCTGGGGTGAGGGGCTCCCCCTCTGGCTCCATGGTCCCCCCAGAGCACACGGTATGGGGGTCCCCACAGGTGAATGGTTCGCCTACATCTTTCAGTGCCCTCTTCTTCCACTTCTGGGGTACAAACATGCACACATGCATGCACGCACAGGCCCGCGCACACACACAAAACCCAGATAAGTGTTTCTTCCTTATAGTTGAATGGTTTTTATGAGAATATAATTTATTTATCAGTGATGGCTTGTTGCGACGGTAGGTTGCATTTACTATGTAAACCTGCATTTCCGTGTGTCACGTCACACCTCCATATATGGTCATGCCTCCATATACTCACACCTTGTGACATCACTTCTCCATCTCCATATATGGACATGTTCTGACATTCCATGTTGATCCTTCCTAACCCATCCTTCCTCAAACTCTATAGGGCACGCCCCAAAGTTATTAGTGCAGCCGCACCCGGCAGCCAGCGAAAACTAGAGTTCTCAACAGGCCCGAAACTTAAGGCCCGGCCCTACCTGGGCCCTCATCAAACCATGTACACTCAAGACACTGCCCCCGTTGCCACCCTTAGATCTCCATATATGGAGCTGACCCGTTCTGACATTCCATATGTTAATCTGACCTCATCAAACCCTGTATAGTCAAGACACGCTCCATACAGTATATGGCCAGACCTCATCAAACCCTGTACACTCAAGACACTGCCCCCGCTGCCACCCTTAAATCTCCATATATGGAGCTTACCTGTTCTGACACTCATTATGTTGATCTGACTTCATAAAACCCTGTACACTCAAGACACGCTCCATATATGGCCAGTACAGAATTCATTCCCCCCATGCCAAAGCGCCAGCGCTCGTCCAGCAGTCTGCTGTCATCCAGACGGATGCGTGCATGCAACCTCGGTCGCTTCTCGCCCTCATGGCGTCTTGTACTGGTATGTATTGTGTGTGTGTGTGTGTGTGTGTGTGTGTGTGTGTGTGTGTGTGTGTGTGTGTGTGTGTGTGTGTGTGTGTGTGTGTGTGTGTGTGCGCGTGCGTGCATGCTTATATATAGGCTACTGTACAGTAGCAAACTTCGCTCTCCTTGAAAGATTTGCCAGAAGCCTCAACTGAATTTAATATGGCATAGGCTAAATAATTTGTTCTCAAAGTTCTCAAATTGAGCTGGGGACCCCCTGGAACAGGCTCCATAGGGGTTCCAGGGGGTTTAAGGAACCAGCTAGAGGTCCGTAACTCCATCCGAGTGTAGTTATTATGGTGTGTCCGTGAACTAAACGCACACCAAAACTGGGGGTCCTCCTTTACTTATAATTTTAAAAGTTTGCAGACCACTGATATAAATCACAAAATCTGAGATCTGCCTCTTAAATATACAGGGACAAGCGGGCCTAGTCATAACCGTGTCATTAAGAGTGTGACGTGATATGCACTCTGTGACAGATATCTGACCAGATTTGAGCAAGGTCTGACCTATTTTCTCATTCTTAGCATGCTTGTGGTTTGTTCAAGTGCAAATGAAATAGGTCGCTCAAATGGTTACATAAATATTATATTCAGGCCCATGCCCTCTCTTTTTCTGACCCTCTGGAAAGCATGAAAAATGATCGGGACACATCAAGGTGTCCTATAAGGGCTACCCTCTTATTATTATTGGAACTGCTGCCGATCGATTCATTAAGTCAGCTGACCCGTTGCAAGAATGTATACCGTAACTGCTTTTCAAATTAAAACGCCCGATAACCGATGTTTATTTATTTTTCTCGTCTCCTTTTTCTCTCTCTGCCTCTTTTTCTTTTTTTTGCAAATACTCACAGAAATCGGCCTGGCTTTGCGGATCGCAGTAAAAAAAACAATGTTTGTTTTATGCAGCGTCCGTCATGCTTCCAGAACGCAGCTGTAGCGTTGAGCTTTGCAGACGCATGCGGGCAGACTTGTGAAGGTCTCCGGCGTGTGTTAACTTGGTCATTCGGTGCTCAGGCAGCTCCTGCATGGAATGGATCTATCCCGTGAAGAGGATGCCAGCCACAGGACTCCATGTTATTTGGCTTGCAGGCACGCCACGGCTGCGTACGTAACGTCAATGGGGGTGGGGGTGGCGGTGGGGGTGGGGGAAGAGACCCTCCGCCACTGCCAAGTTCATAGACAGATAGTGTAGCGGTAGCCTGTACGAATAATGGGAGGTTTATTTCCTATTTCTTAGCCTATATCTCATTGATTTAGCCTATGTAGGCTGAAATGGGATAGTTTTTAGGGAATGTATAGTAGGCCTATTAGCAAACTTATTTATTAGCTAACGATCTTGACGAAACTGTTGAGAAGTGTCCTGATTGATTTGCATGGCAAATTGGCAACTACACTTAAAATCAACGTGAACTGATGTTGGATTGTGATAGCTAATAGGCTAGATTAATATTAGAGATTATGTTTATTTAGATAACCAATTAAATACATTCTAATAATAATATTCTAATAATGAAAGATAATAATAAATAATAAATGTGATCAGTGTTTGGTGTTAAAATATTTAATTGTTTTTAATCAATTCACCTTTTCACAATTTTCTCAATACTAAATTAATCTATCATACCGTAATATTGCTCAATTGAATGCATATGGCGCTCTCTAGTGGATGCTGGACGAAATTGTTTCTACTCATGGTGCTTCCCAAGTCGGCCTTTCACAAGATGTCATGAATGTGAGTGAGTCAGTGAGACAGTATTTAGAAAACAGCAGTGACACCAATATTTCAAATATTTATTTCTTCAAACTTTGGTGTGTCCAAGGCTCTTCGTGTGGTGAACCAGGCTTGTCATTCATTGACTTCCTGTCAATACAAAAAACAAAAACAAATCAGGAATGCATGCATGCCCAATAGATAAATACACAGAATATAATCATTTTAGTATGCAGTGGTTCCAACATTTTTCTTTTCAGCTTGAGACCCAAAAGAGAAAATTGTGTTGTGTCCCAGGTGTCTCCCGGTACCCAATACCAATAGGACACTTTAAAAAGGGGGGATATTTACTCGTGAGCCATGAAAACGGTTGCATGACCACCAAAAACTCACTCACCCCAGTGTTTCCAGCCTTGGATCTCTCTATAGAGAGCGTCCCCTGGACAGTCGGTGTCCACAACCTGTCTGTGACCCTGAATGGTGAAGTTGGCCACCAGTTGACCACCGCCGACGGCACAGGAGGTCAGACGGTCTCTCACCAACTCCATGGCATGCTGCGAAGGCAGGCTGGAAGAATAGTCACCGATGAACGCAACCCCGTAGCCTTTGTCGTTGTGGCCTTTGGTGTGGGCACCTTGCCAATTCCATCCTCTCCCCATGTATATATAACCATCACCACCGGCGACAAAGCTGAAAGGAGACCAAGATTTACATAGATTACAATCTCCTCTCCCCGAGGCCAAATGTCTGAGTGCCACCTGTGAGGACCAGCTTTTCGATTAATTTAAACACATTGAAGCTGAATGAGCCTTGAGGGTGACATGACGAGCTCCTGAGACTATAAAACACTGTTTGTCAATAAAGTCCAGAGTTTCTGTTCAAGTGTTTTATTCTATTCTTCTGTGTGCTATGTACTAAGTGTAAAGTAGTTACTTTACATTCCAAGTAAAATCTGTTAATGGCATCATTATGTTGCCTCCTGGGTTTGGTTTTAGTCCTGCACGTGTGTCCTACACCTTCTGTTCCTTCACAAGAATTGCCCTTTGTCATTCACAAAATACAGAAGAAAATGCATATTGCATAATGTAACCGATTGCGTATTCACTACTACCTGTAGTGAATACAGGTAGTAGTGAAAAAACAACTACTTAGGTTGAGAATCAGTGATTTGAGAATCAGTGAGAAGATTGAGAATCACTGATTCTCAACCCTTTTCAATTCTCTGGGACCAATATCTACAGTGTAAAACCTCACTGACATGTCACTGATTTAACTCAGAGTTACAGGCCCACAAGAGACACATTGGGTTCCACAACTGTCAATCATTTAGCCGTGGAACGTCCTCAAGGAGCGCCCGTCCCAGACATTGAGAACCACTGTTTCTACCTGTATCCAATGTCGTCCCAGCCTCTTTCGTCCTGATGGTATCGCTGGATGGCTCTCATGTTAGCAGAACACTGGTCAAAGGTCAGACAGGGCTGGCTGGGTATTTCGGTGTGGTGGATGTAAAGGAAGGCCAGAGGGAGGGAAAGGAGTGTCGGAGTCCCTCTGTAGGGCTTTGCACCCCACATACACCGTGGAATGATGGCTGGGCAGTCTGTGATATCTCACACACACACACACACACACACACACACACACACACACACACACACACACACACACACACACACACACACACACACACACACACACACACACACACACACACACACACACAGGTTTGAGTTACCTTGCCATGATGTAACTCCAACGGTGGCCAATATAACAAATTGTTGCTCCATTTATTAGAAATGGATCATTCAAAATAGGCTCCTCATTGACTTAAATTGCAATTGCACAGCTCTCAAAGTCATTTTTTTAGCATGTGTCCTATTACTTAGTTGTGAAGTTGCAAAAATCTGGACCTTCGACTTGACTTCTGTCTGTTCTGCTGTGAGACCTGACCTACTGTATGTGCAACATGGCTGCTTAGAGCCTACATTTTAGACAGTACAATCCAGGAGCTGTAGTTTATTCAAAGAACACTCACAGGTCTAGTGTAAAGTAAACAACTGCTTTGCACACAGTTCTGTCTTTCTGTACCGTTTGTCTGGAGTAACCTTGGTGTTATACTATAGTTAAAGCTTGATTATGCATGTTGGTAGAGGTCTGGGTTATCTAGTTACTTTGCCTTGATGTAACTCCAGATATTGGTGAGACGTCTTGAATTGCTGCTCTGTTGATTAAAAAACAAAATCATAACCCAACATAGTCTCCGTATTGAGCTACATTACGCAGTCACTGCGTCGCAGTGTGAAACATATCTCAAAGCCACACTTTTAGCACACAAAATGCAAACAAAGAGGATTCTGTGACATTACGAATCCTGACTTTATGAAAATGTCACATTTCTGTTTAGTTTAACATTTGTAGATCTGGATCTACCTGCATGGATCAAGTTCGGATCATCTTCCCAATTCAAATTTCAACTATTGAAGACAGCTCGCCATGGCAAAGTAACTACACACTCAAACCACTTATACCAAAGTGTAGTTTTGCTTAAAATAAACACGGTTTATGGCACATCAAATGTGATTTGTTACCCATGTATTTGTGGACAAATTCTTTCATCCCCTCATTCACCACGATAGTGAGTTCCTTCTCCTCCATCACATCCATCTTGGGTTGTCCTGCTAGCCTCCGCTCCAGGGCTGTAGAACTCACTACCTGCCTGGCCAGGATCGGAGGTCTGACCAACTCCTGAAAGTTCTCCCTGCGACGCTGGCTAACATGGACCGGAGTGGTGTCTGATCCATTCGTCCAGTCCATGCGTTGGCAGTAGTATGAACTCAGCAGGCTGCTAAGCTTGACGGCAGGACCTCTGGACTGGGCGGAGGAGACCTCCATCCCTACAATCACACCATCCATACCTCCATTGACCATGGCGGTAGTGATGCGGGAGACCGGACCAGAAAGGTTGAAGTTGACGGGTGTGGAGATGCTGTCCCAGCAGCCATCTGGGCCCAGACGCTGGGGGGTGATGGACTTCTGGAAGTCCCCAAAAGAGAGAGCCAGGTCTCTGGCCAGCGTGAGGGGGTACAGACCCTCAACGCCACCCGTAATCTTGGAGAGGAGTCCGACTTCGATGCCCAGGAGGAGGGGTCTGAGTGCGACTGTGGTTCCATCTGAAGTCAGGACGACTCCCTCTTCTCTGCCATCCTTGGTCACCCTGTGGTGTATCGCCCCGTCAAAGTAATCTGAGAGACCAGCCTCCATCACGGCTCCATCAGAGGACAAGCTACCAAGGAAGTGTTGAATGAATGTGTCCATCAGCCCAGCTGCCCTGCGCAGGCTTCGCAGCACATCGATGGGCTTCAGACCCGGGTTGGCCTCCTCCACTTCCTTTATGGCCTCGATGAACTCATTCATGTGCCAGTTACTGGGAAAAGCTAAGAGATGAACAGTGACAATACCTTACTTGACATGATTTGTAAGACAGTTCTAACTCAGTAGAATGTGTATTGATTTACTAAGTCATACTGTGTATAACCTTTCCAATGAAACAAAATATATAATCTTTCCCTGGGATATTTATCACAAAATTACCTAGGCAGAGAAATGTACCACAAATGCATGCATTTATGTATTTCTATGTTAATAAATACAGTTTCTGACAACTTGTTACGTTCCAAAAGATCCCCCCTTTTTGCCAATAATTGGCAAAACACTCAAATTGTATTGATATACATTAATATTTTTAAAATAATGTAAAGAAAATTATGGTATTCTTTAAATAAATAAAAACTTTTATCATTTTGATACCGATAGTATATACTGTATGTTGATATTCGTTCTTCTGATCCAAGCCAGAACACAATTGATTGAGGCAGAGAACCACCGTGCAAATAGAAATCAAAACCACGAAATGCTGAGATTACTCAGATTACTGAATGACACAAAGTCTTGTATGATGCCCACCCCTGACCCCACATTACTACAAAACTATGTTTTGAGACCATCATACATTTCATGACAAAATATAAAATAAATAAATATTGTATTTACCATCTGTGGAAATACTGGACAAGACCACAAGAATGGTGACAGACCATATGATGTATCTCTCCATGTTGTAATGTATCCTATCCACCCAGGACCAGCAACACTTTAAGATCCAGCTGAATCAAATGCTCTCTCATTTTAAACACACAGAAAGAGGTAGTTACTAGTTCCCCACAGGGCATTGGGCAATGTGGGAAACTGCCACCTGTAGCAAGCAAAGGATTATGTTTGACCTTACATGCCCCAAGAACCCTGGGTATAATATGTTGACACAGCTGGCTTTGACAGTAATATACAGCCTTTCAGACATTCTCTAATATATTATATGTTGTTTTGTTTTTTTCAGACTGATAAGACTCAATAAACAAATAATAATAACTAAATGGAGAAACGAGAACTCCTACACAGGGAGGAAGTGAAACTGTTGGTGGACCACACACAACCTGGTCCTGAATGTCAACAAGACAAAGGAGATCATTGTCAACCTCAGACGGAACAAGCACAGTCAAATCCCCTTCTCATAAAGGACACAATAGGAGGTTCCTGCAGGAACTATAGGTACTACCTCCTATGAGGGTTACAGATCATAGATATAATAAAAAAAATCTCAGAGCTACAGAATGAGGGACTGAGCTGGGAACATATTGGGGCTATGATTGAACCTGATTCCGACCCCTTTCCGCTAGTTTTACACCGTGTCTACTATACAGTATGTTTACTACACATATATTGACAATCCAGGTAATAACACTCTAATAAGACTTTTTAATTGTGAAATATGATAGACCTAATAGCTGTCATCAGTTATTTAAATTTACTTGATGTTATTCCTTCCTCGACTCAGTCGACTGTAATAAAGGAACATTATTTTTAAACAGACTTTTTGTATATTTCATTTCACTATTATAAATACCTACAAGTGGATGAAACCATTTTCAGGTTGTGATACCTATTGTGTTGTGATACCTATTAATAAGAATGGTCTCACTCTATGTTTTCATAATTGAAATTCTAAAAGTACAGTACAGTAGTTAAAGATTTAGCTGGGGACCTGGAGTCCTTACAGCGCCACCAACAGGTGGATTTTTGAAAATGACTCAAATCATGAAGGCAGTGTGCAACGTGGAATCTTTCAGACTTTCATACTAGGCTGAGGAATATACTGTATATCCCACCTTTTTCACATTGGCCAGTTACAGCGCCACCAACAGGTGGATCTGTTGTTGTAGTAACGACCCAGCACACTCAAACAAAAGAGGCTGATGACCCCCCTTGGGCCCCCTCAACTGCGCGAAAAATGAAAGCTAGTAGCTACTCTCAGTAATAGTATAGCCTACCTAGACACTTTACCCCCCCCCTCTCTCTCCGTTGAAAAGTACAGGAAAAATCTCAAAGTACAGGTAAAAACTCTCTCTCTAGAGACGGCTCGCCCTCTCGCCCCAAGCCGTGGATTGGGAGATCCGTGATCCGTGGATATCCACGATTGGGATATGCGTTCTCAGGCTAATGTTTTCAACAAGCACAATTCTACTCAATCACTTTAAATTAATTAAGTGTCAAACATGACTGAGTGAAAACAGCATTGTATTATAAGGAGGCATAAAAGACTGGGTCTCGCTGTATTACTCAGGCTGCACTGCAGTGTCTATTCACAGGCGCGAACCCACTACTGAGCGGCACGGGGGCTTTGACCTGCTCCGTTTCCGACCTGGACCGATTCACCCCTCCTTAGGCGACCTGGTGGTCCCGGGCTCCCCCAGGAGCACCATATCGATACCGAACTTAGTGCGGACACCCGATCGACATGGTCCACAGCAGCTCAGAACTCCTGAGCTCAAACGATCCGCCAGCCTCAGCCTCCCAGTAACTTGGATTACAGGCGCACGCCACTGCACCCGGCGAGAAGCACAGATACTTCTAGGGCTTTTATCTTTGAGAGAAATTACGTCATCGGTAAGACTGCAGTCTACACTGCCATCTAGCGGTGAAAAATAGAATTGGTCAGAAGAGAGAAAGTTGTCGCCAGAGTGGAGTAAATACTTTCTCATTGGAATGGAAAACTAGCGGTATAAATCAGTTCCTGAGAATTCCAGTAATGCAGCATTGCCACTGCCACTAGACTACACCAATCTATAACACTGTCTAAACACTAACTGTAGACTGTAGTCAAAGCAGGCTACACAAGTACACAACCCCATTACACCACTGTTTACAAGTGAAAGTTCCTCAATTTATTTTTTGTTGCTGTTAAAAGTATTGGACTTTGGAATAGAGATAAATGCTTTTTGCATTGAAACCACCTGAATGCACTGTATGCTCCTAGACTGCACAGTAGGTCTTCTTGCGACAGTGGATAAGTAGAAATGAGCATTGACTCACAGTACTTAAATAAACTTTATTCATTTAAAAAAGGTCAACAACCTTGATGTTTGACACACCATGCAAACAGATGACTTCTGGATCAATGGTATAGTCATAGTAAAGTGCTAACAGCTTTCATTATGCCATCTTGTGAAACAGTCATCAGGGGGTGGGACTCTTTTCGGACGCTGGGACCTGATGGGGCACATTTTACAGCACCAGCTACTACTAGTAGGGCGGGGTTATATAACCATAACCTCACAAAAACTATGCCTAAACCTAACCTTAACCCTAACCTGTAAAACATGCACCCCCCCAGCACCCATCGACTCCCAGCATCCGCGAAAAAGGTAGTTCCATCAGGGGGTCAACCTTAGAAGAATAATTTACATCACATCAGTAATACCAGCAAATCAGTACCCATTGCAATTCTATACTCATCTGACATCCAGTGAGTTTGACCTCATTACAAATGTTTTATTTTATTTTATACTTGCTGCCACTATTGTTGAACAACCAAATGTATTTATTTAAATGAACAGCACAATGAGAATAGCATTTCTCAAATTCATTGTATATTTAGTTTTGACTGCAAAACCATGGGCAGGCTGCCTGTCACTCTGTCCATAAATTAGCTGATGTATATTTGTTGTTTATTTGTTGACTAAGGCTAAGAATATTGGAATGCAGAGGACAGCAAAGTTCTAGGGAAGGTTAGAGGTCCACTCATGAAACCGTTATATATATCATATATATATATATACATATCCTGAACAAAATGAAGCTCAAGAAATGAATATGAAACATTAGCTGACTGAGTAACTTTACCCATTTTAACTCAAAATAAGGAACCATTTTCAGGGTATGTGGCGAACAAGAGTAGAAAAATAGCACTTTTTGAAGTCGAAAAAAGAAAACTTGTATTTAAAGTATAATTACACTACACACAAGTCCACAAGTTCAGTGGTATATTTCCCGGTGAAAACCAGACTTGCTACAGCATTTCTCATGCCGATTTGCATTTCTTATGGATCGGCAAGTTTTGACGTATACATGAAGCATCGGATGCATCTATTTGCCCACGGTGAACGACTGCAGTCCAGTGATGGCTCTGCCCAGGATCAGAGCATGGATGTCATGTGTACCTGGAAAACAACAGAATCCATCATGACACACTGGTACAACATGCAGTAGTACGTACGAGTACGTGCAGAGTGATATCATGCAGACCTAGGGGCTGCATCATTCATTATCATTTTCAATATATTTATAAATCCTAAATAAATCTTATGAAGCATGTTTTTACAGCATGGCTCTGTAGGACAGTGGTTCTCAACCTGTGGGTTATCAGGATTTTCAGGAGGGGGGGGGGAGATTCTATAATGGAATTCAATGGGGCTCGGATCGGGCTGAAACCATGCCCAAATATGGGTCATCATGGATATGGAGACGTCATAGATGACTGCGTGACATCACAGGTTGACCACAACACACATTTCTCCAATTAATCTAACCAACGGCTAATGAGCCATCTATGTTTATATGTACAGTAGCTTGGTTTGTGCTCCTGAGCAGCCGTTCAAAATTATGTTCTGGTTTAGGAACCGTTGGTTTACTGTTCATGGTCGAGCATTTTATATCGTTTTGTATATTTGCCATAATGTGACACAACCTGAACTGCAGTCTATGTATTAAAAGTGCTCTCTACATGGGTGGCGATGGCCTATTAAGGGAATTGAACCATGCTACTCGCTGTCAGGCTATGTGGTATATAGGCTCTAATGTAGACTGAAAGCGAGTCACGGGTTCGATTCCCGAGCCTGACAGCCTTTGCTGCGTCACTCTGTCTCTCCCTGTTTGCTGTCACTCTCTACTATACTATCAAAATAAAAAGGCAGAAAAGACCAAAAAAAAGTGCCAGGGACGTCATCCCGTATCTAAATCAGCTATGCACTGGATGCCATGCCCGTATAGACGTATAAAAAAAAAAAAAAAAAAAAAAAGAAGTGCTCTACAAATCCAGTTGATGACTATCATGCATAATGTTTACGCTAGCTGAAAATAGCCAATCTACAAGCCCAACACATTTGCGTTGTAGGGCTTGTAGATTGGCTATTTGCAGAGCGATAATGGCTCCCTACCTTCGTAGGTGTTGACGGCCTCCAGGTTCATGACGTGGCGGATGATGTGGTATTCGTCTGCGATGCCGTTCCCTCCCAGCATGTCCCTGGCCTGCCTAGCTATGTCTAGCGACTTGCCACAGTTGTTCCTTTTCAGCATGGAGATCATCTCTGGGGCCGCTCTGGTGGGACACACACACTCAGGGCTGTATTTTGTGTGTCTTAAGTACCAGGTCTTATTACCTAACTTGAGTAAACTAAAGACCTGGAGGCGTGATCAATGCTCTTTGGCCACTCAGAATAGCCAAATGGCATTGATCACGCCTCCAGGTCTTTAGTTTACTCAAGTTAGGTAATAAGACCTGGTACTTAAGACACGCAAAATACAGCCCACAGTGTCATATACTGTGATCAGTCATTTTTGTCGAGAAGGCAACGCCTGGATAATAATTAACTCTCGTCTGGTAAAGAGCAGTGTTCATTTTGGTGACTAAAACTATGAAGAAAAATGTTTGTCGACTACCTTTTTTTAATGACTAAAAACTAAATAAAAGCTAAGGTATGATGACAAAATCTATGAGTATGTATGTTAGTCAACAAATAAAAACTAGACTAAAATGTCAGCCAGTGGGGACCAGTCAACCGTATTCGGGAACGGTTCAAATTAAACAGACTCAGGCCTCTTTTAGACGGCGACCATCTCCAGATAAAACAGAAAAGTCCCGTTGCGTTCTAATTTTTGATTGACCCTTTACACAAGAACGCACACTTTATGAAAACGCTATAATGTCGCTAGGTAGCGGTAACGGTCTGCCAAATAAACCAGTCACCCACGTACGAAAAGAAGAACCAGGTAGCCCCCCTTCACGCAATCCTATTGGGGTTTTGAATGACGCTTCAGACCACAACGGGGTTGTGGCCGTCGCTCGTTGCCTGCTTTGCAAGCAGGCAGAGAGCGCCACGGGATGGTTATATATTTTATAATACATTAGGCTACATAAACGCTGCTGCCACCTATCAAGGCATTTTATTTACATCATGGTTTTACATTCACCATCGCTGATGAGCGGCGCTTTGTAGGGAGGCTTGTTCATTGTAGGATATCATATATGGCTCTGCATCAATGTAATAAACTGTTAGCCAACATGAGCCATGATGTCATAAGTAAGATGTCATAATTGTGGATTCACCGTTTTGCCTGTTTACACGGAGACCGGAGGAAACGTTGTTTTCAAAGATTTCCACTTTGGAATGTGGTTTCAGTTTGTTGCGTTTTCACCTCCTGAAAACGCCGTTCTCTTCTAAAAGGGACACCAGCAAACAATACTTTATTTTGCCGTTTCCTATGAACACCGTTCTCGTCTAAAGACCACCTCAGTCCGTCTCAGTGTGAATCCCCTATTAATCAACTGTAGATTTAGTCGACTAAAGTCTTATGATATTTAGTCAATTAAACCTAGACTAAAACATTTCAGATGACTAATATATGACAATTCAAAAGACTATGACTAAAGCTTAATTAATATGTGCTGTCAAAATTAACACTGGTATAGAGGAGTTAGAAGAGTATTTACTTCTTGTCATCGATGAGTCTCCCCAGCTGTAGACAGGCCTGCAGGCCGATGGTAATCTCCGTCAGCATGTCAGCCATCTTCTTCTGCATCAGCTGGTTCCTGGCTAGCGGCACGCCGAACTGGATTCTAAAATCCATAAAAATCATAATTTAAAGCCCAAAATGCTGCGTATCCAAAGCCTCCATTCCATCATTCTATTTAAATTTATTTTTATGAACAAATGTGATGAGATTTGGTGTAAAGGGGAAATGAGGGAGCGGACAAAGTACAAAGCCCTGGGGGCCCTTGGGCCAAGGAAGTGTGTGTGTGTGTGTGTATACTGTATATATGTATGTATGTATGTAAGTGTGTGTGTGTGTGTGTGTGTGTGTGTGTGTGTGTGTGTGTGTGTGTGTGTGTGTGTGTGTGTGTGTATTGTGACGGCCCTGCCCCCTCTGCCTCTGCTCAGTAGGCTATCTGGCAGCCTGGGTGATTAGGGCAGAGTGGAGCAGGCCGTCAGGCCAACTGTGTACACCTGAGTGGGGTGTGGTCTCTGGGAGAGTATATAAGGGCCTTCCATGCTCTCGAGCCAGCTATCTTACCTTCCTTTCAAGCAGTTGCACACCTTTTACAACACTCACACACAGCACACTCCATACATCCATACACTGCATACATGACTGATTACTGACATTGTCCCATCTCATACCAGTTTATTTGATTATTGCTTACTTATTTTAACTTAGAATAATAAATATAATATAAAAGGTTTGCCTTGTGTGTGGACTCCCTTTTTGTCATGTATTGCCCTAGAGTGCATGACAGTATATATATATAAACACGTCGACAGACAGGCAGCTTACGTACCTGTCTAGTGTGTACTGGCGAGCGGCGTGGAAGCAGAACTCGGCAGCTCCCAGGACGCCCCATGAGATGCCGTAGCGAGCGTTGTTGAGACAGCCGAAGGGACCCTTGTACCGGACAGAAGAATTAAAGCACTTAGTTTACAGTTTACACGCACGTGAAATCTGTGTGTTTTTCTTAACAGAAAACAAGGGTCTAAAGCAGTCGTTCTCAACATGTGTGTCTCAAAGACCACAGGAGTCCTTCAGAGGGTTCCAGGGGGTACACAAAAAAACCCAGCAAGGTACAAATTACCGGTAGTCACTTTACATGCTCACAATGCATCGACGCGACACCTTGTAAGCTTGTAGATCTGCTATTTAAGCAGTGTTTGAACATTTATGATAATTTCTTTATTTTTGATGACAGATTTGCAATGGTTAATTTCATAATTTCAAAGTTAATCCAATGAGAGAATGAGAATGTATAACTCGGAATGTGGAATGTAATGAACACTCAGGATTTTACATGTGCACATGTGGCACATTAGGTGCGCTCACCCCCAGGCCGGAAACTTTGGGCAGCAGGTTCTCCTCTGGAACCTCCACCTCATCCATGAGGATCATGCCGGTGGCCGAGGCTCTCAGGGAGAACTTTCCCTCGATCTTGGGCATGGAGAGACCCTTCATGCCACGCTCTAGGATGAAGCCACGGATTTTTCCGTCTTCCGTCTTAGCCCAGACCACAGCGATGTCGGCTACCGGGGAGTTGGTGATCCTGTAAATAGAAAGGAAAAACAATGTTAAAGCTGCTAAAATAGATATCGTCTCAGGGTCTACTCTGTGGGAAATGTAATTTATACCTAAGATGGAATGCTCCCTTGGCCAGAGGAGATGTTGGGCTTTGAGCTTCAGGGCTGCTATGACCCTATGGTCCTAATAGGCAGACCACCAAATACTTAAGATGTACTAGTTATATTTTATAAAAGTACTCTATACAGATTGGTCAAATCTAATGTTTTATTTACTAAAGTAATACCACAATACGTTATGGTAGGAGAGACAGTACTGTTTGTTGGTGACAGCTGTTCAATAAAATATGCTATAACTTTTTAAACGTATGTTATCTGGTTCACAGCTTCACATGTGTGCATCCGTTTAATGAACAGATACATAAGGTTTAATTTAGAGAGAATCCAGATATCCATGTTTTCTATTGTCCGACTAATGTGACTATAGTAACCTGACACAATTTTAATTTCATTTCATCGCCAGAACATGATTTCTTTAATGGGCATGACTAGCGATTCAGGGCTGACCCAGGCTATGACGATAGTAAAAAAAAACTTCAGCTAAATTAAGATATGCTATTGGAGCTGGAATTACGAGGCTGCTGGCACCAGACTTGGTTCATCTTGAAAATATTATATCAAATTGTAGTTTGGCAAATATGACTAAAGGGCTCCCCCATGTGGACAACTAAGTCTTAAACACTTACATTTTGTTAAACAGATAAAAGTGCTTACAGGAACGTACGTGTATATTCCCAAAACTTAACCCTAGCCCTAAAAAAGGAAGTGGGACAGCAACACAAAAGCTTAATTATTGTCCAAGTCAAAACATATACTATAATCTGAGGGGGAAACAAGGGGAAACAATTCACGTCCCAAAACAATTTCTACAGTATTTCGCCATTACAGTATTATTTAGGACAGTGGTTCTCAAAGTGGGGTCCAGGCAGGGTCCCTCAACCAGGGTTCCTTGAGGGGGTTCCAAATGCTTCTTACAGGTCTATTCAAAGGAGCTGTGGCTACATGCGTGTACTGTACTTGCAACCGTTTGGTTGAAGGAGTTGCATATTTTTACTATTTTTACTTTTAAACCTTTTACCCATAACAACATGCCCAAAATAGGGATAACTTATGAACTGATTATTTTATTCATTTACCTTATTTTCTTTTTATAATTGATTAATTTGATTAGTTCAATTAACTGTTGCACCCCTGTTGTGTTTACCAGGTCTTTGATCCAGTGAGGGAGTAGGTGCCACTGGAGGGGTTGTATTTGGCTCTGGTCTCCATGCCGCCAGGGTCGCTGCCGTGGTTGGGCTCCGTCAGCCCAAAGCAGCCCAGGATCTCCCCACGGGCTGGAGGACAGAGCATTGGACAAACAAAGGCACATCACATCACACCCCAGTGACCCCACAGGCATTTTGAACGTGTCTGTCGATTGAATGCTGCCGTCGTCTACACTGGATCCACATATGGGTCCTCTCTCAGGCTTGCAACAAACATCATACCTCTGCTGTCGGGAAGAAACCACCGAACTCCAAAATGTTCATTTTTCAGGAAATTAAGAAAACATTATATTTTGAAAACGACCAACAACAATCAAAGTTGGTGTTGTGACTTTATATATTGTCAATTACCTGCATGAGATGGGGAGAGGTGGTGGAGTTAGTTGCTTAGCAGACAGTTTGTGGGTCCAATGGAGGTTTTGTCCATAAGAAGTAGTATGCGTTTTTTACTACTTTCCAAAAAACAAAACTACTTTCACAAACCTCAACCCCAGCAAAGGTGGTTTGCTCCTGACAGCAACGATATAGAAACTAAAGAGTATCGTTTTTTTAATCATTTAAATTCACAACACTTGCCAGTACATTAGACATTGCTCTACAAATGTCTATCGTTTGATGTTCAGTTATTACCTTCTGTCAACAGTTAGCTTGCAAATAATATACACGTTGGGCTACAATGAATATACAGTAATTCGGTTCACAATCTCAACTTTCCACATCCCCTAGTCTGGTTACTTTTGTGAATGAGTTTTAAGAACGTCCTCACTTGAGGATCCAGTCTCCTTACCCAGCCTGGGGAGATATTTTTCCTTCTGCTCCTCGGTGCCGTAGGCGTTGATGGGGTGCATGACCAGGGAGGACTGGACACTCATCACAGAGCGGTAGCCACTGTCCACTCTCTCCACCTCTCTGGCAATCAGGCCGTAAGCCACGTAGCCGACCCCAGCACAGCCAAAACCTTTATTTACATCACATAAGGGTGAAAAGGAAAGAGAGAAAATGGTGGACCGTCAATTTGAACCACTTAAACCAAGTTCTAAAAATTCTTAGTTGACCGGGTCCCTCAGGGCTCTATACTAGGACCGCTCCTTTGCTGAAAATCTACAAGCTTACAACATGTCACAACGGGATGCACTGCAAGCTTGTAGATTATTTTTGCCAGACGTTTTCAGCTAGAATAGAGATGCTAGGCTTCACATGGTAAAATTCATCAGGATCATCATTGTACACAGAGCTGGTCAATATACTGAATTACAATATCATATATTTTACTGAGGGGGGGGAAAAAAAGTATTAATAAGGCTGTATTGTAACGGTCTAGCACATTTGGCCATTAGAGAGTGCTGATTTGAAGGAAATATATGGCATTATTGAATAATATTGTCTTTTAGAACATTAGAACGAGATTTGTCTCCAATCTGGCATTGTTGTGACAAACATGTGCTTTCAGTTCCACTCCATAGCAAGAAGGAATGTGATCCACTTTAGGAAGTGTTGTATTTTTGTCTTGGAGCAACAGAAAACAGAGTCTCAAACATGACCATTATCACGGTTAGAAAAATAATTAAACAACAATAATCTCCTCTGTCTGCTGCTTCCCCTTTAACCTGTTAATATTTATGATCCAGCCCTCATTATAGGCTTATATTTTATTCCTCTGGCATGCTGTGGTATGAATAAACAACAGGTGTCCTAAGTTCACCCCACTGTCTGCAAAAGCGACCAAAGTCCATCCCAAGCTGTTACTTTGTTCTAGATTTTGGCATAATGTCAAAAATAGTAAAAATAGGCTATTTTGGCATTTATCGTACAATAAAGTATACGTGTATACAGGGCTTAACAGCTTGCCTTGAACCCTTCTGTCCGTATTTGGTGTAGAGAGAAAAAGACTAGAGCCCTGGGTTCCCAGCCAACTACAGTAAGTATATTATATAGGCTAGGCCAGGGTATAAGTGGTTCAAAGCTTCACGGTGAGTGAACACTCACCTTTGATGGTGGGACCGAGGACACCAAGCTCTCCCATCTCTGACACTATCTCCCTGTCGAACACTGGCAGACATTTACAGAAGAAATCAGTTTAAGTCAAATCCACTTTCAGCAGGATGAATGTAGTACTCAACTATAAAATGCAAGTAAACATTTTTTTTATAGGAAATTAACAACCGCATTATCGATAATCTCTCGCACAGAGGACAAAAGTGCCATTCTGACCAATCAGACGCCAACATTTATTCAGATGACTTGGTGTTGTGGATAGAAGAAACGTATCATTCTCCTGTCAGAGAAATAATCGTTTGTATGACAGATAAAACCACACATTAAATGAAATGTAACGAGAGAACATTGCTGAAAAGTTGGGCATATTAATGGCAAGCATTTTTCCTCTGTAGCTATGAAGAATAACCTTGTCAGTCTCGACCTTTGTTCTTGTCAACGGCTGAGAAACTACAATGAACATACATCACCCCACCTTTCTGAGATCTTGAACTGTTTCTGCAACAGCTGTACTAAAAATCGAAATAACAGTTTTGTGTGCGTTAAGTAGCACCTGTATTGCTTCAGATCTTTGTAGAGCATCAGCATATTCATATGGGACTTGGAAATGTGTTTAGCCAAGTGGTTCTCAACATGGGGTCCAGGGGTCCTTGAGAAGGTTCCAGGAGGTCCCCAGCAAATCATTGATCCAAATCGGCCCTAATGGGTCCGTTACTCTGACACTGTGCCCCCATATAATTGGCAAAACACTAATATTTTAATGATAATATAACATTAACTTTTACAAAAAGTGCTACCAATAGATAAGAACTTAAAAGTATACTACATTAGTTCCCTTGATCAAAGATGGAAGATGGAACACAATCGATTAATTGATCATTTAACCCATTTTGGGCGGGAACCCCTTTTGGTGTTAGCATTATGTTATGCTTTAGCTATTGAAAAATAGCAGATCTACAAGCTCATAGCGCGGCACCGAGTGCCGCACTACGAGCTTGTAGGTCTACTATTTTTTTTAATCGAAGAATGACTGACATAGAAACATAGCTTTTTCAGAAAACTGTCATTTTCAAACAGACATTTTTAGAATCTAAAAATATCTAAAAAATGGGTTAAACAAACATGGTCAGATGGGTGGGCCGCGGCAAGATTTTGAAGCGGGGGGGGACTAATTCAGAAAAGGCAGAGAAACCACTGCTTTTTGTCACAGTGTTCTACCTTCGTTTCTGTTGGCCATCAGGATGCGGGGCATGAGTTTCTCCTGGCAGTAGTCACGGAAAGTGTCTCTGACCATGATCTCGTCCTCCGTCAGCTGACCGTCGAGATCCAGGGCATCGCGCCAGTTGAACTGCACCTTGGCTGGTGGTCATACATTATTATGAGAACAATTGAGAGCAGTCTTTTATACCAGTGGTTCTCAAAGACCCAGCTGGGGTCCTAGAGGGGCTTCCAGGGGGTCCCCAGCTAAATCGGTGAGCATCGAAATAAGAATGAATGCTATTCAATACTTTTGGCTATTCAAAGATTGGGGATCTACAAGCTAACGTGATCACAACTGTTACGTGAGCTTGTACATCTAACGTTTTTGGAAAAACTGTAAAAATGTTTAATACTTTTGTAAATTTTTAACAAAACTAAATCTTCTCTTGCGGGCGTCCTTGACATGAAAATGTTTGAGAACCACTGAATGTGCTATTCCACTGTGTACAATCAATCTGACTTGTGTTTTATCCTTTTGATACATATGGACATGAATATATTACCGGTATATATATATACTATATTCATGTATGCATTTTTCTCAATATAAACACCAATGAATCAAAAGCAATAGTGTCATTATGTAACAGAATAATCCTGGTCAACACCTACGTGCTTTGGGCTTCAGCTCAGGCTTGTCCGAATCTGTGGAATTACAACCCAGATATCAGTCGTCAGAAATATACACTTTTCAAGAAATTAAGATCTGACAAAGCATTCACTCTGTTATAACTTATAGGCCGTTTATAACTTCTTATTTTGTAAGACATGGTAATTACTAGTAAGTTATTTTCAGCTGGAACGTGTATCGGCGAACGTATGCGACTCTATGCACAGATACAGTATCACATCATTTATTGTGCGATAGCTTATTTACAGAAACACAGTGGTAATGGAGGAGGCAACATTAGTCACAGCTAGCCAAATGTCATCGTCAAAATGTCCTTCATTCTCTGCATGTATTTGATAATGTTTTATAAAAGGGGTTTAACCATAAAACGACAGCAATCATATTGCATCGATACATGGTTAGTAGAATAATACATATAAATGTAATGCACTGGTATTGGATTGGAACTTGGTACCGACAGATATGCAGGTTCAGTTATCGCTTATCGGTACCAGGAAGGGGGAAATGGTACCAGAACATCTCAATTACATAGAAGGATAACATAAGCTCCAGGGGTTGACACCAAGGTCTCAGAGGCACTTGCCCTTCGGTCAAGTACAGGTCATGTTCTACTTGACCAAAGGTCATGCCCACTTGCACGAAAAGTAAATTGTCCATTATAAAATGCTAGGTAAAATTTGAATAGCCGTTCTTTTTTTCCCCTTTTTTTACACTTTCTGGGGCTGCTCGATAAAAATATATATCACACCTCAATGTTTATGCCAAATAACTGCTAATGAATACGACTATGGGTTCACACTTGTTATTTTAAATTTGTGTAGCAACAGTGAAAACAGCACATTATAGGTAAACAATGCTCTGGCCACGTTCAGGTGTTTAGACCGATATCTCATGTTGGGTTTATAGACGGTTGCATCCCCCTCTCGTCTCAAACGAGAACTTGCCCGGTCGGTCAACCTGAAAGCAGGGTCAACCTGAAAGCAGACTCCACCTGGCAGCCCCAAAGTTTTATTTACCTGCCAAGGGAAGGTGGGCAAGTCTTAGTTAGTGTCCATGGCTGAGCTTGATTATCAAACTCCCATCCCCCGAGTTAAAGGTACTGGTAGCCAATATTATCAGGAGCCAGTAGCACCACCTGACAAGTTCAAACTTAGCCTAATTATTGCTTAAATGGCGTATGCATTACTGTATGCATATACAATGCATAGCCATTTAAGCTATAACTTGGCTAAGTTTGAACTTAGTGTGAGGTGGTACTTGCCTGGGTTTGATTACATCCAGCCTTCAGAGCAGCAATGAGACAATATGACAACAGTAAACAACAGTATGATAGGTTTCAAATCTAATAATATAGTATACAACAATTTAGTCATTTCATATTTGCAGTTACAAGTCAATGCTAAATAAATACCGAGTCTGCTAGCAGGTGCTGCTGCAGTGCCCTGGGCTCTAGAAGCTGCGATGAAGGCACACCTCTGTGGGTTGAGTAACAGCCGACACACAGCGCTCCGCAATGCCATGGTGGACATCTGTTTATGAGAGTGCAGGGGAGAGGGAGACAGGAAGATTGGTGGCAACATTGTGTTGTTCAAAATTCAAAACAAAACAATGTAACCATAATTAAGATGACATCATCAATAGAGTCGACCACGATATGAAGGCAATGATACCACAATTTCACACATGAGTAACACACTACACTATATCTCAACATTCAACCACCACACGTTACCGTAGCCCCTCTCGGAACCCCCTGAGTCAGCCCAATCCGAACCGAACCGGGCTGACCCGTAGGGTCCCTGTGCGGTGATGTGTTTTCGTATGGAAATGATGGAACGCGGACATAAATACCTTCGGTAACGTGGTTTCTGCGCTGTTTGAGGGCTTCTGTTCGTTTGAGGGCTTCTGAATGTGTGAACTCTAGTTTACAACGTACACCGCTGCGAATTCTCCTGTGCCGCGGAAGCCATTAAGTATTTTTAATCTATGTTTGACCGATTTGGAAGCTTTGATTCCTCTCTTCCTTCCTTGTTTATTTACCGTTTATTGTACCGCCTCCCGCTGTGCGGTTGGCTTGTGCGTGGCTACATTCCTGCCTCTGATCTGTTCTGTCATAGCTATAGCCACTAGCTAGCCAGATAGGCGGTACAATGAGGTGTCAATAAATAAGGAAGGAAGAGAAGAATCAAAGCAACCAAATCGGTCAAACAAAGATTAAAAATACTTAACGGCTTCCGCGGCACAGGAGAATTCGCAGCGGTATTTATAGTTCACACATTCAGAAGCCCTCAAACGAACAGAAGCCCTCAAACGGCGCAGAAACGACGTATCCAACGTATTTATGTTTATTTCTGTTCGCGTACCAGGTGGCAGGGTAGAGGTAGAATAGGACCCCATGGTAACTGGGTCTCAAAAATGTCAGAAACTTCAGTACCATTGGGTTCTGACTTGTGGGGCTAACGTTACCGGTACTTGGTGACAACATTACATGTAGTCAAAGACCCTTTGCTATGCATTAAACCACACAGACCCTGATAACTCAAAGAATTTATACATGGAGCCAAATAGACCAATAGATGTGGTGTGGTTTCATTTGGATCCATTTATTCACTCTCTGATTTACAGACTTGTAGGGTCCATTTGGTTCCTGAACTAACAATCATTTAGCTGGGGACCCCCTGTAACCCCTCCGGATGGCCCCTGGGGGTCCCTCCCTAGACCCCACTTTGAGAACCACTGATATAATGACTAGCAATATATGTGTATACTAGTCTGTAGACCTTATCTTCTGCTGTAGCTTCATAGAATGATTTGTTCGTTGTCTGTCCTGAAATGGTTTCAATAAACTCAGTATGACAGAAGTTTGTCTCTTATAAAGACTACATACAGTTAGTATTAGTATAACACACTCAGAATAAATAACACACTCAGAATAAGAGAAAAGCCCTATCAGACAAGCTGTCACTTATTTCTCACAGACTTTGAGAGAGAATATAGCATTGCCATTGCTTCTATAGCCAGCTAGGCTTTATGTAACGTAATGGTCTCTAGACAGTTAGCTTAGCAAGTCAAGTAGTCCCGCGGATAATTTGCAAACATAAAAGCCACATCCACAGAGTAAACGGACATACAGTGCATTTTCTTTGCATCTGCAAAGTCATAAGAAAAGACTGAACCGTTAAGAGCACTTACATGTGTTTCTGTGTACTACAATGTCACGTTTGTTCACCTCTCAGGCTGTTGACACACAGTGCAGAGCAGAGGGAGGAGGAGCACAACGGCCATCAGCGATTGGTCCAAATAGGCGTCGCCGTTACGTCGTGACGTCAACGTGTCATGACGTAGACATGTCATGTCGAGGATAAAATGAATAAAATAAATTCGAGACATGTTATTTCAGAACCGTGTCTTACATGCTCTATCCAACTTGTTTTATAAAAAATAAAAAAGAGGAGATTTTAAAATTGAATTAAATAATTTCTTCTTTTGTTAACAAAAAAAAGAACATCTGTGAAGCTGGTCACTGCTGGAAGACTGAATTGTACAGAAGTGGCAACATCAAAAGAACCAAGGCCAAGTGGATTTGTTCTTGTATGAGAAACCAATCATTTGCCTTTGTCAAGTTAATTGTTCCACGTGTCATTGAAAAATGAACCCCAATGCTCCCAGTTACCCCATGGCCTCCCTGTACGTGGGGGACTTGCACCAGGAAGTGACCGAGGCCATGCTGTATGAGAAGTTCAGCCCGGTTGGAGCCATCCTCTCCATTCGGGTGTGCAGAGACATGATCATACAGAGATCACTCGGATACGCCTACGTGAACTTCCAGGAGCCGGCTGATGCTGAGCGTGCAATGAACACAATGAACTTTGAAGTGATCAAGGGACGGCCTGTGCGCATAATGTGGTCCCAGCGTGACCCCTCGCTGAGAAAGAGTGGCGTCGGCAACATTTTCATTAAGAACCTGGACAAGTCCATCGACAACAAGGCCCTGTACAACACCTTCTCTAATTTTGGCACTATCTTGTCCTGCAAGGTGGTTTGTGATGAGAATGGCTCTAAAGGCTATGGCTTTGTCCATTTTGCGACACAGGAGGCAGCCGAACTGGCCATTGAGAAAATGAGTGGCATGCTACTCAATGAACGTAAAGTATTTGTGGGAAGCTTCAGATCACGCAAAGAGCGTGAGGCTGAGCTAGGTGCCCGAGCCAAGGAGTTCACAAACATCTACATTAAGAACTTTGGCGAGAACATGGATGATGACAAACTGCGGGAGCTCTTCAATAAATATGGCAGTGCAATCAGTACTCGTGTCATGAAGGACGAAAGCGGAAAGTCGCGAGGCTTTGGCTTTGTGAACTTTGAGAGGCACGAAGATGCTCAGAAGGCAGTGGATGAGATGGATGGGACGGAGCTGAATGGCCAGCTGCTATATGTGGGACGCGCCCAGAAGAAAGTGGAGCGACAGACTGAGCTCAAGCACAAATTTGAACAACTGACCAAGGACCGTGTGACTCGCTACCAGGGCGTAAACCTGTACGTGAAGAACCTAGATGACGGCATTGACGACGAACGCCTGCGCAAGGAATTCACACCGTTCGGCAGCATCACCAGTGCCAAGGTCATGATGGACGGCGAGCACAGCAAAGGCTTTGGCTTCGTCTGCTTCTCGTCCCCGGAGGAGGCCACCAAAGCGATGACCGAGATGAACGGGTGCACCGTGGCCGCCAAGACTCTGTACGTGGCCCTGGCTCAGCGGAAGGAGGAGCGCCATGCTCACCTGATGCAGCGCATGCCCAGCATGTGTGCCGTACCCAACCCAGTCATCAACACCTACCAGACTGTCCCTCCCTACTTCATGACGGCCATGCCGCAGGCTCAGAACGGTGGCACCTACTACCCAGCCGCTGGCCAGATGACCCAGCTCCGCCCCAACCCACACCGGGCCACCCAAAGGGTGCAGACTCGACCTCTACAAAACATGGCCAGTGCCATGCATCTCCCTGCCCCGCGCCGCCAGGCCTCCGGTACCATGAAGTCTCGCATATTCGCCACCTCTCAGTGCATCATTCAGACCATGGGCCCTCAGCCAGCTACAGCAGCTGTCACTCCCATATGCGCAATCCCTCCGTACAAATATCATGCCACAGAGGTCGTCCACAATACCCGACCCCAGCGGCACATGAACACACAGAACCGCGGTGCTAGTGAGCAGCGGCCTGCATATGTGCAGGGCCAGGAGCCTCTTCTAGCTGCTGCTCCTGTTGTGTACATGCAGGCTCAAGAGCCCCTGACCGCTTCCATGCTGGCTGCTGCTACTCCGCAGGAGCAGAAAGAGATGCTGGGCTACCGTCTGTACCCCCTGATCCAGAGCATGCATCCCGAGCTTGTGCAGAAGCTCACCGGCATGCTGCTGGAGATGGACAATTCTGAGCTGCTCCCAATGCTGGAGTCGCCAGAGTCTCTCCGCTCCAAGGTGGACGAGGCGCTGGCCGTACTCCGGGCGCACCAGGCTAACGAGGCTGCTCAGAAGAAGAAGAAGAATTGGCCACAGGCCAAAGCAACAGGTGTCCCGAGCACAGACACCCATGGAAATGGGAGCCTTGAGAGTAACAATGGGGAAGAAGGACGACTAAGCAATGAAAAACATGGAAATACATACAACAAAATAAATATGATTTCTGTAATGAATGAATAATGTAAAAGAATGTAAAAATGAATCAATACGAATTTTAAAAGAAAAAAAGGGGGAAAGGGAAAAATCTCAATCCAACCAGGCCTAGAGAAGGGAATGTTAGGCCTTGTTATTCCAAGTAAAACCAAAACAATAAAAAAAATCAAAACGTAAAAAATAAAACCAAAACATAAAATAGTGCAGTTGTGCACGTGTGCGTGCAAGTGCAGTCGTGCACATGTGCACGCAAGTGCAGTTGTGCACGTGCGCGTGTGTGCGTGTGTGGGGGTGGGTGGTCTATAGGCCAAGGGGGCAGGGGTAGAAGAGAATTCCATCAAATTTGAAGTGAATTTACCACGTTCTTCACCCTTATTGTTTTTTTTTATATATATATATATTATAATCATGTACTGTACCTGTACCTGTATTATGAAAATATCACCAAAATATAATCTAACTACATACCTGGTTAAGTAGATGTTCTGGAATATTCCCATGGGTATAGCGGCCCCCCACGCACACTCAGGAAGATGCCACACTGCTAAACTACTTGTCCAGTCACTACCGTTTGCTTGAACAAAACGTATCAAAAAAATATCACACTCATGTGAAGTGCATATATTGCACAAAGTACACAATAGACTTGGCTGCCACATGACGTCACAGGCATGAATAAGACAATAGGTTCATAGACTTCATGGTTACCACGCCTGACATCATGGACTTTATATCACCTATGGAGCTGACTAACACATTTACATCTGACATGCATACTGTAGGGCAGGCCTACATGGCTGACCTTGAGACTCCATATATGGACTCATTTTGACATCACCAAAATGACTCGAGTGCCTCAACGGGACAGTATGAAAGACAGTGTTTGTCTTTCACATGTGAAAACCTGTTCAGGGCAGTGATGTAATTTTGACCATCAACGTGTGAGCAACCTGCATACAGACACATACAACAAGGTTCCTGTGTTTTATATAGATAATAAGATAGAGAAGATAGATAGCCTGTTAATATGCAGACCAACTTTAAAGTTACTCAAGCAAACTTGGATTTGTTGGATTCTGGTGGTACGTTTTGTGTCCTCGTTGGCGTGACCGGTAGTGTCGCAGCACTAAAGCTGCCTCTTTTGGTCTCCCAGCTCCTCAAAGAACCCGACGTGGATGTACGAGTGGTCTCCACAGAGCATGCCGGGCACTTCTATGACCCCGCTGAGGTCCCTGTGAAACTGTACAGCGACAAGGACGAGTGGGAGCTGTGGACACAACCCTCGGACCCGGTCCTGCACATCGAACTAAGGCGCTGGGCAGATTTATTCGTCATCTCCCCTCTAGATGCCAACACCCTGGGTAAGATCGCCAGTGGCATCTGCGACAACCTGCTGACATGTGTGGTAAGAGCCTGGGACACCGCTCGACCTCTACTGTTCTGCCCCGCTATGAACACGGCCATGTGGCAGCACCCCATAACAGCACGACAGGTTGCCAGCCTGAAAGACCTTGGATATGTGGAGATCCCCTGCATTGCCAAGAAGTTAGTGTGTGGCGATGAAGGCGAAGGGGCCATGGCGGAGGTGTCAACCATCATAAATGCCATTAAGCAACATCTTAAAAAGCGTGAAGGGAACATGTGAGCGTCTCATTGTGTGCTGTGAAGAATGTGATGTGAAGCAAACCCGCTCAGTGTCTTGGAGCAACTTTAAGGATGACTTCAGTCATTTTAAACCTTTCTTCATATAATCGGTCCTCGCCAATGCTCATTATAATATGGTACAATTTTTGTCTACTTAGTCTCAAAGGCGGCTGTAGACATTTCTGAAAACCACCTAACAACGACATCATCACTGGGAAATCCAAGCTAATAGAAACAGAATAGAAGCCAATTGGTCTCGCATTAATACAAAATATAATAATTGTTTTCAAATCTAGTTTGAAATGTCCAAATAGATGTGACTGGTAGGTGGGTTTCTGAACTGTCCACATCCCTCCTCACATGCAGACAAAATGTTAGAAGAAAAGCATTTGTAAGGACCTGTTATGCGAAGATAGGTTGACTATGGGTGAAGTAGTCCTAGAATGATATTAACATAAAGAAAAAATACATAGGATGAAAAAAAAGCCCAAAATTAACACTTGTTTTACCTGTTTTTCTACAATGTAGTTGATTTGGCAATTCCCATCTTCCCCTGCTATAGTGTGTAGTCCCTTTTGGCTGCTGACCCCTTTGGTTTGTTAGGGAGACGAACAAGACAGCATGAAGTCGTCAGCCACTCCTTTTCACCTGACACTGAGGAGTTTCACTGCAGGGGAGGATGTAATGTGTGTCCTATGTCCAGCTTTGAGGGTTTGTGTAAACACAAACATTGAAGACGAATGTGAGGACTCAAATTGTGATTGGCCGGATTGAGATGATGTATGATGATAAGAGCGCCCCTTACTTCACATGGTTGTGATTTTTAAGCTATTTGTTAAAGGCTTAAACAAGCACATATCAAAACAAGGGCAGCCAATACAGCAACAACTGAACACATTACAGCAATAGTACTCAAATAATTTCACTGGCTGTCATTATTACAGAAAAGTATCCTTATTGTTTCGAAGGCTCAGAATACATCTTTGCATGCCTCAATTGCCTACAAACCAATCTCAATATAATAGTGGTACAACAGTTAATTAACCCAGGTACATTTTAAACCCTTTTTACATTTCATATCAGCACCACTAAAATGGAATAAAATAAAGAGATGTAATTGGGAAAAACAACAACGTTAAAGCTGAAGCAGAATTACAACTAAGTGCACATAATCTGTAATGTGTTGTGAGTTTATGACATAAATTAAGTTACATACAGGCACCAGCAGCTGGCCTAATGCTATAATAGCATATGAGTCAAACAGAGTGCAGTCAACTGTGAATTATTGAAATGGTGACATTAATATTTAATATCTTGAATTTTATTCTGGACAGTTGAAATTTATGTATAACTATAAGGTTATTCTTTGTTGTTGCAGTAAAAACACATATAATGCCTATGGACAATCAAGAGGGTGCACCACATTTTGTACTGTAGTGTAGACCTATGTAGCAAACACACGCTGTAAAATCTGTCTGTCTGTCTGTCTGTCTGCTGCCTGCTGCCTGCCTGCCTGCCTGACTGTCTTCTATCTATCTATCTATCTATCTATCTATCTATCTATCTATCTATCTATCTATCTATTGTTGTCTAAACATGAAAAATAATTATTTATAAAGTGTATCAATCTGTGTTTATATCTGTGTTTTACCCTGTTTAGAATAAAGGAACAGCGTCCCGTTAGAGAGCATTCCGTTGCACGAGTGCGTAAACTACCGCCCACGTTCCGGGGTTGGTTTAACCTAGTGTCAATCATAGGTTTAACCATTGTCATTGGCTGTTACTCGCCCCCCCGAGGAATTTATCAAAATGTTTTGAGGGCAGTTCAGATTTAGAGAGGGGACTTCAGCCAAGTGTTCAACTACTGACAGACGTCACGGGACGACTGTAGCTCTATTAAAACTGGGAATTATGATCTAGCCTTCCTTTTTTGGGTTTACTTGTAAACAGAAGACATACATCCGATCACCATGGAACTGGAGGAGAAACCGAAATATGGTAATTATTTAAAGCCCCAATGATCGACCATATGCTTCGCTGCATCTGTCCTGTCCTGGCTGGGAATATTACTCTGAAGTACTTTCCCTTTCTTTTTATTGCGATTGACGATTGTGTCAAGATCTTGCTGTTTCCCATCGAGGTTGACTTGGCTGCTTTTAAGTTTAATTGTAAACTCACTGTGTAGGCTAATAACTGTAACGAACCTGAATCAAACCATAACCCTAATATGTCTAGCCTTCCACTTCTAATTGACTGTGACAGCTGCATAAAAGAAATCTGCTAGTTTACTTCTGGGAGTGGTGCAATGGACTTTAGATGTACACATGCACACAGTCACACACATAGGTTATGACTTCAATGGCATATGCATGTGTGGTTGCTTGTTATAGGCTAGGAAGCTGAATTATATTGCCTTGTGTACAATGTCCCAGTTAAGCCTGTGCTTATGTGCAGTTGCTACATTCCTCTACATCTATGACAGACAAGAGAATGACTGAACACTTGCCAGGTTATTTTAAACAGTCTATTTAGAGCATAATTAGAAAATACCTCAAACATATATATGTACATACATATATATATATATATATATATATATATATATATATACACATACATACATACATACATACATAATATATATATATATATATACACATACATACATACATACATACATACATACATACATACATACATATATATATATATATATATATATATATATACATATGCCTATATATACATGTGTGTGTGTGTGTGTGTGTGTGCTGTGCACGTGCGTGCGTGTTTTCCTCCGAGGTGGAAAGCCTGGTGAGGCGAGGTTAGTGCGTGTGTGTGTCTGTGTGCGCATGCATGTGCATTCATGATGCTCAACTCTTGTAATTTAATTTAGCTTTAGTTTCATTTGGAATCTCTAGGGGTGTTGTCAAATAGGAATGACCTGGCATGGTCCTCCTCTTCTCTTCTCTGAATCCTGATCTTGTTTTCCTCTTCTGCACACACCCCTTTTCTCCCTCATGATCACTAATTTGTTTTCCGTTGTTGATACCCATTTGAAACTCTTTCGCACTGGACATTACAACAGTGCATTGTTTTCAATAGGCCAGTGTCATGTCACATGTGTACTTTTCAAGCACATGAGCGGAATACAATGATGATGATGATGATGACAAATAGGAAGCATGAAAGGAGTAGCGTAATAGCATTTAGACCCAAGGGACTGACCGATGGTGACACACTTGAGGTCTGCCGCTAAGCTGCTAGACTCAAGAACACTATGATTAAGATTAACCATTGTCATCTACTTTAAATGACATAATGTGTCCGATGACAAAGTCACATGAAAAGGATCGAGACGATATTGTGTGGGATGGATCTTTTTTTCCCCACCTCATTTGAGATTGAGACGGCTGAACTGAAGGAGCTGGTCAGATGAATAGCACCATAATGGTGCTTCCTGGATACTATACAGAACAAAGAACATGCTGTGATAACCTGTTTTGATTTCATTTCTCCACCATATCAATGTTCAATTTTCCGCCCAGTGAATCAGCGTTGCACTGCATTTGGTTCAACTTTATCTCATTCACATTTTCCCATGCCATTGTACTGTCTGTACATATTGTATTTGCATGAGTTTTTTAGAAACAAGAGAGTGTCTGCTACTCCCCATATTGCACTCCACAATCCACTTCTATTTAACATGTTGGAATAATTTCAGGCTGTGGTATCGAGAAACCTCAATGACAGGGATCTGAGCCTGCCTACACTCCCTACAGCCATGCCCAGTGGTACATAGAGGGTAATTATGAGCCCGATTTAGGAAGGGGGCTCTCTCATCTCTCTTTTACAGTACATACATCAAGTTTGCTAAATTGAAGGGTTCGTTTTTTTCTTTCAGCTAGTCTAATTAGACCTTCACATTTTGGGCTGCTCCATCCTTTTTTCTATTGACTTGTTACCTTGCAATCCTCTTGTTACAGACAGTCATGTTGTTCAGACAGCCATGCCCTGGTGTCAGTCAGTTTTCTTTTTCCATTTTGTGTGAAACACCAACGCCAACATGCCTTTGATTCTGCCAGCCTACGGCCTGAAGTTGAATGGCAAATTCAGTGCTGCCAGAGTTTTAAAAGCTATAATCTCATATCCATTGCATCTCCAGACAGAGAGAGGTATACCTAGTTGCAACAATGTCCGAATTACAATATAGATGGTGGCAGATTTAGTGTCCAATCTGGTCCAAATAACTTTATTGACATTGTCCTAATTAACCGTTTATATTCCTCAAATGGGGCAAATCTGTGGCTGGGCCCAGGCCTATCCAGACTGAATCTGGGCCCACCCAGATTGATGGTTTCCCGGGGTCTTGCCTATGTTCCCTCCAGTCCCCATCCATAACATGTTAGTGGACGGCCTGGGTTAGTACGCTCCGGTTTTCCCCACCATGTTAAATCTATGTAAACTTCGGATTTCCCTGTGCACGAGAATGCTGTGTTCCAGCCAAGATGGGCAGCGCTTGTGATCACACCAGAGACATGTCCCAGAAGTGGCAATGCGCATGTGTTCTAGGCCCACCTAGATTTGTCCAGGCCCAGTCATTGTCTGCTGCTCCTGCAGATGTGTTAGTTATATTGTATTAACATATAGTACCATAAAGTTAAGTTAAAAACTTAAAATAACATGTTAAGAATTAAAATAAGGCCTGGATTGTAACTTTAAGGGTTATTGAGGTCAGGTAGAATTTAAACAGGTGAAGCATACTTTCTGTAGTGAGTTAAAGGGCCAGAGCCACCCTTAAAGACCCATGGGAACTTCCTGTCTATTTTTGTACAGGGCATTGGCCTTCCTTTTCCCGACCAGTAGCTTTGGCTTGTTGACCTTGGCCGATCTCGCAGCCTTTCCTCAGCAAAGCTGTCACTCCTTGTTAATGAGAAGACATGCATTCTTGGCCTTCCGCCCACCCCGTTTGTTCTATTGGGTGTTCCAAAACAATATGTTCTTTAAGTCTGACATTTGGGTCAAAACTGTGGATACTGTAGCACTACCAAAAGGTTATATGAACACTGATGCCACTTTGATATAATTTTCAGACAGGACAATAGGATCATGTTTCCCCCTCCTACTTCATTTGCCGTCGTCAGTAAACAGTGTTGCTAATTATTAGATTGATTCTTGATCCGTTATGAAGCGTTACTGCAGACTGCTGATATCATGCTGTGCTGCATGTTCTGTCGAGACAACAAAGGTTCAGTTTCCAGGGGTTGCACTAAAAATAGTGGACTCTACCATCTTTGACGTCACACAATGCACAGGGATGTTTGTGTTGATTTGTTAATTCTCTGTTGGTGCAGTGGGTTATTGTTGGTGTTGTCATCCCCAGGTCCACCTTTAATTAATGCAATGCTCTGTGTTCTATAGTCTAGTCCTCCTAACCACAGTATCAGCAGGGCTTGTGTTATCTCCAGCAGGCAGCCCTTTGGCTCACTACATGTGAACTCTGTAGTCATTGCTGTCACACAAAGTACACTTTACAGTGTGCCGGGGTGGTAACCTTTTCAGAATTTAAAATGCTTTCCCAGTTTGGCTGAGATATGATGGTGTGTGATTCTGTGATATTGGCGTATCTTTGGCTGTGTGAGATTCGGTAGTGTCGAAGCTTCACACAGGAAGCTGGACATTAGTGCACCACCACACCCACTCAGAGGTTGCTGTAATGAGAGACATGTGGGGGAGAAAGGCAGAAAGTGGCTTCCAGATCGTATTATGGTCTGCCTACTGTACTGTAGTGGTGTAAAAAATAATCCATTCGGTAATGCATCACGATTCGGCCGTGCAGCAATGCAATGCAGCAATTTGACATAATCGATAATCGAAGCCTAAATATAATTATATATATAATACATAATTATAATGTAATTATACTACATTACTGTATATAATATTACATATAATTCTAAATCAAATATGTTGTTCAGTATCTGACTGATGACATTTTTGCCATGTTCAGTAATATAGAAAAATGTGATGAATTTAAGGCATGGTAGAATCAAATCCAATCGTTACCTGGTGAATCGCAATCGAATTGAATTGTGAGTGCAGTGCCTGCCAAGTGCCAATGAATGCACACCTCTACTGTACTGGCTGGCTGGCAATGACACTGGTAACCTCACACACAGTGCTAGCTAAGCTAATAAAGGGGTGAAGTACAGAGTAAATTGATGACGGCATTTAAATCCATAACAATCAGAATGCTCTATTCACGCATCAGGGCAGTCAGCTGAGATACTAAACTACAACAGCATAGTTACCATTCAGAGTCAGACCACCTATTTTTAACCAATGCAGGAGTCCAGATTTTGGGTATGTTATTATATTGAAAACGTAATGCAAGCTGCAACGTGTTGTGAGCTTATCTGCAGTGCATTTTTAAATCATAGCTTTTTTGTTTTGTTTAGCTTTACTTTAATTTATAGTCATAATGGTGATTGGTCCATTTGTGGGATTGGTTGTGTGTTTAGCTCCTTGGCTTTTACAAATAAATGTATCTATCTCTTGCCACATGTGTCTGGAAGCATACCCCAACTGTGACAATAAAGTTTAGATTATTATCCAAAATGTATACAGTTGAATGATAGGAGGTAATGTGGTGCAGGAGTCTAAAGAGGTGAGTTTGTAGTTCTGACTTAGCCTGGATCCAGCCCATAGACCCCACCCACTAGCTTCAAGAAGCTTCAGAGTCTGATAATCAGGCTAGTTCTGACTGCAATGGGGAGTTTATTCCTCAGTCTTGGAGCCAGGAGAGAGAAGAGTCTATAGGACATATCTTTATACAGCATTGTTTGGGAAACAGCAAGGCATCTCATAATTCAATACAAAACTAACTTGTATGCCAAATTGTATTTGTCCTTGTAATGATTTTAGTGGAATGCAGCCGAGCATGAATGCCACTCAGTGTAGGGTTTGAGAATTGGATTAGACCCCTCAAAGAGAATGCTTTTAACAGATTAAAACGGTGGCCCTACTTCACTGTGGGTTCCAGAAAAATACACTTTGGCATATGATTTTTAACCCATTTAGACCTGACACTAGAATCTACAAAATGTCAGTTTTCTGAAAAACCTATGTGTCAGTGGCACTGGTACTCAAACCCCAGAATTATCTGTATTTGGCTGTGGACCCCATCTGAAAATATGTAGTTCCTGGGACCCCCCATAAGCAAATAATAGAGTTAAAAATGTTCGCTGTGAAAGAATATATATTAAAAGATTTGTGCCAGATTTTCATTTTTTTTTTAAATAGCTATGAGCTTGTAGATCTTCTATTTTTCAATACCTCCTTCTCCTTCTACAACATATTATAATATACTCATATTAGTGACTTCTTAAAAAACAAGGGAAATATAGCTGAATGAACAACACATGAACAATGTGGTGAGTGTGTGATGTCTAGTATCATGCAGCAGCAATAACAACAACTCCTGAATGCAACAATTTAATTTGTAGAAAACGACAGTGTCTGTTTTTCCACACACATAGTTTTGGTGGGTGGAAATTGGAAAATAGGCCAGTGGCAGCTGGGCCTGCCCTTTTGCAGTTGGCCATAACAACAGGCTGGATGGAAAGTTTCAGTCAGTTTAAGTTGAATCCACTGTTTCCCTCAGCGTGTTTTCCAAAAGAGTTTGAAACACAGACACAGGGAGCTGTTTGAGTGAAAGTTACACATGCTCTCTCTAATTGCTTTTGACCAGAGAATGTGATGAATCCAATAACTCTCATGCATGCAGTGAAGGTAGTTCTGACTTCTGATGGAAAAAATGGCGGTCAGTCAGTACTGTAGCAAGTATTGTGTTTTATTTAAATCACTCAAACCGGTTCAGAATGTTTCCACTGAAAATTAATTGGTTCAGCACCCTAAAAGTTGGTTTGGAACTGGAACCAACCTTTTTTTTCTTGCCCAGAATGAACTGGTAACCAAAGTGGGCGTGTCACTACTCTACAGGTTGGAAGAATAAAAGCACCAAGGTTCCAAAAATGCAGAACGGAACCAGGTCTAGCACCAACGTTTATGGGGTGAAAAAGGGGCCTCTGTGAATTTGTGAGATGTGCAATACTACAGTATGCCCACAAGATGGCAGCAAACACGTGTGCTTTACTGAGCAGGGGATTGGGCTATGTGAGGTCATCACCTGTTTTGTCAACATTACTATCCACACTTTTCCTGGTCTGTGTGTGCTCCAGTTCCTGTCGATTTGATCCAATGAAAGCCAATGAAACTGGTCAGATGACCAATGATATCCAATTAAATCAACAGGAACTGGAGCACACACAGCCCAGGAAAAGTGTGGATAGAAGTGACAAGTGTGAGTGTTATGTTGCATTTGGCTGGTTCAGGAATTGTTGAAACGTGTTGTGTACGGCAGGCTACACCAAGGCTGGGCCACCACCTTCTTGATCTACCAGTTCAGTTGAGTTGATAAAAAACAACCATTATTATAGGCCTATTATTAACCATTAGTGTTTGAGCTCACAGCTTGTCACATTGTGACACATTGTGATCTTGGATATATCTGCTGTTTGACAATTTTTACATATAGGCCCAAAACTTGACCCAAAATAGGGATGCCAGCCTGGCAATAATTTAACCACTTTCAACCATTGCCAGGTTGAAAGTGGTTAAATTATTTACTTACTCTATGCATACAGCAATGGACACGTAAGCAATGGTAGTTTTCACAGTCTGGAACAGGGTAATCATGCCAGCCTTGGAAAACCGATCATGTGCGCGAAAAGGTTGCCCACTTACTTATACACAGTCAGCTGGACATATGACGACGATACACAAGAAGAAAAACAAGGTTTTGGTGTTCTGCCAGTGTTTGAAATGGGTTAATTTGTGAGTCAAATGCTTCGTGTTGAGATAGCCTGCACACCTGGCTGAATGTCATCTAAACCCTGCTGCCGCCACACACACCCCCTTGAACCCACAACCAGCAACCAGACAATTCCTCTGTGGGTTTTCTAAAAACATGTTTCGGATAACAGAAACATGTCTGGTATTTACCAAATATCCAACATTCTTTCTCTCCCAATGCAATTCAATGGGGCTTTATTGTCACAGGAAACATACCTGTTATGTTTGCATTGCCAAATCAAGTTTGAAATCAAACAAACAAACAAACAAACAGTGTACTATTGTAGACCTACAGTTAAACAATAGACCTACTAAAATAAAGGCATAAACACAGGTGTATACACATAGCATCTCTCTCTCTCTCTGTCTAGTCTAGGTTGGGGTCTTCACAACTAGTGTCTAATACACGCCTGTCTCTCGGACCCCTCCCCCACTCTATCATTGTGAGCTGCGTGCCTGTTTGGACAGTTTAGTGTTTCCTACCTATCCAGGGAGAAACAAAAGAAAGAGAAGGACTGAAAGAAGAGACATTGAAGCAGAGAAAGGGCCAAGGGGGGAATCAGAAGACAAAATCAGCCGTGTGGGAGAGAGAGTTAGAGAAGAGTTGGGGTGGGGCGGTGCCGCGGTGGAGGTATTTGTATTAGAGCTATGGACCAGAGCTAGGTTGGAGGTGGAGAGAGAGATTACTTTTGTTTTGGCAATTGGCTATGATATGCCAATGAACCCCTTTGAATTTGAATTTGGAGATCGGAGAGAGAGATAGAGACACACACACACACACACACACACACACACACACACACACACAGGTGGAGGAGATTTGCACCGGGTGCGCGCTGCTGCAGCGCACTACCACTGCCATTCACAGACTGGTTGAGCAGGTTTTACCTGTGGGCTCCCTCCCTCCACCCTAATTCACTTGGTCAGAGATAGATAGTCTACTAAATGAGTGGACACTGGACACTAGTACCAGTACTAGACTAAGCTGAAGACAACAAAAGAAGGAAGGGTGTGTGAATAGGAGGAAGACTCGACGGTTATTCTACCCTCCAACTGTTCGCGTCAACATTCACATTGTGACCTAGAAAGGAATCTAAAGATGCCGGAGGAGGAAGGTTATTACGGAAAGCATGGTAACTATCAACTACCGACGGTCTGACTGCTTCATACGGACTGACTGCACTTTCATGTTGACTTACCTGACGCCTTGTTGTTTTATTTGAAGCGTAGAAACGGCACCTTACTCAAGTCGAGCTTTACTTTCTCACTGCAGTTTCGGGTGAAACTAGCGGTGAAACAGCGCGACATAGCCTAATGTAGGCTACAAGCAGGGTAGACTGACTTGATAGTGTGAGAGCTTTCAGCTTGCATACGCTGCGTTTGTGCGAATTGTAGAACAACAAATAAACCTGGTATGTTATTTATTTTCATGTTCATACACCCGTGTTTAGTCACAGAAAATAATATTAATATACATACTATTAACTATTTTGACACGACTACAATGGCAGGTGCAAACTTATCAGCTATCAGCATACACTGACTCAGCATTTGTAGCCTATTCGTTTTTGTTTTTAAACTCAGTTTTGGTGAGCGCTCATTTTGGCTCAATCCATTCTACAAACTTAATACAATTTTCAATCATGCAATAACTGCAAGCTTGTAACCACTTGAACCCCAGCATCCATATTCTGGAGAAAACATTAGCCAAAATAGCAGATACAAGCTCAAAGTCACAGCGCAAAGCATTTGTGAGCTTAAAGGTTGGCTGTTTTTGAGTCCTCAAATCAACATTATGGAATGTCAGAACAGGTCAGCTGAGCTCCATATATGGAGATCTAAGGGTGGCAGCGGCCAGCGGGGGCAGTGTCTTGAGTGTACAGGGTTTGATGAGGGCCCAGGGCTGGGCCTTAATTTTTGGACCTGATGAGAACTCTAGTGTGGCAGCAGGGGCAGTGTCTTGAGTGTACAGGGTTTGATGAGGGCCCAGGTAGGGCTGGGCCTTAATTTTCGGGCCTGTTGAGAACTCTAGTTAGTGAGGACCAATTTCATTACAGCATATGAAGATACAGTACCGTAGGTTGAAAATGGGTGAAATGGTCCTCTAACACATTGGTTCCCAACCATTTTAAGTATCACCTCAGAAAATATTTGGCTCTCCAAGTACCACCATAATAACAAATGTTAAAATACAGGACCGTACCCTTTTTGTTCCATTCTAAGCCAATAATGCTGTTGCTCTGACAAATCTCTGTCTAATCACTAAATAGCACAACTGATGATATTTCTATTAATGGCTAGGTGTGCTGTCATGCCTGCTGGATAGCCTATTTCAACCAATTGCTTGGTCAGAAGAACTACCTGTAGTCATATAAATATTTCATTCCACTTTTGTCTTTTTCTCCTTTTGGGGCGACTCTTCTGTGTACCACCAGAGGGGGGCTCAAGTACAACCAGTGGTACTCCGTCTCGTACCAGTGGTTGGGAACCCCTGCTTTAACAAATGCATTGCTTTTCTAATCGTTAGAACATAAGGCAGGTGTGCTAATGAGGCAGGGGCTCCTCATGTGTGTGCCCAAGCGAGCCGCTAGGTGAGCGAGTGTCTGCAGCGAGCAGCCAATGGCCTTGCATGTGGATGAGAGTGCTTTGTCATTTTGCAGGCTGTGATTCACAGAATAGGTTATCAGGGAGGTGAGCCAAAATGAGCACTCGATCCCCCTCCACGTCTCAGCCAATCACCCGTCTCAAATTTTGCCATTGACGGTGAACGGAGAAATGACGTCAGATGACGTAAATTAAACATCAAAACATGAAATGCCATTGACATTGAAGGGAAAACTTATGTCAGCAAATCGGCTAACCAATCACAGGCAACAGGCATTCTGATTGGCCAGAATTAACCAATCACAGGCAATCATAACATGAATTGATTTTTTCCCCCTACTCTATAAGTGAATTAACACACCACATCAACCGTCCATACAGGCTATGGGATGGGGGATCAACTGTCATTCAAATATTCACAGGCTGATTTGTGTTCCCACTGTACAAACATAATAGACACATGTCAGCATCCTTCAGGCCTTTCTTTATTGTAGCCATTTGCACACATACAGCCCCATGCCTATTGCCTTTTCACATGTGCGTACTGCGTACAACCCCAAAACATTGTCATCACATGCAACCATACACAGTACACACTGAAAGTGTTGTGCTCCATTGAGATCCATAGTCTGTGACTTAATGCAGTTTATACACATGGATATATTTTATACAAGACAAGTTCATATTCATCATGAAATGTATTAAGTCTACAAGCTGTGTGTGCTATTATTGTTTATGCTGGTGCTGTTGTTGACAGTGGAGGTGTGTTGGAGTTGCAGATATTTTGTTATCAACATTTTGTGTACAACATAATGGGTACTGGGTTGGCAAATGTACAACGTTCTGTTGTGAATTTGTATCATTTTTCTTTTTACTTCCTAAAGTTCCTAAGTTCCTAAGTCACTGGGCTGTGTTGTAAATGGTAGAACAACCCTCTCGTTGCTTGGTAAACATGGCTTAGTGCCTGAGTGTGATAATTCTCATTCAACAGTCAAAACCACTTTATAGCCTGCCCAGTGCTTGATTTTTGGGACTGATCCCCATCTTTAGAGAGTCCTTGAGGCTACCGATGTTTTGGCCCACATTTTGTCAAAGTTATGATTTCTATTTGAGAACATTTAATTTATAGGCACAAAATATTATAAGAATTATAACTCAAACTAAAATGTATTTTATTTAGCCACATTAAAAAAAATGTTGATATGACCATATTGGGGACACTGGGTTGAAAGTGGTTCCAAATCTAACTGCCGATACCAATGCCAATGCCTCAAAGAAAACACGAGCTCATTATGGAGTCTGGCTCTACACCACATAACCCAGCACTCATTATTTCCCCTAATTGGAAGCTGTGTTTGGTGGATGTATGTCTGTCAATAGAGCTTTGTCGGGTAAATGCATGCAGCAGCATTAGTATCCTGAGCACCTACATTATTAATGAGCTGAGCCGACGCCACTGAGAATATTATACTCCTCGGTCTAGACCTGGTGGTTCGGGTGTCCGAGGACGTGGATTCAGGATGCTGTAGCGCTGGGTGGTATTTACCGTCTTATTGTATCTCTCCTCCTCAGTCACTAATAACACTCTGGCTTTAGATAGCCTGCGTTCGTCTGAACGTATGAGACTGAATCGTATCAGGAGCGGACGTAGAATACGCACATCGATAGGCTGGGTGCTGGGCTAAAGAATCGTATCAGAACGGAACATGCTGATAGACTGAATTCACCTCCTTTTGAATCCGTTTAGAGTCGCATTTACTTGAAAAAATGGAAAACAATAGTTCCCCCAAAACGCATGTGCACGCACACACAGCAAATTGAATTATTGATGTTCCACTTTGCAAGTTGGCATGGGTTTGTTGATGGTACTATTGTCAGACAGAGGGCTTTGTTACTGAGGGAAGTGTTACTTCCCCCAGAATGATTCACAGATTTGTTATTTCATATCATGCATTACTTGTATTCAAATCAGAATACATATTAGTACAAGCTTATACTTTGAAAGCAGTGTGTGGTTATAAGTCTATGAAAAAGAAGGGTTGTCCTCACACTGACTGTATCAGCTCCCAGGAAACTTTATTAAGCAACAACGTTTCGACCCTTACAGGTCTTTGTCAGGTATCAACCATCCCTTTGGTTACAAGTCTATATCGTCTGACACAACCATGGTCTTGACATATTGTAGCATCCCTAATGTTTTCCAATGAATCATTTTTAAACTGTAAAACTATGTAATAGTTTTGTGGCAGTTATATTACCCCCTCTTGTGGCCTTGGTGAGTTCATTTTGCATGTCAGAGGTTTTCGAGTCACCAGGGTAGAATTTATCAGGTTTCTAGGCGTGTCTACTTCTGCCTAGGGGGAGAATAGGGGAGAATGTGAGGCCAGAGGTTGAATAGCACCCTTCATCAACCCTTCAAATCTGCTGCTGTGTAAAACAGTTTGATACACACTGAGCTCTCCTCAATGACTCATGGTCTGGCACGGTGCAAGGTGCATGCGTAAAGCTTAAAAGATAATTCTGTCCGTTTGTTTGTAGGTGAACCAAGGAAATATGATCCCACCTTCAAGGGCCCGCTACATAACAGGTGAGTTGTTGGCGGTTTGGTTTGGTATTGCTCTGAGCTGTCACAATGTACTTATATATTATGTCATCACCATCCTGTTCTGTGTTCCAGGGGCTGCACTGATATCGTGTGCTGCATACTCTTCATTCTTGCCATCGTGGCTTATGTTGGTGTCGGAGTACTTGGTAAGGAAACGGCATTGTTACTTAGTGTTTCCCAATACTAACCTTCTAACCCTACTAACGTTCACTTACTTTTAAGTGTAGACTTGATGAACACTTTGTCCCACAATGCAATGCATAACTGTGCAGACTCTCGAGGAAGAACTAAGATGCTCGAAATGGCATCTTGGTGGTAATAACTTATATATACATAACATTTGCTGCATGTAGCCTAGTCTCTCTCCATGCTTTCTGTCACTGACTACAATGCACATATCAACCCCCCCTCCAACTATGGGAGCATGATTCATTTCATTGTGCGGACACTATTTGTATAAACAACTCTCAGCATCTGTAAGGTTTTCTCTAGAGAACTATAAAAACAACCGATTTCATAAGTCACAGCTTGATTACATCTTTGGTTGTCCTGTGTCATTTCATATTGGGACCAAAAGCCTAGTGGGAAATGTTGTATATGATGAATACAGTTTAGTATAGTTATACAGTACAGTATTAGTATAGTGTAGAATTGGCACACAGCTTTAATTGGTTGAAGATCATTTTTGTAATTTATTTTTGTATTAACCTAAAGCAACTTTGAGTGCTTAGAAAAGTGCTAAATAAAGCTTTGCTATTATCTCTCTCTCTCTCTCTCTTCTGTCCCCCTCTCCATCGTCCTAGCATGGTCCCAGGGTGACCCCAGGAAGGTGATCTACCCCACAGATAGCAGAGGGCAGTTCTGTGGGCATGCTGGCACTCCACAGGAGTAAGTTGTCTTTCTAATCAAAGCACTGATTGTGACTCTACACTAGACATTTATTGTGTCTGTATTCTCACAGCTAGGCTACAGATGTAAACCTTTGGTAATACTGTAATAATAATAAAAATCACACCCCTGTGAAGTGAGCAACATTGCACTGCTCACTTCACAGGGGTGTGATTTTTATTATTATTACAGTATTTCTTTCTTATGAAAGCAGAGAGTCTTCTGTTTCATACGGTATATAGTATGTACATGTCGCTATAGGCCTTATTTTGTGAATAATAGTCCATGCCTTCTCTGAAGTTCTCTCTGAAAAAGAGAATTTTAGACAAGGCATGGACCTGAACAACTAAATATTCATTTCTACCCCAAGAAAGAGCCTCGTCGGAAGGGTCTGAGAGCGGCGTAGACCGCGGCGCAAATTAGCGCGCCTGGAGCTCCAGGACTGGTGCTTTTTTTGGTGTTTTCACATCTGAGTTTCAATCGGAAGATAAGCTTTATCCCTACATTTTCTGGATTATAGGCTATATATTTTTTTTTGAGAGGTAATGCCTGTGTCAGGCAGTTGACTTGTTACGGTCGGATGTTTTATTAAGCCTAATTATTTGTGCGTCACTGCTTTCATGAAGGCTGCAACAGTTGTTGCTTCAATGCTTATCGTTTTAAATAAATGAGACCAATCCAAGCATGCCTTTCTCTCCGCTATTGTTTAAGGTGCACCTCGCACCTCGCATTTGATTGGCTATTATAGGAAGCCGCTCATTTTGGAGGAGGCATTGTCTCCTTTATCCATGATTGATGTCTGCTGTGTCTGACCAATATGTCAAGTGTACTGTACTGTATGTAACAATGTTCTGCCGTCTAGGCACTCTGTAACTGTTTTCCTGACTGCATTGGCAGTGTTTATGTCCTTTGTACATTCTTGTACTTCTGTGTATGTGGACATAAATAAATATTTTGTGTGTCCTAAACAGGAAGAAGCCTCTATTGTTCTACTTCAACATTATGAAGTGTGCCAGCCCCATGGTGCTCCTAGAGTTCCAGTGTCCAACCACCCAGGTGAGGTCTTCACTCTCTACTTTGTGTGGATGGAATAACAGAAATAAATCACACATACGGTTTTATGTATTGGTCTTGTTTTAACTGATTGTTTCCTCCTCAGATATGTGTGGAGAAATGCCCTGATAAGTTCATGACGTTGTTTAAGGCCTCCATTAACCAGCAGGACTTTGAATATTACAAGAACTTCTGCAAAGTGGGGGTTACTTGGTCGATGGTGAGTAGAGTTCTGGAAATGCAGGAAGTTGTAGTGACTGTTTGTTGTGACTGAACCAAGGACTGTCTAAAAAGGACGAGGGCGACGCCATGTTGCTTACATGGTGCTCCATGGAAGGAAAGAAACATGCGCAATGGGCTTCATGCAGCCAACACTTCCGCGTTCAGCTTCCTTGGTCTCAACTGCGCATGTTTCTTTCCTTCCATGGAGCATCATGTGAGCAACATGGCGTCGCCCTTACGGTCTTCGTGTCTTGTCCTCTTTAGACAGTCCTTGGACTGAACCAGGACCTGTGCAGAAGCAAAGGTGACACTTGTATTAACCACTTGAACTCTGACACGCCATATTCTGGGGAGAGCAATCTTCAGAAATAGTCGATCTGATCTAGATCTGCTATTTCCGGCAGAGATTTTGTATTGAAAGAAACGGAAGACAAAGTACAGTTGCAACTCAGGTTTGTTTCACTACGAATAGTTAACTACAGATTTGTCACTTCTCTTGCCAACAGCATTATTGAACTGTTGGCACTTAGGGGGCAGGTGAGTGTGAGGGGAAAGTCTTGGGTAGTCTTGTGTAACATCGAATGATTGAATCGGCGCCCGATGGGTCAGTGTAGAGTCTACACTGTAGACTGTGGAGTCGCTGGAATGAGGATCAGGATCTGTAAAACTGAGGCCATGTCTCTCAGAACTGCGTGTCTGCCATCTCTACCCTTCTACCTTTGGGCTGGAAAAAGTCAACATAACTGAGCACTGTGTGCCTGGGAGGTCAAACTTAAAACAAACACACACACACAAATGCACACACACTTACTGAAATGTCCAGAATATCTGTGCACATAATTATAACAACTATTATTTTTCTCTTCCCCGGCAGATCCCACAGAAAGGTGTGCCACAGATCTTGAAGGAAGGTCTATGTCCTGCCATGCTGACGCCTAGCAAGCCCTGTAAGTCAAATATCAAACCTTCCCTTCTATCTTATTCAATGAATGTCTATCTGGACTAGTCTTCGGGCTTACCTGAGATCCGAAAATACCCGGGGGCCGAACCGACCCGCAGTGGGGTCCCTGTTCCGTTTACAAGACTCCCGGGTACGTTCGGAGTGGCTCCCATGTGTCTTTTTCGGTGTGGGTTGGTCAAATTGGACCCGTGAAGACCTCTAGTCTGGACAGTTGGGTAAAATATTCTTTCCTGACACTTAGTCAATGTTATTCTGTGTATACTACCCATGTCTCATTTCACCTTGCTTACTTCATAATGCTTAAAGGTAGGGTAAGTGATATTTCTTTGGTTAAAACAAACCTTTTTAGTTTTTTTGCGTTAAGTATCACTATATTCTGATTTGTTTTGTTCAGTCTTAACCAGTCAGGAGAGAGTACCCATTTATCAGCTTTAATTTGATAGTATTCCATTCCAGTTCCAATTTTGTCTGCTCATTTCCTTGTCATCACTTCCAATTCCACTTATTGGATAAAATAAGTATCTCGGCCTGAAAATACATTTTCTGTTGACTAAAGAGCTGGAGAGACAGGGAGAGTCCTGTTACTGAACAAACACAATATAGCAATGAGTACTATCAGCTATATTTAACACTTATTTTAACAACGGAAAAACCCTTATCCTACCTTTTTTAATATATGGTAATATAGATCATATAATATAGATATATATCTGTTAAAAAAATGTTTGTCCTATGTCACTCCAGTCACTCGCCGATGCTTCCCAGCCCTGGGCGGGAAGGGAGGAGTGATCACGGTGGGGAATGAAACCAAGTTTGATGATGGATCCGGGATGAGAGATGCTAAGGACCTTGTGGAGGGAGTGAAGTGAGTTCACCTCCATTATGTCATTATTTCATTAAAAATATCTTAAATGGCCTTTAAAGGTCCACTTTTCAAACTATCTTCATATAATTGGTCCTCACTAATGATCATGATAAAATATCACATTTCTTTTCCCTACTCAGTCGGTGTCTCATAGGAGGGCTGTGGGCAGTTCAGAAACCACCAGTGACATCATCGTTAGGCAGATTTCTTTAAACAAGATTTTTTTTTTTTTAGAATCTTTAGATTCTTAATTATTTTTTTATCGCGAGAATGATGGCTTCCATTATCGCATTGCAACTTTTCAGGAATAGAAAGTCTGCAGTTTCTATTAGCTTGGATTCCCCATTGATGTCACTGGTGGACGGGTTTCTGAACTGCCCACAGTCCTCCTATGAGACACATGCCGCGTAGTAAAATTGTGGCATTATATCATGAACATTAGTGAGGACCAATTATATGAAGATAGGTTGAAAAGTGGTGAAGTGGTCCTTTAACTTAAATTGTCTTTGTACAAAATATTCTTATGAAACCTTTTATGTTTTTCTGGACAAGTCCAAGTCAAGACCCATCCTCATAATGGAATATTTGTGCCAGTTTAGCAGTGCCCAGCTAGGACTGGGACCTATATGCAGAGCATCTGGATAGCATTGGCTGGCTCCGGGTAGAAGACAGGGTCAAACAATTGAAAATGGGTCTGACATTCAAAATTGTACATGCAGCTATGCCCTCAGTGCCCATTTGGTACTTGACTGATTACTTAAAAGAAGTGAGCGACACCCACAGCCACAAAACTAGAGGTAGCGTAAACAATGATCTGGTGCCACCCACTTACAAAACAAATATGGGTAGATTCACCGTCCGCAGCACTGCTGTGGAATGCCCAGCTGCCCCCTTCCCTTAAACAAGCAAATCACTGGCCTCCTTTAAAACGGACCTAAAATTTCACCTGTCAGCAGGTCAGAGGGAGAGGAGGTGACCAATTTCTGTTTTAGATTCTTGTTCATTGCGAACGCAGTGAGCCACTTAGTATGACAGCAAGGGCTGAATGTCTGTGTGTCACGCTGTTACACCACCCGCCCGCCACCAGAGGGCGCAGCTAGACAGCAAGGGCTGACGCAGCTAGACAGCAAGGGCTGAATGTCTGTGTGTCCCGCTGTTACACCACCCGCCGCTGCTTAACAACGACACTGTCTGTAACTTGCTCGCTGTTACACCACCCGCCGCTGCTTAACAACGACACTGTCTGTAACTTGCTGTACTAGGCCCAACATAAAAATAATACTGTCACAACGACACTGTCTGTAACTAGGCTGTGTGTGCATATGGGCTAACGTTAGCTAAGCAGTCACAGTCCTGCAGCTAGACAGCAAGGGCTGAATGTCTGTGTGTCCCGCTGTTACACCACCCGCCGCTGCTTAACAACGACACTGAATGTCTGTGTGTCCCGCTGTTACACCACCCGCCGCTGCACACAGGGCGCAGCTGTAGCACACAAACACACACACACACACACACACACACACACACAACCACACACACACGAGCTGCGTTCGCTTCCCGCGTTTGCGCGTCTTACTTGTGACTATGTGTGTGAGTGCATGGGACCCGAATGGAAACAAGACCGCAAGGTCTTTCTTCGGAAATCCTTTTGGACCAAAATGCCTGACTGTACCTTGTGCTGTTTGAATATTTTATTAGACAAAAGAAAAATGCAATCAATCGAAAAAGCCAGTTAAAGTTACTTCAAACTAATGCTACTGATACAGTTAAAGTTGCATTGCTCTTTGAATAAACAGCTCTGGGATTTTTCTGGGTCAAATATATGTGATTGGGGTTTTGCTTTTAAAAGCAGTCACGTCTTGATGTTTGTGATTACAATTTAGAGTGGAGACTAAATCTCAGGTTCCTTCTCTAATCATTTTAATATACTAGAAAATGTCTATACTGTACTGCCATGCATGATGCCCAAACTTTTCAGGTCGACACCCAAAAGAGAGATTAGACGTTTGCCCAGGACCCAAACTAGTGAGAATCAGCTATAATTGTCACTGCTTCTTAATAATAATAATAATTATTATTTTTCTTCATGGAATTTCTTAGATTCGTTTGTTTAAATTTTTCTAAAATGCATCCTGCCCCAACCTGCCCCAACATAGACAGTGTAAACGGTAGCTCAACGGGTGCAATCCAGTTGAGCAGGTCTTAATCACTGTGTTGAGGTATCATAACGGAAGCCTCTTCCTCTCTCACTTAATGATATCACCGGCTTACTTTTCCCCACACAGGAATGCGACTGTGGTCATTGAGGCTCGTCAGGTGGTCATGAAGATCTTTGAGGATTATACAAAGTCCTGGTACTGGATCCTCATGTAAGAAACATCCCACACAACCTAAATCCTCTACCGGCAAATCACTCGCACTGCTCCCGTTTAACATAAAAAAAAAACCTACAAACTACAATTTGTTAGTAAAGTGTTACCTCTTCATTTGTGGTTTCCCTCCCAGAGGGCTGGTGATCGCCATGCTCACCAGCCTCCTCTTCATCGTCCTGCTTCGCTTCCTGGCAGGAATCATGGTGTGGGTGATTATCGTCATGGTGATACTGGTCATCGGCTACGGTAAGGACATATTTACGGATTAAAAAATGTGTTGATCAATGATGGAGATGTGAGGTGCGGGGTTATCTGACACCAACTCGTGTTGCACCCAGGCTAGCATATCGTCTCTTTCGGGTGGAAACCGCATGATATGTCCTAGACTTGCTACTTTTGAATTAAAGTAGTAGGCCTATCAAAAGTAGCAGATCGGCGAGCTCAAGACGCGGTATGAAGCAGCCACGTTGCCAGACTGTTGCATCTCGCAATTTTCAAATGCTTCCGTCATACAGTCTGGAGCAACGGAAGCTCTATCATCAGTAAGCGATAAAGCGGAAGTGGAGACTTCTCCCCACTTCTGTTTGTCTTTACAGTCGTGCAAATTTATCCTAATATAAATCAAAATCATCTAAGCATATAGCTTGTTGCTTAGCAGAAAAGGAAATAAAAAAATAAAATGTAAAGATATTTAAAGATAAATCAGACTGCTTAGAACTTCTAGACAAGAGATGAATTATTAAGACTTATGGTTTCTGAATTTGTCATTTAATGTAGTATATCGTCTTTCGGGAATCCTCATAATTATGTCCAAAACTGTTACTTTTCAGGATCACACTGTAGTATGATAACATAGGGCATTAATTCACAAAAAGGTAAAACATGGCGATGGGAGGTTTCTGCCTGACAGCAACGATATACTACATGCATGGTAACAGGAGTTGATTGGACTTAATATACGAGGACAGCTTGTACACAACCTAAAACCTGTCTGGTATCATGTGGTGTGACTGTGTTATCTGTTACCTGGAACAGTGGTTCCCAAACTGGCGGTCGGGAGGTTGGGGGGGGGGGTGTCCGAATCCCAACCCTAGTTGTGACTCCTTTCTACCCATAACCTCTTCCATGGAAATCACTTTTGTTTGATGGGCTTGTGTCTCCCTCTGGTGGGTGATGGTGTGTGTCACAGGTATCTTCCACTGTTACATGGAGTATGCTTCCCTAAAGGGAGAGGCTGGTTCAGATGTCACGCTGCAGGACCTTGGCTTCCAGACAGACTTTGCCGTCTACCTGCAGATCAGACAGACCTGGCTGGCCTTCAGTGAGTACAGACAGTACACCCTGTTCATTCACTCATATACTGTACATCACACACTCACATAGGTGTTAATCTGTATGGATTACCACCAGGTATCCATAGCCTTATTTGTTTAAAAACACAATGAGAGAGTAGCATATGATCATCACTTTAATTGATTAAATTACTGTCAACAAGAGCTGCCCCAGTGAATTTAATGCTTTCTCTACTCTCTCTCTCTCTCTCTCTCTCTCTCTCTCAGTGATCATCCTAGCCATCGTTGAAGTCATAATCATCCTGTTGCTCATCTTCCTCAGGAAGAGGATCCTCATTGCCATCGCTCTCATCAAAGAGGCCAGCAGGTTAGATTTGCTATCAGACTTTTCTTCTTTTAGAATAATGGCGCAAAGCTGGGAGGGGCTGCGGACACTCGATGGAGGGGAACAAATGTCAAATGAGGACGGATATTGAATGAATGAGTCATCATAATGGATTGAAATGTCAAGTTAACGGCGCAGCCAGAGATGATGTCACTAAAATGGAAGGCGTAATGATGATGGATTATGTTTGGGTTTGATTTGAATGCCGGAAAACACTCATTTGTATTCAGCATTGGTTTTTTAATCTCCGCTGGGAGGGCGGGGAGAGAGAGTATCACAATCAGGTGTCTTTGTCTGTCTGTGTTCCATCCACCGCTAATTTCACAAACTACCAGGCCATTCATTTATTTTCTCCCGAATATTCTTCAAATCAATCACAGACAACTATCTATTTTCTTGTGAATGGACGAGTCATATACCTGACAAAATTGCAGGGCTGATTTGTTTATTTTCTGAACTGTGACGTTGTCAACGTCAAAAATGTCAACGTCGTCGTCAACGTCGTCGTCGTCAACGTCAAAAATGTCAACGTCGTCGCCGCCGTCGTCAACGTCAAAAATGTCAACGTCGTCGTCATCAACGTCAAATGTCGTCGTCGTCGTCAACGTCAAAAATGTCAGCGTGTCCAAGCCCTATGCTTGAACACTGTGGTTGGCTGACGGCAAGGAGGATGTTCAGACGTGTGCTCAAATAAACTGAAAGTCCAAACTTGTCCATTGAGTTCACAAACAAAGATATTTATTAGCTGATCTGTCACCTCAGCATACAATAAATACTTGCATAAATAAACTGTTCAGGATACATGACTACAGCTCAAAGAAACACAGTTGAAAAACATTGTGCCTCTGCCAATCAGCAACACCTGCTGCTTGATTGGGGCCCATTAAATACCCAAGCAACCTGGGTCTAGCCCACGCCCTGTGGTGACATCATCAAATGAGCACTACAATACTACTAGACATCATATGGCTCTTACACCAGCCCCTTAATTGCTAATGGCAGAAGACAGTGCAATTATTAAAAATCAGTTTATAAAGAGCCATGGAAAACAAAACGCCAAACAAAATCAGAATACATTTTAAATAGATCATTAAAATAATTTCATCAGTATCTTACTGGCTTCATAAAAAAGTCATAGTTTAGTTCGGGTCTTTTGTGGACGGTCCATTCGGTACAAAACAAATGACAAAATGCCTTTGTTGCCAGCCCCTGTATGGCCACAAGATACAAGTTGATGTAGCCTAATGCAAAAGGTTCTGATTTTGGCAGTTTGGCATCTCCACCAATCCCCATTCCTTCCTCTTGGGTTGTATTTGTGAGGAGTGAGCCCAATGCGGGCCTGTCCAAATTCTGGCTTCATGCCCTATGCACAGGCAACCAAAAACAGGCCTCTCCCCTATGGAAAGGACAGTTTCGGTGTGCCCCTTTCCCCCAGTCATAGACATTGCTCCGCTCCATGTCCACTGCCCACATAACACAAACAGGATGATGTAGTGATTGTTCTGTAGGAGAGATAGGATTGTTCTGAATGAAAACTTTGTGGCGTGGATCCGTTTGTGTCGGCGTCGTGCCGCTAAACATACCGCACATTGATGTTTGGTCAGTGTTGAAGATCTGGGTCTGCCGGGCGCGGTCCAATCCGGCCCAGATGATCTGTTGTGCTGGCTGCTGCTGCTGAGTTCCCCCGGTAAGTGCCCCTATGGCTCCGACCGGGTGGCAATCGCCAATCGATCACCTCCAATGACAGCAGGAGCAGCTTTCAGAAGATCGCTGTGCTGATGTCCCCCGGTAAGAACCCCAATAGTTCTGTGCGGGTTGTAACGATCATCTGATGTTCAAACAGCAGAACACCCTTGCAGAAGATCACATTCGCTGCACACAGCTGCTGTCGTGTCCGTCGTACAGTGTCCACACTCCACTCCAAGTTCTCCAACACAAACACCAACACATGCCACGTCGCCACACCACGGCCTGTGCGTGTCCAACTGTCCAAACGAGCCCCGGTTAGATTTGCTTTCCAATAAAACAAAATCTTCAGTGAAAGAAGGCTGTTTTTCAACTTAATGTAGTGTCCAAGCCCTATGCTTGAACACTGTGGTTGGCTGACGGCAAGGAGGATGTTCAGACGTGTGCTCAAATAAACTGAAAGTCCAAACTTGTCCATTGAGTTCACAAACAAAGATATTTATTAGCTGATCTGTCACCTCAGCATACAATAAATACTTACATAAATAAACTGTTCAGGATACATGACTACAGCTCAAAGAAACACAGTTGAAAAACATTGTGCCTCTGCCAATCAGCAACACCTGCTGCTTGATTGGGGCCAGGGGGGCAGTCAGCCAGATATTTCGTGAAGCCTCATTTGAAATCGGTAGTTCATATAATGGCCTGTTGTGGCGCTGGACTGGACCCAAAAAGCCCCATAGCTCCATAGAGGCCCATGTATTTTGGCCCAACTTCACCTAGACTGTATTACCTTAATAAACATGGTCATGAATACTTTCTTCTTCCAGTCACTAGTTTAAAGTCTCATTTCTAATGTCATAATATTCTTTTTGGAAAATGATGGTCCCATTAATTAAAAAAATGACCATAAAGTCGCGTATGTTCTGAGGGGCGTGGCTACCGTTACAGTCTATGATCGGGATTCCCCTCCCACTCAAGAGTCTTCTCCTCCCACTCGAGTCAAAATAAAAACCAACGGAGAAGAAGGGGGGACGTCCCGCCTCGTTGTCTGGGCAGCCAATGACCAGCTGGTACAAAACAGAGCCAGCCAATGGCCAGCTGGTACCAAAAGATGGCGACTTACATCAGGAATTAGCATATCATTACAGGCTTCATTTTACGTTCATGTTAGACCCGGGGAACGCTTTGTCCATATTTTTTACAGTCTATGATTGGGGCCCATTAAATACCCAAGCAACCTGGGTCTAGCCCACGCCCTGTGGTGACATCATCAAATGAGCACTACAATACTACTAGACATCATATGGCTCTTACAGTCGTCGTCAACGTCAAAAATGTCAACGTCGTCGTTGTCAAAGAAATAACTGACTGTGACCCAGGTGTAGTGGGAATGAAGTCAGGACTTCTGTACTCTTAACCGAATCAATGCCAAGAACCTCGTTCTTCTCTCCTCGACACGCCTGTGCCAAAACGAGGCACCTCGTCTTTCTTTAATCTCATTTAATGGAGTAATTGGTATGTCGCGCATTTGACTGGCACTGGCCACTACTATCCCTGCCTATGTGTCGGGAGGGTTTGGGTAGAACTAACACAAGGCATAACAGTTGGCATCCTTTATCATCCTTTTGCCTGACCCTTACACACACGTGTGCGCTCGCACACACACACACACACACACACACACACACACGCACAAAGAGGGAGTGAGGTAGGGCATGCCTACTGGCAGAGATTTACACTCTTACTGAGCCCAATTTGCACTCAACCAGCCCACCAAAACTCTGTTGTTGTTTTGTTTTTCAGAGCTGTTGCACACGTGATGTCTTCCCTGTTTTACCCACTGTTCACCTTTGTACTCCTGGCCATGGTCATTGCCTACTGGGCAGTCACTGCTGTGTATCCTTCATGTTACAATGGATGGCTGTTGACTATAGACTATATTGACTGTATTGGGAAATTGCACAGATATGGTGCTTTCCCACCATCTGCCTTCTCGCTCTCTCGCTCTCTCTCTTTCTCTCTCTCTTTCTCTCTCTCTTCCCCCCCCCCCCCCCCCCCCTTACCCAATCTGGTCTATTTAATGGAGTCATTCCTAATATTCTACACGCCACTCGTGGGGAAATGTTGAGTCTTTCAAAGTCATGGTAGTCATTGTCCTTGACAGATTGATGATTAGCTTCCTGTCCACCTCCAACGAGCCTATCTATAAGGTGTTTAATGAAACCTTATGTGAGCACTCCAGGAAAACGTGTGAGCCAGCTGTAAGTAACCTTATGTTTAATGATGACATGACATGATTGCACTCAGTATGTTTAATGCTCTCTGTTAAAAGTACAATACATGATTGCACTCTGTGTAAAAAGGCACCTTAAATGACCATACCAGTGTTAAGTAGGTCAGAGTGGCATATTGTTGGTATCAGCTGACCATCGAACCCAGAATCTTAACCTGCACAAAGGCAAGCAGTTTAACGACAACTCAGACACATGAGTAGCACAGCTTGGGTATCTAAGTCTTAGATGTTTTAACATGTTATAAAGGGGATAGATCATGTCCTCTTTGCTCTGCTGATACCAACAATAAGTCACTTGTCCACTTGTCATAGGCAATATTGCCAATAGTTTACATAAATCTTGAAAATCTTTCCCCCAAATGTCTTTATTTTTCAGATGTTTGTTTCACTTTTGTCCATATTTAATCATTGACACTCGATTGTACTCTGTTCTGTATTCAGAACTTCACCACATCTGAGATGAAGAAAGAATGCCCTGACGCCGAGTGCCTGTTTGCCTTCTATGGAGGTGAGACGGTTTACCACAAGTACCTGATTGGCCTGCAGTTCTACAACGTCTTCCTCTTCTTCTGGTGCGCCAACTTCGTCACGGCCCTGGGACAGATGACCCTGGCGGGGGCGTTCGCCTCGTACTACTGGGCCTCCGTCAAACCGGACGACATGCCTGCCTTCCCTATCTTCGCTTCCCTGGGGAGAGCTCTCAGGTGTGTGTGTATTACATTTAACATTAGAGTTTGACCATTTAGCTAACCATTCGGTGCAACTTAACATGAGCACTGCATGTGTGTAGTTCGTTGTATAGTTTGTTGGGTTTTTAGAATGTTACTCAGTTTGAGGAAATGTTCACTCAAACATGTGTTCGCCGTACAACATGTATAATCTGTGTGTTTGCGACAGGTACCATACAGGAACTCTGGCTTTCGGCTCTCTCATCCTGTCCATCGTTCAGATCATCAGGGTTTTACTGGAGTACCTGGACCACAAACTCCAAGGTGTGTTACCCTTGTTTTTACTTATTTACGCGATACTGCACACAAGTAAAAATCACTATCGTCTTGATGGTACAGCTTGCATGCTAACACAGTGTTCACACCGCAGCCATTTTGGACTTGCGTCACCTACATTGTAAATGTTTTGCCCTTGTTGTGTGATCCCTCACAGGAGCCCAGAATAAATGTGCCAAGTTCTGTCTCTGCTGTCTAAAGTGCTGCTTCTGGTGTCTGGAGAAATTTATCAAGTTCCTCAACAGAAATGCCTACATTATGGTGTGTGTTGGACACTTTTATCATTACTTATACTCAGAATTCGAAAATGCATTCAAATGTAACGAGTGTCTTTTGTCCCTAGGTGGCGATTTATGGTAAAAACTTTTGCACTTCTGCCAAAAATGCCTTTTTCCTCCTCATGAGGAACATAATCAGGTGAGTGTGTGTGAGTGCATGTGTGTTCCTTAATAAATTAACAAAATATTTGAAAACCTTTTTCACTTCATCATTATGGGGTATTGGGTGTAGATTGATGAGGAAAAAAACGAATTTAATCAATTTTGAAATGAGGCTGTAACAAAACAAAATGTGGTAAAAGTGAAGGGGTGTGAATACTTTCCGAAGGCACTGTATATACTCTAAGGTGTAAACGCAGCATAACATTGTGGTAGAGTAGAATCACCGATTTAGTTTCCCCACAGTTAATTAATTGTCACTCTGTTTGATCTCACAGGGTAGCTGTCCTGGACAAAGTGACAGATTTCCTCTTATTTTTGGGCAAACTCCTCATCGTAGGGCTCGTGGGTAAGTCGGCTGTCACATCACTTACCCATCTTTCAACTGTACACTTTGCTTAGATGTATAACCTTCTGTAATAGAGCGTTCTGTTTTGTGACATGTCTTCCATTTTGCTGCCCCAGGAATCTTTGCTTTCTTCTTCTTCTCGGGGAGAGTGAAGGCCTTTGAGGACACAGCCCCAAATCTCCACTATTACTGGGTCCCCATCATGGTAGGTGTGATGGATGGTCAAGATTTCACTTTGATATTCAGGTGGCTCGGAACAACTGATGAACGTGTCCGTCTAGGCTAGAAGAAAAATAGTTTTAGTCAGGTGAATTTAACGTTTAAAAAAAATATATATATATATATATATATATATATATATGATTTATTATTTTATTTTGGCTGTTTTAACCACTCAAATGTCTTTGCTCCTAGCTAAGGGCTAATGTTAAAAAAAAAGTTCAGTGTCGCTGTCAATATTGACATGAAAGCGTGTTGCACGGCATCTCATTTATCATAGTTGTGCAACAAAGTGTATATTTGCCCTAAATGTATATTCTTTGTCCTCTATTGTAGACTGTGGTGGTCGGCTCCTACCTCATTGCCCACGGCTTTTTCAGCGTTTACGCCATGTGTGTGGACACCCTCTTCCTCTGCTTCTGTAAGTACTTATTATATATACAGTATACACACAGATATACTGTAACACATGAATATTTTATTCACATTGTGTGCAAACCAGTGCAAACCATTTATCTACACAAACACAAATGCAACATTGCGAATGTCCAGAGTTAATGTGGGAAAGGAATGGTGGTTTTATGATGACCATTCAACAGCATGCTCCGTGACGGACTGAATCAAATGCACACACAAATCCACACCTTTTCAACACTTTTAAATTGCTTATGGTGTTGGGCTGCTACTAATTCTAAATTGCATGGTGTTACTGAACTCACAAATGTGTGACTTATCTTCAGGGTAAGTTAAGTGATTTTAGACATTATGTATACGTATGAAATTCAGGCTCAAACGTTAGCTGTTAGCTGGCATAGTGCTCAGTTCCTAGCAGGTTGCTAACAGGGTATATTGTCTGTCGGGTAGAAACCTCGTATGTCCAAACTTGTGTTTTGAGGTTGGAGATCCGCTATTTCTGATACTTTTGTGTGACACTGTAGTATGATCAATTAAGTAGCGCATTCATTTACGAAAAACCCCAATATGGAGATAAGAGGTTTCTGTCCGACAGTATCCAAGTAGCCTGGGGTCCACCTATGCTTTCTATGGCATAGGCAGCTCCCGGCCGGATCCGCCGGGAGAATCTAGACACAGCTGCGCGACATGAGACTGATTGAGCGACAGAGAGAGAGAGGAGGAGTGTGTGTGTGTGTACTGTGTACATGTGTGCGTGTGTGCGTCAATTTAACAAAGATGCAGACAATCCGAAATCAGCAGAGAGTGATCGACGTTTGCGCTACTCTATGCCGAATTGAAGTGGACTCGGACCCAGACTTTTTTTTCTCCTCCCTGGAAATAAAAACGTCTGGGTTTCCGAGGCTAGTATCCAAGTAACTCCAAAAAGCAATTTATAGGCTACATAGGGAGCTGTGAGTAATGATGGACTGATCTGAAATTACACAAATCCCCAAATCTTCACACCTTTCACTGACCTGACTGCACATGACTCCTCCATTGCTGTTGTGACCATTTCCTTTCTGTAACTAAAAGTAACAGATTTTACTTAATTTACTACTTTGTAACTTTTCCATTCACTCACAGCTCTCCTTTCAAGCCTAAAAAAAGATCATTTTGTTTTCTTTCATAAATCATTGGACTAATAGTTTTTTAGTATCATGCTAGCAAATAGCACTCCATCATTGCAGTTAAAAGAACCTGACTGGCTCCAAGTATTCCACGGCTTTATGAATCAAATACATAGTGTATATATAAAGCAATGGTTACAGGACCATAAGGGTTCATTTGGTTCCTAACCATTCTGTGGACCACCTGGAACTCTCTCAAGGACCAGGGTAAACCCGTTGTGGTGCCCGAGGCTACGATCCCAGAGCTTGGTGGCCATGCCTGCCGCCCCTAATATCGTTTGCATGAAGGCCTGGCAATGACTCCTCTTTGAGAACCACTGATTAAAACGTCTCTAAAATCACCCAATTCCCTATTTCTAAGCTTTTTAATTCCTGGTATTGGGAGTGTAATGCATGTGGGTGCCTTTTGTGGTTCTGACTTTCTCTTCCTTTCTCTTCTCTTCTCTTCTCTTCTCTTCCCTTCCCACCTCCCTCAATTCATCTCCTTCCATCTCTTCTTCCTACTGCTTCTCTGACCATCGACCTTTCACCGCTACATACCCTTAACCCTAAAACACACACACATACACACACTAACAAGGCGAGGACCTGGAGCGCAATGACGGCTCAGCCGAGAGGCCATATTACATGTCTTCAACCCTGCGTGAGATCCTCTGGGAGGACAAAGGCGAGGTGAAGACAGAGGACCAGTTGTCTTCTGCTTCGCCTCAAGCCCAGCCGGAGGAGGACGAACACGTCCAGCTGGAAGAGCAGCCCGCTCTGACGCAGCAGGACGACTCGGTTTAGCCTGTCCACCTCAAAGCCCTTTTTTCATTTCAACGCAACAGGACAACCCGGTTTGATATCGCTGCTGTCGGGCAGAAAACCTCTTTCTAACTTTGTGTTTTTACGCAAAGTAACACCCTACTTGATCACACTACAGCGTTGCACAAAATAATCAAAAGTAGCAGATCGTTGTGAGCTTGTGGATCTGCTGTTTTTGCATTTGAATCCTGAAAAGTAACAATTTTGGGAGATATGAGGTTTCCACCCGACAGACTATATGCATTATGCCACGGACCGTCCCCCACCCCCCCATTTGATACCGTTGTTTTGAATGTCTGGAACCTCATTCTACACTGAAGAATTCTCAGTTACAGCCATATCCGTAAGGGTCCATTTTGACACTGCGCCCCACGTTGAGAACCTGGGGGTCCCCCATGTTGAGAATCACTGACTTAGTATGTCTTCCATATCTTTAAAAAAAACAAAAAGAAATGTCTTCCATATCTGAGAAGAGAGTTTGAGTGAAGTGTCATATCGATGGCGGTCAGGAGGTCAGAAATGTGGCAAATTAGTTGATGTGCTGACCTTTGATGAGCATACGTTAGTTTGTTTAAATCCAAACACGGTTGAACTCAAAAGGAGGAACGGCCTGGTCAGTGATATCAAGAAAGTTCCCTTTGACAAGTGACTAATGATGACCTTTATATTAGTGTCCTATGTGGATCGTTTTCTGCTAATGACTTTAGCTGGATAAGAGTAGATTTGTACCTTGAATGATTATAAGTTAAAGCTGCAATCCATAAATAAATAAGATGTTATTTTGAACAATCTGACTGCAATGGCCAAATGTGTTTGACGTCGCTGTCAGGTGGAAACCTTGTATGTCCAAAACAGTAACTTTTTTAAACTGTTCTTTTTTTAAATAAATTATTTAACTTCCTGTTGATTTTATTATTTGAAGATACACGGATCCAGTCCGAGTTTTCTTCCTAATACAAATGGCAAAATCAACAGGAAGTTGACATTTTTATAAAACACCACTCAAAAATAAAACGGTATGAGTTTTGGTGATTCTCTATATTGTCTGAATCAACTTAGTTTGTTTACGTACTAAAAGAGTGACTTTGAGAGCTGTTTCAGCATACAATGTAAGTCAATGAGGAGCATATTTTGAATTATCAATTTCTAATCACTGAAGCAATTATTTTTGATTTCTTGTCCATATTTGGAGTTGCATCATGGCAAGGTAACTACACAACCCGAGCCTCTACAAAAGTGGGCTTTAAAAACACTCACAAGAATAGTGATCTTCTAGAGCTTGTAGATCGGCTATTTTCACTACTTTTGTGCGTCACTCTTCTTTGATATGAACATAGAAAGTTGAAATATGGACATACAATCCATATTTCAAGGTTTCTGCCTGACAGCAACATTGAGTACGTTAATACTAACTAGTACATCTGAGGTGGGGTGTCCTGTCTTAGCTCGGTGGTAGACATTCCATCTCTTGGGCAGGACTGGAGGCCTGAGTTAAAATCTCAGGAAGTACATATTGTGTAAACATCTTATGGATTGCAGCTTTAAGGGAAGAGTAAACTAACGGTACAAGCATTTAATTTTTTATGTTGTTCCTACCACTGCCACTGGCCAAACTTGAAGTCACTTATGTGCCTAATTTACAGTGTTATTGTGGGTTGATAGTTCGCACTTTGCTTATGCTTGATGTGCTGAAATCCTTGCGTCCCTGATGGCTATGTTTTACTAGCATCAATGCACTATTTAATACAGGTTTAATGTTTGTTTTTAGTTCAATGTTTGTTTTAAAAACGCCATTGAGGGAAAATGTACACCATCTTGTCCCTAACACAAACATTAAATGCCATAACAATAAAGAGAATTTAATGTTTGTGTTGTCACCTAAATAACATGAGTTAGACTTTAATATATTAGCGCCCCACACTTCACACCGGTGTGTTTTTTGTTTACTATTCACTACCTTTAAATTTACGTCTAGTAAATACACATTTGTCCTTTTGAGACTAAAAGCAGTATTAAGATTTATCACTACTGTACTGTTCTATAATGCCTTTGTTACCTCTATGCCATGACATGTGTGTGCCTGACACTGCAGACTGTTTTAATACGATGTCAACTGAGTCGGCAAGTCTCTGCTGCATGAAGCTGATGTCCTGATAATGCTGGACACATATCGTATTCGCATGCAGGCAATTATTATTGATTAAAGTTCCCAGTGTCTCTGATACTGCCTTTTACATTTGAATGTTTTTGTTTTCTTTGATCTGAATGTGTGGAGTTGAATTAAGCAACGGTAACTTTAGCTGTACTTTCTTTGTGTGAAAGGTTGTTGGGTTTGACATACTATATATACCGGTATATCGTTGCTGTCGGGCAGAAACCTCTTATCTCCATATTTAAACATTTGTGTTTTTTCGTAAATGAATGCCCTTCTTGACCATACAAAAGTACTTGCGTCACACACGCCACGAGTATCAAAAGCTTGAAGCATTTTGAGCTTGTCTATCTGCTACTTTTGCTGTTTTTTAAATTTGAACCTTGAAAAGTGACCAGGTCAAGTGGTCTGATTTGTTGCAACCTCCAGACACCATGCAGCAGATGCATGTCTCACTCATTGTTGGCAAGGAGAGGAGCCTACCATGGAAATGGCATGCCTAGAGGTCCCTCGCATTTACCACAAAGTAAAAAATATCAAATAAGGCAGTGCTGAATCAAGTTTCTATCACTGCATTCTCCTTTTGTCCTAATGCGTATAGGGACCAGTGTTTTTTTCAATTACCTTTTCATTTACTTTGTATATGTAATATGTTTAAGTAAAGTCCACCTTTAAAGTAATTATTTGCTTTTGCTTTAGTTTGATGTGATTTATTTAATCACTTCCTTTTTTTCCTTTCTTTTTGTAGTGGAGGATCTTGAGAGGAACGACGGCTCTGTAGAAAGACCCTACCTGATGCCAGAGAGCCTCCGCCAAGTACTCAACAAGAAGAACAAGCCCGAGCCTGCACCTGCAGAGTAGAGCGACAGGCAATGTTTAAAAAAAAATCCATATTATATATTTGGAGAGTTCTTGTACAGTGTAATATGCCTTTTGAATTGCAGGGTTGAGTAAGGAGCTCAGTTCTGTTAAATCACCCAAGTGCCTATGATGTGATAATCAGAAGTGTCGTCCGTTTTGTTATGTAGGTTGACTGTGTCACTATTGCAGCGCTTCTCAAATGTTTTAATTTCAAGGACCCCCAGTTTACTAACTATGCATTAATTAGGCCACCGACCCCCATAACTTTGAGAGTTATGGGTCCATTTGGTATCCAATTTGCACACACTAAAGGTTTGGTTCCTCCTAACTACCTGTCAGTTCTCTGGAACTCCCTCAAGGACCGCTGGGTGTTCCTCAGACCCCACTTTGGCTCATCTGCAACCAAAAGAACCTTGGTTCTAGAACCGATTCTTGGTGCTTTCTAGCGAACCAGCCAAGTTTAAGCAGAACCATTGTAATCAAGGATACGTCATGAATCTGCATCTTCCAACCTGTAGAATATTGACACGCGCACTTTGGTTCCCAAAAGAAAAAATTTAATACATTTTGGTTCCAGTTCTGAACCAATTAATTTCCAGTTGAAACAATCGGGGAGAACAGGTTCAACCCTGGAGGAATTAGCCTTTGAGAAGCACTGCTCTGCTGAACACATGTCAGCTCACCTCAGGTCACAATATGGGGTCACGGCCCCCCCAAATCTTAGTTTTAATGCTGCATGTCTCTGCTTTTTTTGAGCGAGATAAACATGCTTTCATTGTTATAGTTCTTGTGCTGAGTGCATTTTGAAAATATTTTCATTTTAAATACAGTCGATAGCCAAAAGGTATTTGAAATGTTACGCACCTTTTGGGTATCACTAAAATGTCTGTATGCCAATTTTAGGAATTTAGTATGGTTATATTTTTATATATTGAAGTATGTTGCATGAAGTTGTGCTCAGAATGTGATATTGTAGATACACATAGCTTTTTTTTATGGGCTCTGTAACATTGAAATTAATACCTGACATTGTTACCAAAGCAATTTTGTTCAAAACTTCCTCCCAAAGGTTACTTGTTTTGAAAGCATATTGAAACGACCCAGGCAGGAATCTGATGCAATACGTTTATCATTTAATCTGTTGAAGTTTAGACTGAGCTACAGAAATGAATGAAACTGCCTTTGAGGAGCAGTAAGTGTCATATTTATCCTCCGTGTTTTTATAGTGTTTTGTTAATAAACATTGTTTTGTATTTTTCTTCTCTGTCAAGGTATTCCTACCTGTGCCACATGCACTATTTACTACTGCATGTTGTTCCACATTTGTCCACAGGATGGAAATATTGAGCTAAATTCAAATCCCAGATTGGACCGTCTCCACGGTTGTCTTGTTTAATTGTCTCCACCAGAAGGCATGGGGAGAGTATTTTATGTGAATTGTGAATTATGCTTCAACATTAGCAGACTTTACAAGCATTGAGAGCTTGTAGATCTGCTATTTTTGTAAGTAGGCCTATAAACCAGGCTTAACACTAGTGTGAATCCCATTTAAAAAATAAATAAACTATCCACCACTGGACAAAGAAAGATGCAAGTGAGAAGCAATGACATGCAAAACTGAAGTTATAGGTTTGGGATTAAGGTTATAGCCAGGGTTAGGCGTAGTTTTACTGAGCTGGGTTGGGATTAAGGTTATATTTTACTAAAAGGTACCCAGTCTTCCGACTAGGTCCCATCCTTTTTATATTGGCCGCGAAAAGTGAAGACTATCTCGCCCTGGAATTAGACGACCCGGCTTGGGATATCCGTTCCGTGTTTATCCACGGCTTGGGTGTATCCCGTGGATATACACGGCCGTCTTCACTTTTCGAAAAGCGTGGATATCTCGCCCCACAGCGTGGATTTCTCGCCCCAAAGCACGGTTATCTCGCCCCATATTTATTTTACCTTATTTCTCATATAACATTTAGATTTTAGAATCAATGTTTGTCAAAGGAGAACATTTAGAACCAGTTTTGTTGTTGTTGGTCAAATGAAAAGTATGCATGGATAATGAATGGCTCACCCCCCTCCATTGTTCTGGAGGTACAGTACTTGTTGGAGTACTAATACACAAGCTATGCAGAAGCCAATATGTTTCAATCAAATAATCTGTGAGAGTTAATTTAGCCTATAGGTCCAGGACATTGCTCTCTTTTCTTTTTTTTTAAGATATTTTTTTGCGGCTTACGCCTTTTATTGATTTAAGGGACAGATAGTAGGCTGACAGGAAACGGGAGAGAGATGGGGGGATGACATGCGGTAAAGGCTGTGTCGGGTTCGGGAGTCGAACCCGCGGCACACCGCGACTGGATCACCAGTCCGGTGCCCAGACCGTTACGCTACGGCCTGGGCCGGACATTGCTCTCTTGCTCTTGGATTGCAATGCAATAAATTAAGTTCTATGGTTTCATTTAGTGTTCATGTTCTGCTTTGGTGACTTTATGGCAGTGTCTGGGTGTGGAGTGTTACTGGAGAGGTGCTATGGAGTGTCATCCTATAGTGTTGGCAGAAGCCCACATTGTATTCAATCACTCTAGTGTACCCACTGTACCTTTTGTTGGTAACCTTAGAGGGTCTGAATATTCCAATATGAGTATTGCTATGAGGTAAGATTATAGAAAATGTAAATTTAGAAAGAAATCTAAAACCTTGGGCCTTGTTTCTCATGCTGATATATTTAGTCAAATTAGCTGACATTTCAGCTGTTTCACATGTATCTGTTAAATGTGTGTAAGCTACGCTCGGACAGTATCTCCTTTTGTCCAAACTTGCCACTCAGAGATGATATCTGTTCATATACTGTATGTCCACCTACACACCAGTTCTGGACAACTAGTGAAAATAGCAGATCTACAAGCTTACTACACGTCGCAGTGTGACATGGTATATGCTTGTAGATCTGCTATTTTTGTGTAAAGAAAAAACATTAAGCATTTTGAAATTGATTGACTATTTGCCCAGCATAGGGGGTGCCATGGGGTTAATGTGGAAATGTATTGGCGTAAAAGGTCCATTTCGTTAAAACTATAGTGGAGTAACATGAAAGTAAACACATATAAACATACTTCTTTGAAAAGGTAGGCCTAATTAAGCAAAGGAATTAAGTAGTTTTACTGAAGTAAAATTGACCCCTTAAAATAAATCACCCTCTTGCCTGCTCTCCAAACTCTCTGAGATCCTCTCCTTGACAAGTTGACATTGTGGAATATTACTGGACACCATGGATGGAACAGAGATCTGTCCAGCAAATAATATCCGGAGGTTTATTCTCGTCTCTAGCGGTTTTAAATCCATCACAGTAAATGGGATACAGGGGTGGGGTGAGCATCATCGGACAGATCAAGACCTCCACCCCTCCCCCTTGTGGATCAGTATGGGTCCATTTGGTTCCTCTTGTGCACTCTTGTGTTGCAATGGGCATGGGTCCATTTGGTTCCATTTCAACACTATATTTGAGCTAAATTACCATAGAGGATTTGACTGTGGGCACAGTTCTGAGACATGTTAAACATGCATGGTCTTACATGAGATTTTGGGGTATGTGGCTTTTTGTGACTGATTGAGTCCCAAATGAGTAGCGGAGATGGACTTTGCATTCTGAGTCTGCATGCCTTCTGTGACAGCAGCAAACCCACTGTCATATTGAATGTCAATATGACATATTATGTTATGGCTATCATTACTGTGTAGTAGGTATATTTGAACTGAGACACTCACAGGGAAGAGAGAACTTGGTCCTACATTTTATACTATCTTTATAGATGAAGGTAATGTGACACTGACATCCTATCTGCCTATCACGGGCAAATTAATGAAGAGGCAACACTGCTGGCTAAGGGGGCTCTGGTGGTTCTGTCCTGCCTACAGTGTGGACTGGTCCTTATTGCAGCGGTTCTCAAAGTGGGGTCCAGGGGTTATTGGGGGTTCCCACCTAAATTAAAGGCCAAGTACTGATTTGACAGATTTTTCACAAAGTGCCTCCAGGCCAAAAACGCCTTCTTTTTAAAGAGGCTTAAATTGATAACATTATAATCATGACTTAAGACAAATCTTACAACTATCATTCTAAAAAAATAGAACAAATTGCTACCACTGTCTTATTGATTGATGTGCATTGTGATACATTAGTGTGCAGTTTACTGATACCTAGACATACTGTGTGCAGAATTTCTATGAATGTGTGCCCCTTACATGACCCTTGGGAGACACACGTGTGTCCCCCAAGTGTTTTGGCCAAGTTTGGTGCAGTTCAGAAATCAGAAGTGAGTCTGTAGACCTGCTATTTTTGAAATGCGGTAGTTAAAATAAAATAGTGAAAACAATTGAATAAGTTAGAAACTATTTAACACAAATCTCTTCTGGGGGTCCCTGGCGGTCAAATAGCCTGGGGTTCCTAACAAAGAAAGTTACACCATCACACAGCAGGTGAATGGGCGAGGGCTGGTTCAAACTGTGCGTTTCATTTCAGCACCAAGGACAGTGGCAGGAATAGCCCTGCAGAAGTTACAACAGGTACTGCAAACCTCCACATTCTGCGACAGTCACATGGAAGGGAAGTGTTTTGGCTTAAACAGAAGGATTAGCTATTTGCAATGAAATATTTTAAGCGGTTTGTGAAATAAGGTAGGCAAATGCAAAGTCATAAATGTAGTGATTTTGCTGTGCACAAATTCATTTTGTTAAGTTTCTGACAATCTTTGTGGGTTTTTTCCCTGTGACTTGTCGTTTTCTTTACAGGCTATCGACTATTCCAATCAGGATTAGAGTTCAGCTTTGGGGATAACATTACCTCGATGATTCAGTCTTGAGTGGAACCTCGGGAGAGAGAGAGAGATCAGAGTTGTCTTTCTCTGAAGGAATATCACGTTATTATTCCCCTAAACCATGAATAACTTCACGGTTGGAGCGCAAGCATTGTACTCTACGTCCATAGAAGAGCCCATATACAAGCAGTACAACAAGCCTGTGGCAAAGGAGCTGTTCCCTCTGCCTAAACCGGTGCTATATCTACTGATGGCTGCGCTGGCCCTGGTTGGAGTTGCCTATGTTATTGTTGGACATCTCATCAAAGACCTGGCCTTTGACATCGCAGGTAATAGATGTGAGTTACTATGATTTTTCATTAGTTTTCATTTCTATTTCGTGCTTGTAATTTTTTGTTCAATTCCATTAATTCCACTTTCCAGTGGATTTGCATAGTTTTGTTATTGCTTATAAATGTTTCGTTAAGTTATACAAATATACAATACAAACACCCTCCCCACACCTAATTTTAATTAGTTTAGTTTTAGTGAACTATAATAAGGAAATTATTATCTTTTACAAAACAACCTTGCATTCAAGTTTATTCGTTTCATTTGAGCACATATGTATGTCCTTATAAACCCACAATCAAGCTAGAGTGAACTCTTACTGCTACAAGACTCTCACTATAGGACACATGCATGGACAAACAGGAATCATAGTTTTAATTTGCAATGCTTTTGCCTATTTTTGGAGCCAACATAGCTTTGTGTTGTCGATATCACTACTCTCATTTACTTGATAATAATATAATAAATATGATAATCAATAGCAAAGTCATTGGATAAAATACCTTGACAGTTGACCCTTTAATATCAGAATGTTGTATAGCCATCAGTAAATGATGCACATGATCAAGCATGTACAAAAATAAGGGATATTGTTCGATTGCAGCTAGACTTGACAGAACATTTGTGCCTTAAGAGATGTGAAAACGATGAGATGGACATTCATGATTTATCAAGAGATTGAAAAAGGGAAAGTGATGTGGGCTTGCTTATCACTTCTGTTCTCTACTAATGATTATAATACATATAAGCTTTTGAAAATACAATATATCTGCCTCCAGTCTCCTAATTGTATCAACTGTGGCCTAATGCATATCAAACGTGGGTCCTTGAAATTGCACTGCAGGTTCACTTTGAAGTACCACTGATAAAATTCTCCAACCCATTTTCCCCGCATACCCTTTGCAGACTGTATGCTGGGCCCCACCGAGGACGGTGACAAAGACAGGGACAACAACCTGCTGCATGTGGCCCAGAGCCACCCGCCTCCGTCTCTGCACCTCTCCAACACCAACTCCTTTCATCACCTGCGGGACCAGGACGATGTGGTCATTCCGCTGCCCACCGATGAGGACGGGTCGGCCGCCATGCCCCTCATCTTCTCCCTCCTTTCGCATCCACCCAGCCCCAACCCCAAGGACCAAGGCAGTGGTCCACCGCACGGCCTCTCCGACAGCCCCCGGGGCTGTCCCGGAGTTCAGTAGTATCCCGGAGGTTCTCAAAGTGGGGTTCGGGGACCCCCCAGGGGTCCTTGAGGGGGTTCTAGGGGGTAAATCATGGATAGGAACCAAATAGAGCCGTACAGGTCTGTGACTCTGAGAGTGTGCAAGTGGAACCATAGGCCATATGTTCAGGGCTTGACATTAACTTTTTGAGGCACTCATTTTGAGGCACTCAAATTTACTTACGTAAAAGTGGTGATATTTTACTTAAAACTCGTTTTCTGCCAGAACTTTTAAATGGATATGAAACTAGAGCACAATATCTGACTCCAAATCTTAGGAATGAATTAGGTGGTACAAACGCAGTAGGGCCTAGTACAAACGCATTGCTACAAGTTTAAATGCCGACATGGTCAGTCTGCTAAACGTACATGGATAGGACCAATCTATTGCTGTGTATTTGGAATAAATGAAAGATCACAGACATTCTATGGCTATTACCAATATTGGAAAGGTGATTATTAGGAGAATATTGTTGGCTGCTAGGAGCATCACAGAAAAAGTCAAACCAAGAGTCACTTGTCAGTCACGGACAAGTAAAATATTGGAAATATTTATGACTTGTCCCGGACAAGCGGACAAGCCTTAATGTGAAGCCCTGCGTATGTGTATAGGGTTCGTTTGGTTCCACTTGCACTCTCTAGACTAGAGTCTAGACAGGACAAAATTGGGGGTCCTTGAAATCCAAAGATTTGAAAACCACTGCGGTATAGCCTACCAGTGTTCTAATTCTGGGGACCCTCTGCCTTTTTGTCTTTGTCAGTCTTATACTTTGATAGTATTTCATAACTCAAAACTGTTTTTTAGCCATCATTGAGAGATACCAGCCTATAATGATTGATATTTAAGTCTGATTCATTCAATGATTCTTCATTTGTGTGCAAGATGAATTACAGTATGGTCATGGTCAACAGTAATAAAGCGACTTGCACAACAAGGAGACATGACATATGTTACATCTTGTACCCCTGTAGCTGTCTTTCACTTAACAAAACCGCTGCAGCTTACTCTTTACCGTTATAATGCCTGCAGAACACATCACATGGAGGATGGTAAATAAACTGAGTAAGATTGGACCTTATTTACAGGGGTTGACGACAAAGGCACCTTGGTAATAGGTGTCTTTGAGCCCATGCACCTTGTTTATATGTTGCACTTTCATCTGCTTTCTTGGATTCGGGAATACGTCGCTATTTTCGGAATGTCCTAATAGGCAAACATTCAGCAAAATGGCAGATCTACTGTACTGTATATGATTGAGGGGGAAAAGGGGGGCCTATACCCCTGGCCTGGGTGGACATCAGTGTTTCCCAAACGATGCGTGATTTCAACAGTGTTAATTGCAAATAGTGAATATAGCAGATCTGTCCTGAGACTATGGAAGAAGATTTTTTGTGCATCGTTCCCATCTTATACTTATTTCATAGAAGTAAGAAAGGGAAGAAGAGGCGGAAGGAAGGGAGGAAACAAGTTAAAACAAGAAAGAGCAAAAATACCAAAAATAGCTGCATATTTACATGAGATAAGATATATTACTGTGATAAGATAAAGGTGTGTGAAACATAGCAGTAGACTATGCATTATATACTTATGAACATTAGTTAAGCCTTAACTAACTATAGTTAGCCTGCAGCTCAGTAGCTATTGCTTTCGGGGGAGGGTTAGTGTTACTTTCGGTCAAATCAGGCGGCAAACCTGGACACATCATTGTGTGATTAGGTGCAAAATGTCAGTGAGTGGCAATGACAACTGCACAATCCACATAAGACTGACATTGGTGTGATCCGTAGGTAGGTCAATCAGAAAAAGCAAAGAAAACAAGTCAAAGTCCCTGGTATATATAATCCCTTTATATTTATATTAGTTTAATATAGTCTATTCATTATTCTATGGGCCATATATTTAAAAAAAGGATCTGCATGCACATCCAAGTTCAATTGACAATATTCACACACAAGAAGATACATACCCCAGACTCCAGATGACAATCAAGTCAACACCACATTATTATTATTATTAGCCCAAGATGAAAAGTAGTAGGCTATGGCTATGAAAAGAACACAATTGCATTTAATAGGCTATTTTTAGGCCATTATGGGAAATGTTGTGCATTTTTTCATCAATGCTTATCCCAGGAACTATTATAGGAGTAACAGAGTCTCCAAAAACAATGCTCCACACATCTGGCATTTTAACATGTTGATGTGTCTTAAGAAATACCTCAGCTATCTGCCAAAAGGAAAAGATAATGTCTTGGTCAGTTGCATAATCTATAAAGGTATGGGTAAAACATATTTTTGTTTGTCTTCCTTCAGACATTGTAGCAGCATATAACAGCATAGGCATCTGATTGTATACCAGTCGTACTCATGACATATCTATGACTATGATGTATGATGACTCCATAATTGGTCAAGGGTTCACTTACTTAGTAAGTAAGTAAGTTTAGCCGATGACGTCATGTGTGCCCACATTTGACTTCCATTAAGTGAAACATCAAAAGTAAATGGTAAAAAAAATAAGAACAAAGATTTGTGGAATCACACACACACATTTGTGCTTCAGCTTTGTCCACTACACTACAGTGTTATATTATTCCAACACTGTCGATTGCTTTTTCCATCCCAATGAGAAATTGGTATTATTCTAACATCTGACAAAAACCTTTCTTCTTCAATACTGGCAAATATCGTTTCTACAGCTAGATGGCAGTGTAGACTGCAGTATTATCAATGACGTAATTTCTCTCAAAGATAAAAGCCCTAGAAGTATCTCTGCTTCTCGCCGGGTGCAGTGGCGTGCGCCTGTAATCCAAGCTACTGGGAGGCTTAGGCTGGCGGATCGTTTGAGTTCAGGAGTTCTGAGCTGCTGTGGACTATGTCGATCGGGTGTCCGCACTAAGTTCGGTATCGATATGGTGCTCCTGGGGGAGCCCGGGACCACCAGGTCGCCTAAGGAGGGGTGAATCGGTCCAGGTCGGAAACGGAGCAGGTCAAAGCCCCCGTGCCGCTCAGTAGTGGGTTCGCGCCTGTGAATAGACACTGCAGTGCAGCCTGAGTAATACAGCGAGACCCAGTCTTTTATGCCTCCTTTTAATACAAAGTTGTTTTCACTCAGTCTTCCTGATTGACATTTTGATTGAGTAGAATTACGCTTTTATCTTTCTTCTTTAAATATTACTGAAAACAAGAGTGTCAAAGTTAAACAATTAAGACGAGACGAGAGGATCGATCGAGCTGAGCCTGAACGCCTTCTATGGATGGCGCTCCCCCGCGTCCCCCCCATAGACTGTAAATATGTCTATGATGAAAACATGAATACAAATATTGTCATACTTTAGTGCTGTATTTGTGCTGAATTGTGCCGTAAATGTAATAATTTGTGCTGGTATCAATTTCCAGATACGGTATTTTAAGTTATATTATAATATAGCCCTGGTCTAGCCCTAATTATAATACTAGGTCGACTATTTTTGGAAATTCATGAACATTTTTGATATATTACATTTTGAAACACAATATTGTGTGCACTTTTTCTTTTCCCCATAGCCTACAGGGGTCCGTGGTCAACTACACTGAACCACAGTAATGCTATAGGCTATAGCCTATAAGATTTAGACTCTCGTAGTATTTTATCGATTCTGACATGATAGAGAAATGTTTGGCACGTTCGGAAATAGCGCACTGAGCGCACTGTGCAATGCAAACTGATAGGCGAGTGTGCTCTGGTGCGATATTTCCGAACGCGCCCGATGTATCATGTCAGACTCAGAATCGAACGAGTCTAAATCTTAGGCTACACAGTCATTTACGGTAACGGTATTCATGACAAACAACACATTCGTTTCGTCACTTAGAGAGACACGTCATGTCCGCTCTGTCTCGACACTAAAGAAGCATGGCGGACGCCGGCGTGATGGAGGCTCTTCTACAGCGGGTGGAGAAGGCGGACGGCGGCGTGGACAGCCTGGGGCTGGCCGCGGACCTCGGCGTGGACCACCAGATGGTCGTCGGCGCAGTGAAGAGCCTGCAGGCCCTCGGGGACGTGAGTTTTGGAGCCGCTTACATTTGTGTTCCGTTCGTACGCCCGTGTAGCGGGGGAAATAGCTGATCGGCAAGCTCAGAAGGCGTTGCTTTCACGTCGCCTTGTGGGCTTGTAGATCAGCTATTTTCGATTAAAGTCACTAAGTCAGTCGGGGCTCCTCAGCTCCTGAGTCCTGCCTCCTGCTGCTGTCACCGACAGCCCCGTGTTTATGTTTTTGAGAAGGGAGAAGTACTCTGTTTAGATTAGTTTTGCCTCAGCAAAGGTTGCAATACCACAATGTAGCCTCTGTTAGAGTAGTCTGCTTTCAAAATGATTATTTAAAGTCTACAAATATTTGCACCAACACTAGGCTACCAAACGTAAAAAAACGCTCATTATGGACCGTCAATTTCACAATCATGTCATTGAATTGTATTTAGTATTACATGCATTTATTGCATTGTGTTCATCACTTTAATCAATGTTGCATCTGTTAGGGTTAGGGATTATGTTAATTAGTTAATTAGATAGTGTCTATCCATTAAATAAAATAAATCTTTCTTTGGGGTCCGTGAGTCCAGTCACACTGATAATAAAAACATTAACATTAAATGGGGGTCTGTTAATGCATATCAAATTGTGTCCTTGGAATTAAAATGCTGGGAAACTAATTTATAAAGCATTTCACCCAAATATATATTAAAACAATGACGAGTCATAACTGCCAGGTGCTGATTCCGTTCCGTTGTGCATCTTTTATTTTATATTTTTCCAAAAACGTATGTTTCTCTGTCACAACCTCCCGGCCGTTGTCAACATTTCTGACGTCCTTTTTGGTGTTTTGTTATGACTTTTCTAATGTTAACTAGCTTCTGTTGCCACTAGCTCCATCCGTCCAACGTCAGTGCCTGGTGATAACCCCTAAAACGTTTCTTGTAATTGCCCTGCATCTTTCTCCTGGTGCAGGTAATCTCAGCCGAGCAACGCTCCTCTAAACAGTGGGAGTTGACAGGCGAGGGCAACGAGGTAGCCGAGCAGGGCAGCCATGAGGCCAGAGTGTTCAATTCCATCCCCGTGGAGGGCATACCCAGAAATGAACTCATGGTGAGTGACAATACAACAGGATAGGTCCCAGGGCATCCACACCTCTCATGGCATAAAAAGGCATTTAATCACTTTTCAACATGGCGTCCGTGCCTCAACGTCTTCTGACAGACATATGGGAGGAGTTGGGCGAGGCTTCCCCAACCCCTCCCCTTCTGGGTGGGGTTTTTCCTCTTCTTGCTCGTAGCATGCCTCGTTAGGTATGCTCCACCAACTAATAAACCCATGATGATCAAAGGAGTTGTGCGTATTCCAGGCTCCAGACCAAGGGCAAACTGTCCAGTCTGTCCTCCTCTGCCTGTCTGTGGCAGTGAATGGTCTCAGACACAGGACACAGAGGAAGAACATCACCCATTTGAAGGGGACTAGTCCAAAGACAAGGACTTTGTCCTAAAGGCAGGGTGGGACAAGGAAAGATTGCCAGAAGAAAACAAACTATAAAATATATATATATATGCCATCTGGACAGTAAAGGTGGTTGCACACTGGACGCGTTTTTCGGAAAACCGACGGAAAACCGCCACTAAAAATCCTTTAGTACTTTATATGTAATGGACTTTAAATCTATACGTGCTGGGTTGAGTGGGTTCGAATCCTGCTCATATCATTTGTGTCCACCGCAAACGGTGAAGTTTGCTTTGGTCCGACATGTGTTGCAACGTGCTTGCGGTTATGTTTAGGTTTGTGGAAGGGTTAGTAATAGCGGGAAAACTACTGGATTAAGGTTGGTGATGGGTCCGTTTATAGTGACTAAGCTTTGTGTGGTGCCACTCAAAGTGACTACTGGGTTGGGCTTGTTTCAACCCCTAGTATGTCTGTCAGAATACATACAGGGTGATTTCACCCGTGTGCTATTTTCTGTGTGTATGCAGAAACTAGCCTTTGGGAAGGTGGGCTTCACCAAGGCTATGTCCAGCAAGTGGATCAAAGTTGACAAGGAACAAGACAGGATTTTCAAGGCTGTAAGTGCACCCATCCCTTTCTCTACAGTATAAATCCTGAGTGTTCAGCTCTCAGTCATTGTATGTTGTCTGTGCATTATGTGCTGTATGATTCAATATCGGTCTAATAAGCTGTATGTGTTCTCAGGTGGAGAGTGTATCAGTCTAATGAGCTGTGTGTGTTCTAAGGTGGAGAGCGTAGAGGACCAGGTCAAAGAAAAACTGTTGCAGGTACAGAGCGGCCAGGCCTCCCTGCTGGACGACAAGGACCGAAATGAACTGAAGAAGAGGAAGCTACTCTCTGAAGTGTAAGTAAAGAACACTCATCAGGGGATTTCTCCAACTAATAAATGGAAGGAGGTAGGGCCCGGTGACGAAGATCTACTAAGATCGAAACGTTGTCGTTTATTCAATAAAGTAATTCTTTACCAAAAGAATGGTGTGCGGGCCCTACCTCCTTCCATGATTGCCTTATTGGCCCTGCACCCACTGTCGAGGTGTGTGTAAATGGGTATGCTCCACCAACTAATAAACCCATGATGATCAAAGGAGTTGTGCGTATTCCAGGCTCCAGACCATGGGCAAACTGTCCAGTGAATGGTCTCAGACACAGGACACAGAGGAAGAACATCACCCATTTGAAGGGGACTAGTCCAAAGACAAGGACTTTGTCCTAAAGGCAGGGTGGTACAAGGAAAGATTGCCAGGAGAAAACAAACTATATATATATATATATATATATATATATATATGCATGCCATCTGGACAGTAAAGGTGGCTGCACACTGGACGCGTTCTTCGGAAAACCGCCGAAAAAACGTCCGAAAAAGCATCCAGCGGGCAGGGACCTTAGTACTTTATATGTTTGACAATGTGTACTGTATCTAGTTCACACACAGTGCCATGGGACAGGACAGCTGTTCAACAGCTACAATCTGGTCAAACGATCAATGTCTTGCATCAAATGTTATTGAGGGCCTCCTATGCCCAGCTTTGTGTGTTTGTGAACCAAATTTCAGATGATTTATTGTCTGAGCACGGAATGTGATGTATGACGATAAGAGCGCCTCACTTCACACGTGTGATTTTTAATTGAGTGTACTGTTTAGTTGTAAAATTTGATTACCGGTATGTCTGATTTTTAATTGAGTACTGTTTAGTTGTAAAATTAGATTACCGGTATGTCTTGCAGTAAGTGTTTATTTCCTGAAATGCAACACTGTTTTCTGTAAATAAAGGCTTTTTGTCAGCTTGTCCATTGAAGAGGGTTGGCACTCATACAAACTGTTGTTTGGTTTTCAGGACGTTGAAGTCCTACTGGATCAGCAAGGGTCAGTCTTTCAGCACCACCATCACCAAACAGGAGACAGAACTCACTGCAGAGATGATCGCCAGGTGAGCGCAGCACATCCACAGGCATGTTGGCATGGATATTATCTATACGTGGAGAACTTGCAGTACTTTAATGTCCTCTGTTTTTGTAGATAAAAAAAATATATATATATACAGTAGTAGTGGACAGCTGAGCATTGCAGTTCTCGGTTAATATTGAAGTTCGCCATCTACGGTTCTGTACGGACTTGTGAATTGCGGCTTTTAGGGTTTGCAATTAAATTGAGTTCATTGTTGACGTAGCAGCCTTGTAGTGTTTGCTGTTCCCGGAAGTAACTGCAACTTCACACTATTGTCTGACCGAGGCCAGAAAGTCAGCAGTAAACGTTAGGCCATTACATGTCGGGTCACTGCATTGATGCAGAATCTTAAACGGAACTACTTAGAATAGGTTTCCCACACTTAGCAGAAACTAACCTTAAACAAAGATCAACTCCAGCAAACTGTCCACAGTGTCCAGTCTGTCGTCCTCTGCCTGTCTGTGGCAGTGAATGGTCTCAGACACAGGACACAGAGCAAGAACATCACCCATTTGAAGGGGACTAGTCCAAAGACAAGGACTTTGGCCTAAAGGCAGGGTGGTACAAGTAAAGATAGCCAGACGAAAACAAACACTTGCTTTGGGTAGTTATTTGATTTAATCATCTTTGCTGTCTTTGTATTGATAATATGATGATTTTGTAAAGTTGTTCAATTCTGCTCACATACTGAACTTTCAGTGTGACCTTTTACTGATACGTCACCATAAATTCCATGTTTTAAGTATCACTGGTTTTCAACATCGGGTCCTGGGACCACCAGGGATCCCAGTCAGTTGTCGGGTTAGTTTACAGTGTTCATGTTGTCCCTGGGTTAAAAGAATCTGACCTGTCTGAAGTGAGTGGTGCAACAGCGCCCCCTGTTTGTACCCTAGACAGACATACATGGGGACAGACATTGCTGATCCTTGAAGTGGTTGCACCGCTTAAAAAAAAGTAAATGGGTGGGCACCCTTGGCCTCCAAATGGGACCCCTGAAACAATTAAAATGTTGATAATCGGAAGCGCCTGCTGGCCATATGTGGCAATGGTGCATGCCATTGCCACATATAGGCTCTGGCCTGACAGCGTGTCGTGTGTTTGAGTCCCGTTCATGACGACCTTTTCTGCATGTCTCCCCTTCTCTCTCTTTCCTGTCTATCTGAAAATATCAATAAAGGCAGAAAAGCCACACACAAAATTTTGATAACCACTGTTGAATGCAACTTGCAGTAGTAGTTCTAATATATGTCTCTCTGCTGTGCTTCTAGTGGCAACTGGAAGGAGAAGAAGTTCAAGCCGTACAACTTTGAGGCCATGGGCATAGCCCCAGACTGTGGTCACCTCCACCCGCTCATGAAGGTTCGAACACAGTTCAGACAGATCTTCCTGGAGATGGGGTGAGCACTGTGACCCACTTAATTGTCACCACACACAGCACTGTCAGTCATTTCCTCTGATCACCTCTGATGTCCAAAATGAAGCCGTAGAAGGATTTACTGTGTTTTATAACTATTTAAAACCTATAACATTTGTATGTCAAATGCGCACACGTGCGCACACACTAAAGCCATGTCTTCCATCCTGATGTGTTCAGTTTCACAGAAATGCCGACCAACAACTTCATTGAGAGCTCCTTCTGGAACTTTGACTCTCTATTCCAACCCCAGCAGCACCCTGCTAGAGACCAGCATGACACCTTCTTCCTGTCTGGTGAGAATGTATGCTTTTAACTTTGTATACAATGAACAAGAAATTAATGTAAAATGCACATGTAAAAAACCCCACATATGCCCTATCCACGAGCTCACAATGTCAAGCTGCGATACATGGTGAGCTTGTACTGTACATCAACTGCTGCCCAAAACAAGCTAGGTTGAAAGTGATTACAAATGGGTATACAGTGGTTGCTTATTTGAAGATACAGATATTGTCAATGTCGAACAATGTCCAATAGCTCAACCAAACCTATAACAGTCAGGCTACCGACCTGTGTGGGTCCTAGCATTTATGCATTTCCATAGGCACTCACTCATTCCTGGTATCCGTTTTAATTTGTTTGATCTTTAGACCCGGCGCTAGCTCATGAGTTCCCTACAGACTACCTGGAGAGAGTCAAGAAGGTTCACTCTGAGGGTGGCTACGGATCTCAAGGGTGAGAGCGTCACCTTTCTTGAAGGAGTAGAATAGCAGACACATCCAGCACAAGTTTTACTCCATTATACAATAAAGTATAACCGTGATAAACATTTAGTTTTGCTGTGAAGCAATGAGAAACCATAATGATGAGGCCTGTGTGAATGCTAATTTGTCCACCAGAGTCTGCTGACATGAGTCACTACTCACTAATGCATACATCGAGGTTGCCATACAGTTATAAATGTATAATATTCCCACCCAGTGTTTCATTTTGCAGTTGAGTATAATTTAAATCGACATGAAGCGCTGTGATGACCATGCTGAAGTGACGGTTTTGCTCTGCAGGTACAAATATGACTGGAAGATCGAAGAGGCCCAGAAAAACCTCCTGCGCACACACACCACAGCAGTCAGCTCACGCATGTTGTACAAGCTTGCGCAGCAGGTGATTGATTAGTAAATACTTTATTAGAGTACTGTCATACACCTGGTCTAAAAGGATATAGTGAAACACACGCATGCTTTACCCCCCCCCCCCCCCCCCCCCCCCCCCCCCCCCCCCACACACACACACACACACACACAGTCTTTAATTATTATAATTTTTTTAATCCCCAAAAAGCAACATTTTTAATTAATTATAGAATAAATCTAAAAGACTCCATAAATCATCTGGAGCAACATCATTCACTCATGCACCCTTCTTTTCTCTCTATCTGTCTGTGCCCACAACATGCCCTAACCACCCATCCATCTGTTCCACCCCCTCAGAAGGAGTTCACTCCGGTCAAGTACTTCTCCATCGACAGAGTGTTCCGTAACGAGACTCTAGATGCCACCCACCTGGCAGAGTTCCACCAGATTGAGGGAGTGGTGGCCGACCGCGGCCTCACGCTCGGGGACCTTATGGGCATCCTGCATCAGTTCTTCACCAAGCTAGGTTAAACCACTTTAAACCGATATACTTTGTTGACTGGAGTCCAATAGGGGATCTGTCGGGATCTAATGATCACTAGCTTGTTGACTACAGTGGCTTGGCAGTCATACTGTAGGAATCTAACCTCTTGCTTTGTGTCGCAGGAATAACCAAACTGCGCTTCAAACCTGCCTTCAACCCATACACGGAGCCCAGCATGGAGGTGTTCAGCTACCATGAAGGTACAGTAGTGTCCCATCCCCCCCCCCCCCCCCCCCCCACACACACACACACACACACACACAATAAAATGATAAATTCTTTCTTTCATTTTAAATACCAGTAGAGGGAAGAACTGCATTTATTGGAGGCAGCCATTGCGTTACGATGTTGCAGACTACATGATTGCTGTTGGGTTGAACCCAGGGGGGCAGTCAGCCAGATATTTCGTGAAGCCTCATTTGAAATCGGTAGTTCATATAATGGCCTGTTGTGGCGCTGGACTGGACCCAAAAAGCCCCATAGCTCCATAGAGGCCCATGTATTTTGGCCCAACTTCACCTAGACTGTATTACCTTAATAAACATGGTCATGAATACTTTCTTCTTCCAGTCACTAGTTTAAAGTCTCATTTCTAATGTCATAATATTCTTTTTGGAAAATTATGGTCCCATTAATTAAAAAAATGACCATAAAGAATGAGGGGCGTGGCTACCGTTACAGTCTATGATCGGGATTCCCCTCCCACTCGAGTCAAAATAAAAACCAACGGAGAAGAAGGGGGGAAGTCCCGCCTCGTTGTCTGGGCAGCCAATGGCCAGCTGGTCCAAAACGGAGCCAGCCAATGGCCAGCTGGTACCAAACGGATCTAGAAAGATGGCGACTTACAGTGCAGGAATAACGGGCTTCATTTTACGTCCATGTTAGACCCGGCGAACGCTTTGTCCATATTTTTTACAGTCTATGGTTGAACCCTGGGAACTCAGATTAGCTCTAAACCTATCCAGCAGAGGTGTTGTACAAGTGCTACATCTACTGGCTGAATGTTTGTTTTCCTACCTCTAATGGATGTTCATGTCTGCAGGCCTGAAGAAGTGGGTGGAGGTGGGTAACTCTGGCGTGTTCCGGCCAGAAATGCTGCTCCCCATGGGACTTCCCGAGGATGTGACTGTCATCGCCTGGGGACTGTCACTGGAGAGGTGGGCATTAGGACACCTTCATGTTCAAAGTGTTTCGACGGCGTGCATCACATGACACAGGGTTGCTTGCTGAAAATAGATGGTGTACCAGCTCACAACACTTTGCGATGACGACATTATGACACACTGAGAGATTGAAGATGTGACTATTTTCCGAGGGTGATGCCAACATATGAATGAGCAAAAAACAGGCTTAATTGTACAAAGTGCAGCAACCTCTTACTTTTTTTTTTCCTGTTTAAAATGCATGCCTTTTGTTTGACAAACTATGAATGAACTTTAATGCTAAACACTTGTCTCTTCTCCAGACCCACCATGATAAAGTATGGCATCAACAACATCAGAGAACTGGTAGGACATAAAGTCAACCTGCAAATGGTGTACGACAGCCCTGTATGTCGACTGGACTCTTGAGATCAATATCAACCCTGTATGATGACTGGACTCCTAAATGTTTTTATTTTTTGGACGGGCCAACTCCTCCTTAATCACAACTGGACCTCTGGGCTTACAGCCACATTGTCCAAATCTCACTTGTACAGGATACATAAAGATACTATGGGATTTAACAATTGTAAAATAAAACGTGTTTTCAACATATTGCAGGCATTTGGCCTGTGTCATTTGTTGGTACTGCAAGACTCAGTAGAACACCTTGTCATGTGGTGAAAGAACCCTGAAGAATCGGGCAATTAAATCATTATACATTCAGTAATAGGTGAGGTCTTAGAAACTTCACGATTGTTTGCTGATCTGCTATCAATGGATCTGTCATAAATCATAGATTCTATTATTTCACTTAGAAGATTTAGGGAGTGCAACTTCACAGGTTGGGATTGGCATCAACCTCGAGGTGGAAGGGGAATTCCCATTTGTGAGAGTGAGGGGGCTTTGAGTGTGTTCATATAAGGGATACATAAGTATTGACTGAGTGGAGTCGATTGGAAGCTCTGAACTATAAAACTGCAAAAGGTGTTACAAATTGGATTTTGCTGTGTATCTGACGTCAGCAGGCATCTGAGATTGAGTGATGACACTTTCCCTGACTTCATTGACATATACTGTGTAATACCCACCTCAAGATTTTGTGCAGGGGGTTGCAGCTTGTTATACCAGACAGTATTCATCACGTAACTACGTAACAAAATGGGTCATATAAACATAAAACATGACCAGTGACACTAACTCGGGGCAAATGAGTTTCAATGCTCAAGTTAACTCTGCAGCCTGTAACTGAATTTTAATGTAACAATTTGTCTGTATTGTAGTATGTTAATAAATTTCATCTGCTGTGGTAGAAGGTGGCCTCCTTAGAGTACTCAGGAATTTAGCCCCTGGTGTTGGAGTACACGTACAGTGCTGCCTGTAACAGTATTGTTTTTTAATTCCATCAAGTCGCTCTCTGGGAAAACAGATTCTTTCACTTAAAAAAAAAGAAGAAGAAAAAGACCACCGGAAGTGCAACGCCAGGACAGCGGAAGTAAACAAAGACTCGTTGCTGAAGTTTTACATTACAGAACCTACCCTACCCTCGCGTCACCACACTTTCCACCAGAACCAGAGAGAAACAGAATCATTGCTCTGCTCTCGTTAACGGGCACTGGGCAGATCAGATCCGTTTAACTAGATACCAAGAAGATGAGTAAAACTAAAGGTCTTCGGTTCCTTGTGGAGCAGTTTCTGTCTGCGACTGCTGATCAGATCGTGGAAGCTGTTGAAAAGATGGTCTCAGGCTACGAGGAAGAAATGTTGCAGTCAAAACGGGAGATCAGTCGACAAAGCAAGTTGATCGATGGGCTTTTACAACCTACGATCAAGTTAAATAAATTATCAGGTATGTTACACAATGTATATGAAAAAAGTACAATAAACCTGAAAGAGAAACAAACCAAGCAAAAATCAGTGCAGGAAGGTAGGTGTGCTATTGTTAGCCACTAGCCCAAACATGGGCTAGTTAGCCACCATGGTTCACACGACGCTCGTAACCGTCGCCATGATGCAACCTTGCACACAAACTGTTGTAAGTAGTAGATGCATCATGAGTTGTGCTTTCATGTAATATACCCATTCTGCAAACTGTAAAGTGTAAATACTTCAATCATGCATGGCGACCCATTGGTGTGGTTTGGGCTATTGAATTCTGATACCTTTTACTTTTTGGAAACAATACTGCGAAAAGGCGGGTTTAATCCACTGTTTGTGGACGGCTCGACCCCATTTCGACCTGGGAGGGATATTTACAACTCTGTTAACTGAGTGGACGACACCATCAAGTATTACACTTGTTTACATTTACAATAGGGCCCACCATTTTCAATTCAAAACATTTAGATATGTACGAATATACTCAACTAGTCAATCGAAAAAACCCTCGAGAGTCTGAATGTTTGGGCTAGGGATTCAGATTTTACGGGGGACAGTTTCGATTTGCAGTGCCCTTTGAGAGCAGTTTTGAAGGAGTCAAGAGATCTGCATGAGGTAAGGCCTGATGTGTGTGTATGAGGCCCGCTCCCGCGTGGTTAGGCCTCATACACACATTTCAAACGAACATTATGTGTTCCGTTTGTGTTTAATGGACGCCTCAATGCTGTTTGATTGCCCTCCCCTCCCCACATCAAACAAGTGTTTGGCCAAACCATGTGACTTACATTGGACAAGCATTGAGGCGTCCATAAAACACAGATGGAACACAGAATGTTACTTTAAAATGTGGCCTTCAGGTTAGTTGAGGGTTTAACGTAGGTTGTAGGTATGTTAGAATTGTGTGTTGATTGTTTAATGTTTTGGCAGTACTGTCTACAACAGTAAGAAATTGATGTATTCTTTCCAATCATTGCTGAATGTTCTCTTATTTTCTGCTCCTCAGAGGAAGCACAGCTCAACCTCTCTGTGTGGGAGGAGGATTTCCTCACTGAGCAGCAGAATTTCCTCACTGAGCAGCAGCAGGAGTGGAATTCCAGTCTGAGGCAGAAGAACTCTGAGTCCATGCAGACTGAGAGGAGACACAAGGCACCTTTGAGCAGTAGCAAGGACAGAAGACCAGAGGACGACACCATCCATGACATTTTTACTCCTCTGTGTGTGAAAAATGAACGTGAAATAATATACAAAGTAGAGGAAGAACCTCTACCTGTCACTTCAGCTGAGCAGATGCCCATAGAGACTGATGAAGAGGTACCATCTCCAGGACTCTGCTTTAATGAGAACTCTACATTAAAACAACACATGAAGACTCAAAACACAGTAGACAAAACTCTCACTGTAACCACTTATGCAGTTGGTACAATGGCAAATGCGGATGTCAGCGACACCGGGAGCTTTTCAGCTTGGAAATACAAAAGTTATTTTGAATTTGTGCGGATAAAGGATGATAAAAATATTGAGGTAAAATGCAAATTGTGTCATAAAGCGTTGTCCACAGCGACAAGAAGCAATTCCAATCTACTCAAGCACCTTAACAAAGTCCATGGGTCTACGAAACTAGTGGCCAAAGACCCTCACCCTACCTCTACCACCACCCACACCAGTGACTCGGATGGACCAACACCACCTAAACAGACAAAAATTGATTTTAAATCGCCACAACATGTCACTCAGAGTCAGAGCCACCTTAGCAGATTGATTGCCAGTTATGTTGTTGAGGAGATTCTTCCCTTCTCAACGGTGGAGTCTGTTCCTTTCAGAGAACTGGTCAGCAAAATACCAGTGAAAGCGGAGAAAATGTGCAGAATTACCTTTTCCAAATACCTGGACAGTGAATATTCTAAAATGGAAGATGATCTCAAAAATAAATTGGATGCATTAGAATATCTCTCTACCACTGCAGATATATGGACTGCACATAATAAAAGCTTTCTTGGCGTAACCGCACATTGGATAAATCCACAGAACATGCAACGTGAGAAAGCCGCGCTGGCATGCAGAAGATTCAAAGGTCGGCATACGTATGACAGTATTGTAACTGAGCTTGATACTATTCACTCATCTCATGGCATATCCCAAAAAATCACAGCAACTGTTATGGACAATGGCTCTAATTTTGTCAAGGACTTTAAAATGTACCAACCACGTGATGAGGATGAATATGACACAGAGGATGATGATGAGGTGACCTTTACAAACATTGGAGATGTACTGTTGAATGGTGCTGATGATGATGTGATTGCTGTACCCACACATCAGAGATGTGCATCACACACATTGAACCTCATCTCATGCACTGATGTGAATAAGTGGTTACTGTCAACACCTGAAACAGAAGCACTCTACAGAAGTGCTACCACAAAGTGTGCAGGGTTGTGGAACAAGACCAGTCGATCAACAGTGGCCTCAGAGCTCCTGGAGGACGCTATTGCAAAGAAGCTACTAGTACCTTGCACAACTAGGTGGACTTCATTTTACGATGCCCTGGCTCGAATCTCTGGGATACCGGTGGTGGAGTTGAACACCCTCTCCTACAAACTACAGCTGAAATGTATCGATGAAAGGGAACATCTACTTCTCAGAGAGTACTGTACTGTCATGAAGCCACTTAATGTGGCACTGGACATTCTTCAGGGAGAAGAAAATTGTTTTTATGGCACACTCCTACCCACACTGGAGACATTGATGTCCAAGACTCTGGAAATGAAGAATGGACTGCAAATCCTTTTTGGCCTACCAGATGCAATTGTGCTGGTGAGAACTGATATTCTTTTTGTGTGTGTGTGTTTGTGTGTGTGTGGTGTGTGGTGTGTGTGATAGATAAAATGCATTAAGGAACTATACTGTGTGTGTGTGTATGTATGTGTGTATATATATATATATATATAAAATAAGTAATAACTGAATGTTGTTTTTGTCTATATAAATATATACATCATTTCAGGCAATCAAAGCAAGATTTACAACTGTTCTGGAGAGTGAAGATGCTGTCCTGGCTGCGGTGACACTGCCAAAGTTTAAGCTCCGTTGGTTGCGTGACAGGGGGAGAAAAGACCAGGCGAAGGCAAGTCTGCTATCAGAGTGCCGAAAACAGCAGGTCCTTGAGCAGGAGCAGCAACCAACCAACCCAACACCACAGCACAGCACAGGGTCTGCCAAAGAGGATGAGTTCTTTTCCTTTAAAGAGGATGACACCTATGCCCCTGCTGAAGCTGAAGTAGCTGATTACCTCAAATCAGGAGCGACAGGGATTGACACTCTTAATCAATTTCCTTTGATAAAGAAACTATCTCTTAGATATAACGCAGCCACTCCATCCAGTGCCCCAGTAGAAAGACTCTTTAGCCTGGGTAGCCTGATTCTATCTCCAAAAAGGAACAGGCTATCGGATCAAAAGTTTGAGAGGCTTCTCCTCTTGAGATACAACCATTGGTTTGCGAGCTAGGAAGGTAGAAATGAATGAATGGGCATACATATTGATATGATGTTTATTTGGAGAGGGGAAGACAAGGAGAGAATTCATCTATACAACTACCCTCTTCTGGAGTAAAGAGACTGAAGGAGTTTTGGAGTATTGTGTTAACCCATTTATGTTTTTATTAAATACCTCTTGTGCATTGCACATACATTGCAGCCTTACTGAAAAGCACCATGAGTGCCTCTGTGTTTCTCTCCTATAGAATGTTTGTTCTGTGGCATGGGCTGCCTTGACTCCCCGGCACTTGTTGCCCAGATACGGCACCGCAATTATTAATATTACAAGTAGATGTGAAAGAGTAAAACAAGGAAAGGGGTACTGTTGTGTACAGCAATACAAGGCAAAATAAGAAGCATCAACAATACAGGGCAATGGTAAACTGAGGTAAAAAGCTAATAAAGTGACACTGCCTTCAAGACATGTGTTGGTGATACATCAGTGTAAATTATTTTGTTGAAATAGGCCTTGTTTCTATTTTCTTTTCTCACGATATGGCAGCCAAGTCTATGGACTTTTAATGTTTGTTTAGAGTACAATGTTTCTTTAGAAGTGAGGCACCCTTTTCTTTCTTTCTTTTTTGAGGGGCACTAGCCCCTCCTATGCCCAGCTGTGTCTTTGTGTTCTCTATGAAGAATCACAGTAAAGTTTCATTTAAAGAATCACACCCGTGTGAAGTGAGGGGTGCTCTTATCATTGTGCATCATCATGCCAAAATATACACTGCCTATTTGCTCAGACACTGATGTCCCATGCCTGAGGAAGGTTTCAAAATGGGTTAATGAAACGCTTCATTAAAATAAGAAAATACTCGGGTACTGAGCAAATACAGTGTGCTGGTGTATTCTATTGCTTTCATCTCAGACACTGATGTAAAATTCAATGGGAATTTAATGTTTGTGTAGTATAAAAATCACACCTGTGTGAAGTGAGGGGCGCTAATATATTAAAGTCTAACTCATGTTGATTAAGTAAGTAGCCTTGCCGAGCCTTGAGGCCCATAGGGCAGGAGACTATCTCTAGTTTCTGTAGCGTGAGGCAGCTTGATGTACAAGTACACCCCCTGGACATGACGCTAGTATGTCGCAGTGACTTACCCCCAATCCAACCCTTGATGCTGAGTGTCAAGCAGGGAGGCATTGGGTCCCATTTTTACAGTCTTTGGTATGACCCGGCCGGGGATTGAACCCCAACCTCCCAGTCTCAGGGCGGTCACTCTAACCACAAGGCCACTGAGCTGGTAACTGATGTTGATTAGGTGATGTAAAACAAATGGTGTCAAACAAACATGACATTCTCTTTATTGTTAATGGCATTTAATGTTTGTGTTAGGACAAGATGATGTATTTTTTTTTAAACAAACATTGAACTAAACACAAACATTAAACCTGTATATAATAGCGCCCCTCAAAAATAGACACTAAGCTGATTTGCTCAGACTATGAAGTAAAATTCTCCATTCACTTTCAATAGGATTTTAGAGGACATAATGTAAAATTCAAGGGGGATTTTTTTTTCAAGGGTCTATGTATTTTCTATCTCCACAAATATGCAATTTTGAACAATCAGGCTTTCTCATATAGGGGCTTTTTGGAAATGGCTCTCAGGATCAGCTCAACTGATTTGGTAATAATTATGGGAGATGTCATCAATATCAACATACTTTGTATAATTCCTCCCCCTCTTCAGGCTTCAGTTCCAAATTGGCAGTTCCACTTTGTTTACAATGTCTGCCATTGTTGATTTTCCAAGCTGGCATGGAATGGAAACGAGCCTGGTTTTATCTAGCATCAGTATTATAATGACTCAAAGATTTTACATGGATTTTATTTCCACCATAATACATGATCATCAGGTATTATTAGGAGGAACTTTAGTTCTCCCTGCAGGTAGTGAGTATACAGTATATGCGGTGTACCACATCACATCAATCATATCTCCCCCAAGATAGACAGTCAGCTGTTTCCCTGCGTCTTTTAGGAACCATTATGGAGAGTAAAATGCATCTGTTATAAATGTACTCAAATAATAACAATTCACCTTATTGTTCACTTTCAGTTTTTATAGTTGCAACATTGTGTCTATAGTCTTTACTTTATCTTGTAATGTTTAGAGTTTAAAGAGAAACTTGTAGGCTGTTTGAGAAAGTAGTTCAGTTGCAGCTGCTTCCCAGTGTTGTACTCTAAAACTAGAAAAAGTGCCCTTCTGGGCACAGGTCTCCACCAGGATAGGAATGTAGGACATTGCAGCTTGCCTTCATCTGGTGGTTGGATAAAAGGGCAACAAAAGTAAACTAGGGAGTTGGCATACAAAGTTATCCACAGATCCGGGCAGTTAGAGGTAAAAACACTTTTCGGCCAGTTATAGCGCCACCTTGAGGCTGAGTTGAAATTGTTCATGTGGCATTTCTTCCTCGGCCTAGTGGGAATGTGCGTGCAGAATTTCACGGAAATCACGCGATGTGTTCATGATTTGCAGCATTTTGTTTGAAACTGAGCACTCCTGTGAACTTTGGAAGCCAATCTTAACCAATCAGGATGGAGTCTGAGAAATCTGAAAGACCCGTTTCGTTGAATGGCTCTAGAGAGACTGTGTACCAATTTGCGCGATGTTTGGACAAAATCTGTAGGTGTATTGTGCAAAAACTTGTTTTGCACAAAGCGGCCTCCTGGTGGCGCTATAACAGGCCGTTCTGGAAAGTTTGGGGCAGAGGTTCATCGTTGGCATCCAGGGAGTGTGTGTGCAAAATTTGGCATCGACCGGGTTAACGGTGGCCGAGATTAGCTGCTCACCGACACACACACGGACGGACACACTGACGGACGGACGGAGTGCAAAACATACTCTCCCCCCATGCCTTCGGCCTGGTGGAGACAATAACAATAGGCCTATAGCCTACAATAGCACAGTGAGTCACAGACTGGGGGGTCCGGGGAACCCATGCAGTACCTACCTGTCAGTTGCTGCAGGTGTCCGGGGACCCCCCAGTAGGCCTACCTACCTGTCAGTTGCTGGTGTGCGGGGACCCCCGTTAGGCTACTGGCTGGGGGTCCCAGAGATAGAAATGCCACTAAATGGGGGTCCGCAGTCTAATGCATGTCAAACTAGCCCTAACCTAACCATAACCTCACAAAAACAAGCAGTCCGTGTTGTAGGAAAATTACCAACGGGGTTCGAACCGGCAAAATTAAGAGGCTAAGACTAAGTCAGATGACTAGTCCAGTACACCACCAAGGACACTGTATTGTGTATTTAAGTTGTGACGTCAGCCACTTCCGGATTCTATTCCAGGAAGTTCCACGTCATATATTTTCTCTCGCGGGCGTGGCCTCACCCCGGAAGGAAGTGACGGCCGGCACCCTTAAATACGGAAGAGACGCGTGGAGCCGAGTTTGGTCAGTGTTTGTTTGGAAGTGCCACGTCACCATCGGAGCAGGTATGTTATTTACTACTTAACGCTGTTGTTGTTTTTGTGTTCAAACGTCTATCACCTATGAAATTACTTGTTATGATGTTTATATATGATGTTTCTACAAAATTGTAAAACAGTGTTTCAGTAGCCGTCGACGGTTTATAAACACCGGGCCTGAGTTCACTTCCCCGTCGAGGACCGAGAGTGTTTTTCTACCAAACAAACACAATTGCTTTTGCGTCGAGGTCCACGGACCACCATGTTACATAAATAGACACAATGGTGGTCAGTGGCTCAGATACTGAATGGACCTCTACTAGATGCAAAAACTTTTGTAAGAAGAAAACACACTCTCAGTCCTGGACGGGGAGTAGCCCGTGACCAACGTTACATTAACGTCGACAGTACCCACTCGACTACCGGAACACGGCTTTGAAGAGTAGTATTCACATATATAAACACAACAAGTAACTTCAAAAGTGAACATGTTTGAGCCACGGACTACCATTTCACATTAATAGACTCTCACAATGGTGGTCAGTGGCTCAAATGCTGAATAAATAATCGACTAGAGGTGAATAGAGTATTGTTTGGTATGTAAAAGGACAAACATTGTGAAAATTGTCGGGAAGCAACAAACATTCTTTGAAATTGGAGGGAAACGATTTCGGGCACTCATGTTAACAAAGCTCAGTCACTAACCACTATGGCTATGCTGCCTACAATCAGCATTATATAATTGTATCGCCGGCCGCAGCTAGAAGAATATGCAGGCTTTAGACTCTTTATAAGGATAGATGACAAGGAGTTTATCATTGGAACGCCACCGGTCGCTCCGTTTATTATAAATCCCCACAACAACTGATCACAGCCAACACTGGCGCATCACAACACTGCGTCATCAAAGCACGCCAGCCTTCAGGCAAAAGCAAACGATCCTCGAGCCTACATAATCAAAGGATCAAAAGTAGCAATCTTCTACATTCTCTAATTGTGTAGTTTTTTGGAAATTAAGCAGATGCTTAACAACAATTGAACTATTGAGAGTGTAAAGATCTACTATTGGGGTCCATTTGGTTACCTAAATTAAATTGCTCTGTATTGTGACAGTAATCATTGCTATAGAGTGTGTTCAGTAACAGTGTTAAATAGCTCTATAGTGTGACAGTAATCATTGCTATAGTGTGTTCAGTAACAGTGTTAAATAGATATTGTGACAGTAATCATTGCTATATTGTGTTAAATAGCTCTATATTGTGACAGTAATCATTGCTATAGTGTTTCTTCAGTAACAGAGGTCTCCCGGTCTCTCCAGCTTTTTGTTAAACAGAAAAAGCATTTTCTGAAACTGCAATTTTATCCAATCAGGAACGCAGTCAGGATACAGATTAAACAAGTGGAATTGTAATGACTGTAACAGACAAAATTAGAACTGGAACATTATAAGCTCATAAATAGCTACTTTCTCCTGATTGGCTGAAAATGTGTCACCTACCTGATTTTTTTTTTTTTTTTTAATATCGTCACATTATTAAACTAATTGCCTTCAAGGTTTTCAGGAAACACAAAAAACTGTGCCAAATGTAGAATAGGCCTATATTATATTTCTAAAATTATTTAAATTCCAAAAAATATGAAAAAATATGACTTGACATACAAATAAAGGTGTATGTCAATCATGTAACATGTAAGGATAAAATGACTTAGGCCAATATCTGTACATGCCATTTTAACTTAGGCAATTATAAACGTTATTTAGGCCAAATTACTTCTGCAGTAAGTGACTTAGGCAAAATGTTTTATTCCAATTATTTTTAATAGACCATGGTTTAGGGTCAGCCTCAGAGTGTTTAAAATAATATCAGAGCACAAAGACATTTGACACTGAAGGGGAGTTAATGGGAGTGAATTTCGAGTGAATGGGACTGAAAGGGAGGTACTGTTACTATGGGAGTGATTGGGAGTTAATGGGACTGAATGGGAGGTACTGTTACTATGGGACTGATACTATGGGAGTGACAGTCCCATAGTAACAGTACCTCCCATTCACTCCCATTCAGTCCCATTCACTCTGAATGGGAGTGAGTGGGAGTGACAGTCCCATATAGTAACAGTACCTCCCATTCACTCCCTTTCACTCTGAATGGGAGTGACAGTCCCATCGTAACAGTACCTCTCATTCACTCCCATTCACTCCGATTCAGTCCCATTCACTCCCCATTCACTTTTATTCACTCCCATTCAGTCACATAGTAACAGTACACCCCATTCACTCCCAATTCAGTCTCATTCACTCCCATCGTATCGTCCCATATTAACAGTACCTCCCATTCAGTCCCATTCAGTCCCATTCACTCCCATAGTATCAGTCCCATAGTAACAATACCTCCCATTCACTCCCATGCACTCCCATTCAGTCCCATTCACTCCCATAGTATCAGTCCCATAGTAACAGTACCTCCCATTCAGTCCCATGTACTCCCATAGTATCAGTCCCATAGTAACAGTACCACCCATTCACTCCCATTCAGTCCCATGCACTCCCATAGTATCAGTCCCATAGTAACAGTACCTACCTTTCACTCCCATTCAGTCCCATTCACTCCCATTCTATCAGTCCCATGGTAACAGTACCTCCCATTCAGTCCCATTCACTCCCATTTTGAAAGGTGTGTTAAAATGGCCTAAGTCACATTTTATTATGACTTAGGCAAAATAATATGGCCTAAGTCTCCCTCTTGACATAGGCCATTGTTTGAATAGGGTGTAACGGAAGGCCTTTTACATTAGGGCTTAGGCGATTTTACCAGAGGTGGCCAGCATCACCAGGTGGTGATTTAGGCCAAAAGATTACTTAGGCCATTCGTTTAATAAGGTGACGATATGATATATATGATATGGTACTTTATTGTCAGTTCAGAAATTTATCTTGCAACACAGCAGCCAAGTATGCAGAACACATATACACGCATTTGACATAACACAAACAACACAATTGACATACATAAAGACATGAAGACAAGAGCAATATCCACCGCTTAGATTATCCTGTGGCTACTACAACTCCTGATTAAACCCTTTTATATTTATTAAAGAGCTGGAGAGACAGGAATATTCCTGTTACTGAACACACACTATAGCAATTATTACTGTCACAATAACTTTGTACTTTTGCTACTGATGTTTGTGTGCAACATTTGAGCTGGTGTCAAGTCACCTTAATTCAAGTGATAGATTATATACAGGGGCATGCCATATGGTCTACCTGCACAGCCTTTGTGATCTACTGGTAGATCACAATGTACCTTTTGGGCACCCCTGCAATACAGGATTCCTGTCCAGAATAGTTTTTTATTAAATATAGAGGGTTTAAGTGTAGGGTTTGTCATGTTGGTGTTCTCTATTACTTTTCGTCCTGGGCATGACGTTAAACTGTCCAGTGTAACTCCAAGTTACATGGGGTGGGTATGGTTTGAGAGTTTGTGATGCTCAGTTCTTTTTTTGCGTCTCGGTTCCTCAGGTGGAAGCTGCATAGTTGGGTTTTTGATGGGTTGGGTTTCAGGTGGTTGTATTGTAGTAGCTTGACATTTCTTGGAGGGCACTTTCAAGGACAGACTCAATCTTCTGGAAGTCTGCTTGTTGGGTCGTAATGCAGAGGTTGTCGGCGTAGATGAAACGCTGGCATTAGGCATTGGGTAGTGGCTGGTCGTTTGTGTAGATATTGAAAAGGAGGGGGGCGAGCACGCAACCTTGTGGGAGGCCGTTCTTTTGGGCTTTCCATTTACTCCTCTGGTCATTTAACTGGACATAGAAGCGCCTGTTGTTGAGGAGGCTTTTCCTGACCATTGTGCGGTGTTGGACAATGTCGTAGGCAGCAGAGAGATCTCTGAATGCTGCTCCAGTTATTTGTTTCCCCTCAAACCCATCCTCAATGTGTTGGGTGAGGTTGAGCTCTGTCCAGCACAGGAGCGGCTGGGACGGAAACCAGCTTGGTCTTTAGTCAGCTTGGTATCTATGAGTGGCAACGAGGCGTTGGAGTAGCAGCTTCTCATATAGCCTTGTAGGTGATGCAGAGGGAAATGGGTCGGTAGCTCTTTGTGGATAATGGGTCTTTGCCAGGTTTAAGGATTGCAACCACTTTGGCCTTTTCCCAGACAGAAGGGATGGTTTTCTGTGCTATGCATGTGTTCAGCATCCCCACAAGCCAGGTCTTTGCGTTGGGTCCCAGGTTCTGTAACATTTCTGCCAGTAGGTCATCAATCCCTGCTGCTTTTCCGGGTTTCAACTTTCCCATTGCAGTTTCAAGTTCTTCTAGGTCGAAGGGTTTGGTTTGAGCGCTGGCTGATTGTGGTTGGTCTGATACCACTGTGCGATGGTATTCTCCTGTGGGTCGGTGGCGGTCTTGGTCACAACTGGTGGCCAACAGTTGTAACCAACACCGCCACCGACTCACATAGATTACCATCGCACAGTGGTATCAGACCAACCACAATCAGCCAGCCCTCAAACCAAACCCTTCGACTTAGAAGAACGTGAAACTGCAATGGGAAAGTTGAAACCCGGAAAAGCAGCAGGGATTGATGGCCTACTGGCAGAAATGATACAGCACCTGGGACCTAACGCAAGGACCTGGCTTGTGGGGATGCTGAACACATGCATAGCACAGAAAACCATCCCTTCTGTTTGGAAAAAGGCCGAAGTGGTTGCAATCCCTAAACCTGGCAAAGACCCATTATCCCCGAAGAGCTACCGACCCATTTCCCACCTGCATCACCTACAAGCTCTATGAGAGGCACTACAATTTCTGAACAGACTATATTTACATCAATATGTCTGGGTCCCCACCTACTCACTCAGGGTTGACGTGTCACACCTGCAGTGATGGGAGGGGCACCAAAATGTGGTATTTTGATTGTTTAATGGGGGCACTCCCTTAGTATAAAAGTGTATGTTTTGTGTACACATGACCTGATGAAGATCAAATAGATCGAAACGTTGTCAGTATTTCAATAAAGAACGTCTTTCTTATACCTGTGGTGTGCGGGCTCCATCCAATACCTACACCAGTTGTGATGCAACAGAGTTTGCTGTGACCGTTGTGAATTATGGGTGGTGTGGTTTTTGCCAAGACGGTGGATTGTGGCCCATGCCTTCCTGCTGTTATTTGTCATGTTGGTGTTCTCTATATCTTTTCGTCCTGGGCATGACGTTAAACTGTTCCGTTCGAGAGTACCAGCGACCCTCGAATGTAAACAGCCACGAAAGGAAATTATGTGTGTGTGAGGTGTTCTCTATGGGTTGGGTTTCAGGTGGTTGTATTGTAGTAGCTTGACATTTCTTGGAGGGCACTTTCAAGGACAGACTCAATCTTCTGGAAGTCTGCTTGTTGGGTCGTAATGCAGAGGTTGTCGGCGTAGATGAAACGCTGGCATTAGGCATTGGGTAGTGGCTGGTCGTTTGTGTAGATATTGAAAAGGAGGGGGGCGAGCACGCCACCTTGTGGGAGGCCGTTCTTTTGGGCTTTCCATTTACTCCTCTGGTCATTTAACTGGACATAGAAGCGCCTGTTGTTGAGGAGGCTTTTCCTGACCATTGTGCGGTGTTGGACAGTGTCGTAGGCAGCAGAGAGATCTCTGAATGCTGCTCCAGTTATTTGTTTCCCCTCAAACCCATCCTCAATGTGTTGGGTGAGGTTGAGCTCTGTCCAGCACAGGAGCAGCTGGGACGGAAACCAGCTTGGTCTTTAGTCAGCTTGGTATCTATGAGTGGCAACGAGGCGTTGGAGTAGCAGCTTCTCATATAGCCTTGTAGGTGATGCAGAGGGAAATGGGTCGGTAGCTCTTTGTGGATAATGGGTCTTTGCCAGGTTTAAGGATTGCAACCACTTTGGCCTTTTCCCAGACAGAAGGGATGGTTTTCTGTGCTATGCATGTGTTCAGCATCCCCACAAGCCAGGTCTTTGCGTTGGGTCCCAGGTGCTGTAACATTTCTGCCAGTAGGTCATCAATCCCTGCTGCTTTTCCGGGTTTCAACTTTCCCATTGCAGTTTCAAGTTCTTCTAGGTCGAAGGGTTTGGTTTGAGCGCTGGCTGATTGTGGTTGGTCTGATACCACTGTGCGATGGTATTCTCCTGTGGGTCGGTGGCGGTCTTGGTCACAACTGGTGGCCAACAGTTGTAACCAACACCGCCACCGACTCACATAGATTACCATCGCACAGTGGTATCAGACCAACCACAATCAGCCAGCCCTCAAACCAAACCCTTCGACTTAGAAGAACGTGAAACTGCAATGGGAAAGTTGAAACCCGGAAAAGCAGCAGGGATTGATGGCCTACTGGCAGAAATGATACAGCACCTGGGACCTAACGCAAGGACCTGGCTTGTGGGGATGCTGAACACATGCATAGCACAGAAAACCATCCCTTCTGTTTGGAAAAAGGCCGAAGTGGTTGCAATCCCTAAACCTGGCAAAGACCCATTATCCCCGAAGAGCTACCGACCCATTTCCCTCCTGCATCACCTACAAGCTCTATGAGAGGCACTACAATTTCTGAACAGACTATATTTACATCAATATGTCTGGGTCCCCACCTACTCACTCAGGGTTGACGTGTCACACCTGCAGTGATGGGAGGGGCACCAAAATGTGGTATTTTGATTGTTTAATGGGGGCACTCCCTTAGTATAAAAGTGTATGTTTTGTGTACACATGACCTGATGAAGATCAAATAGATCGAAACGTTGTCAGTATTTCAATAAAGAACGTCTTTCTTATACCTGTGGTGTGCGGGCTCCATCCAATACCTACACCAGTTGTGATGCAACAGAGTTTGCTGTGACCGTTGTGAATTATGGGTGGTGTGGTTTTTGCCAAGACGGTGGATTGTGGCCCATGCCTTCCTGCTGTTATTTGTCATGTTGGTGTTCTCTATATCTTTTCGTCCTGGGCATGACGTTAAACTGTTCCGTTCGAGAGTACCAGCGACCCTCGAATGTAAACAGCCACGAAAGGAAATTATGTGTGTGTGAGGTGTTCTCTATGGGTTGGGTTTCAGGTGGTTGTATTGTAGTAGCTTGACATTTCTTGGAGGGCACTTTCAAGGACAGACTCAATCTTCTGGAAGTCTGCTTGTTGGGTCGTAATGCAGAGGTTGTCGGCGTAGATGAAACGCTGGCATTAGGCATTGGGTAGTGGCTGGTCGTTTGTGTAGATATTGAAAAGGAGGGGGGCGAGCACGCCACCTTGTGGGAGGCCGTTCTTTTGGGCTTTCCATTTACTCCTCTGGTCATTTAACTGGACATAGAAGCGCCTGTTGTTGAGGAGGCTTTTCCTGACCATTGTGCGGTGTTGGACAGTGTCGTAGGCAGCAGAGAGATCTCTGAATGCTGCTCCAGTTATTTGTTTCCCCTCAAACCCATCCTCAATGTGTTGGGTGAGGTTGAGCTCTGTCCAGCACAGGAGCGGCTGGGACGGAAACCAGCTTGGTCTTTAGTCAGCTTGGTATCTGAGTGGCAACAAGGCGTTGGAGTAGCAGCTTCTCATATAGCCTTGTAGGTGATGCAGAGGGAAATGGGTCGGTAGCTCTTTGTGGATAATGGGTCTATGCCAGGTTTAGGGATTGCAACCACGTTGGCCTTTTCCCAGACAGAAGGGATGGTTTTCTGTGCTATGCATGTGTTCAGCATCCCCACAAGCCAGGTCTTTGCGTTGGGTCCCAGGTGCTGTAACATTTCTGCCAGTAGGTCATCAATCCCTGCTGCTTTTCCGGGTTTCAACTTTCCCATTGCAGTTTCAAGTTCTTCTAGGTCGAAGGGTTTGGTTTGAGGGCTGGCTGATTGTGGTTGGTCTGATATCACTGTGCGATGGTATTCTCCTGTGGGTCGGTGGCGGTCTTGGTCACAACTGGTGGCCAACAGTTGTAACCAACACCGCCACCGACCCACATAGAATACCATCGCACAGTGGTATCAGACCAACCACAATCAGCCAGCCCTCAAACCAAACCCTTCGACTTAGAAGAACGTGAAACTGCAATGGGAAAGTTGAAACCCGGAAAAGCAGCAGGGATTGATGGCATACTGGCAGAAATGATACAGCACCTGGGACCTATCGCAAGGACCTGGCTTGTGGGGATGCTGAACACATGCATAGCACAGAAAACCATCCCTTCTGTTTGGAAAAAGGCTGGAGTAGTTGCAATCCCTAAACCTGGCAAAGACCCATTATCCCCGAAGAGCTACCGACCCATTTCCCTCCTCTGCATCACCTACAAGCTCTATGAGAGGCACTACAATTTCTGAACAGACTATATTTACATCAATATGTCTGGGTCCCCACCTACTCACTCAGGGTTGACGTGTCACACCTGCAGTGATGGGAGGGGCACCAAAATGTGGTATTTTGATTGTTTAATGGGGGCACTCCCTTAGTATAAAAGTGTATGTTTTGTGTACACATGACCTGATGAAGATCAAATGGATCAAAACGCTGTCAGTATTTCAACAAAGAACGTCTTTCTTATACCTGTGGTGTGCGGGCTCCATCCAATACCTACACCAGTTGTGATGCAACAGAGTTTGCTGTGACCGTTGTGAATTATGGGTGGTGTGGTTTTTGCCAAGACGGTGGATTGTGGCCCATGCCTTCCTGCTGTTATTTGTCATGTTGGTGTTCTCTATATCTTTTCGTCCTGGGCATGACGTTAAACTGTTCCGTTCGAGAGGACCAGCGACCCTCGAATGTAAACGGCCACGAAAGGAAATTATGTGTGTGTGAGGTGTTCTCTATAGGTTGGGTTTCAGGTGGTTGTATTGTAGTAGCTTGACATTTCTTGGAGGGCACTTTCAAGGACAGACTCAATCTTCTGGAAGTCTGCTTGTTGGGTCGTAATGCAGAGGTTGTCGGCGTAGATGAAACGCTGGCATTAGGCATTGGGTAGTGGCTGGTCGTTTGTGTAGATATTGAAAAGGAGGGGGGCGAGCACGCAACCTTGTTGGAGGCCGTTCTTTTGGGCTTTCCATTTACTCCTCTGGTCATTTAACTGGACATAGAAGCGCCTGTTGTTGAGGAGGCTTTTCCTGACCATTGTGCGGTGTTGGACAGTGTCGTAGGCAGCAGAGAGATCTCTGAATGCTGCTCCAGTTATTTGTTTCCCCTCAAACCCATCCTCAATGTGTTGGGTGAGGTTGAGCTCTGTCCAGCACAGGAGCGGCTGGGACGGAAACCAGCTTGGTCTTTAGTCAGCTTGGTATCTATGAGTGGCAACAAGGCGTTGGAGTAGCAGCTTCTCATATAGCCTTGTAGGTGATGCAGAGGGAAATGGGTCGGTAGCTCTTTGTGGATAATGGGTCTTTGCCAGGTTTAGGGATTGCAACCACTTTGGCCTTTTCCCAGACAGAAGGGATGGTTTTCTGTGCTATGCATGTGTTCAGCATCCCCACAAGCCAGGTCTTTGCGTTGGGTCCCAGGTGCTGTAACATTTCTGCCAGTAGGTCATCAATCCCTGCTGCTTTTCCGGGTTTCAACTTTCCCATTGCAGTTTCAAGTTCTTCTAGGTCGAAGGGTTTGGTTTGAGGGCTGGCTGATTGTGGTTGGTCTGATACCACTGTGCGATGGTATTCTCCTGTGGGTCGGTGGCGGTCTTGGTCACAACTGTGAACAGTTGTAACCAACACCGCCACCGACCCACATAGAATACCATCGCACAGTGGTATCAGACCAACCACAATCAGCCAGCCCTCAAACCAAACCCTTCGACTTAGAAGAACGTGAAACTGCAATGGGAAAGTTGAAACCCGGAAAAGCAGCAGGGATTGATGGCATACTGGCAGAAATGATACAGCACCTGGGACCTATCGCAAGGACCTGGCTTGTGGGGATGCTGAACACATGCATAGCACAGAAAACCATCCCTTCTGTTTGGAAAAAGGCTGGAGTAGTTGCAATCCCTAAACCTGGCAAAGACCCATTATCCCCGAAGAGCTACCGACCCATTTCCCTCCTCTGCATCACGTCTTTCTTATACCTGTGGTGTGCGGGCTCCATCCAATACCTACACCAGTTGTGATGCAACAGAGTTTGCTGTGACCGTTGTGAATTATGGGTGGTGTGGTCTTTGCCAAGACGGTGGATTGTGGCCCATGCCTTCCTGCTGTTATTTGTCATTATGGTGTTCTCTATATCTTTTCGTCCTGGGCATGACGTTAAACTGTTCCGTTCGAGAGGACCGGCAACCCTCGAATGTAAACGGCCACGAAAGGAAACTGTGTGTGTGAGGTGTTCTCTATCATTTCATTCCAGACTTCACTGTCTATCTCCTGTGTTTTCCATTCATCTTGAGCGTTACACAGTCGTCTGATGTGCGGGGGGAGGTGCCGGCTAGCGCATAAAGACACGGACGGGACAGGTGTTGTCTTGACCCATCCCGTGATGATGCGACAGGTGTCATTTAGGGCTGTGTCGACCAATTTGGTGTGACGTGATCGGCTCCAGCTTGAGCAGGCATACTCTGCTGTAGAGAAAGACAGGGCCATGGCAGTTGCACGGATTGTTTGTGGGTCTGCGCCCCACTTGGGAGTTCACTCGTTTTCACAGGATGTTATTGTGGGTGTTGACCGTGGCTTTTGTGTTCTCCAGGTGTTTTTTTGAAGAAGAGTGTCCTGTCCAGTGTAACTCCAAGATACATGGGGTGGGTATGGTTGGAGAGTTTGTGACCATCCCAAGTGACGCTCAGTTCTTTTCTCGCGTCTCGGTTCCTCAGGTGGAAGCTGCATAGTTGGGTTTGTGTGTCTTTCTTTTTCTGTCTTTCTTTCTTAGGACGGAGATCAAGGTAGACGCCATAGGAAGGCTCAACACTAGCCGATGTCCCTAGAGATCCATCCCAAATCTTCCCTCAGGGAGCACAGCAAGCCAGCTAGCCAGCAAGCCTGCCCAGTCAGCCAACGCAGCCAGTCAGCTCCGCCAGTCAGCCAGTGTAGAAAGTCAGGCTGCCAAGCCAGAGCATATCAGCCCTTGCAGTCAGCCATTGCAGCCATACCAGCCTTGCTCAGTCAGCTCAGCCAGGCCTCTCTTGAGGCCTGGCTCTCTGTCTGCCTGGCCCGGTCTGCCCTGCCCTGCCTTGCAGCAACAGAACCAGCCTTTCTGGAAAGCCAGCCAGCTCAGAATGCGAGCTGAGCAAGCCAGTGCAGCAGCAAGCCCAGACTAGGTTACCGCAGCCTTACTGTGCAGCCACAGCCACTCAGTCTAGACCAGCAGGAGCTGGCCAGGCTCCAACCCTTGCAGCGCAGCCTTAGGCCGGACAGTCCCCCTGCCTGCACTTTGTTGCCTTCCTGGCCTGTCTGCCTGCCTAGGCGCCTCGGTCTTCCTGTCTGTCTGCCTTGGCCTGCCAGTCTGAAACTGGTTTAGACTAACTGCGTGCTTGCCAGCTGCGCTGGCTTGCTGAGCTCGTATTCTGAGCTGGCTGGCTTGCCAGCAAGGCTGGTTCTGTTGCTGCAAGGCAGGGCGGGGCAGACCGGGCCAGGCAGACAGAGAGCCAGGCCTCGAGAGAGGCCTGGCTGAGCTGACTGAGCAAGGCTGGTATGGCTACAATGGTTGACTGCAAGGGCTGATGTGCGCTGGCTTGGCAGCCTGACTTTCTACACTGGCTGACTGGCGGAGCTGGCTGGCTGCGTTGGCTGACTGGGCGGGCTTGCTGGCTAGCTGGCTTGCTGGACTCCCTGAGGGAAGCTTTGGGATGGATCTCTAGGGGCATCGGCTTGTGTTGAGCCTTCCAACGGCGTCTACCTTGATTTTCGTCCTAAGAAAGAAAGACAGAAAAAGAAACACACACACAAACTCAACTATGCAGCTTCCACATGAGGAAGGCAGGCAGGCACGCAGGCAGGCACAAGCTGCCTGCGTGCTTGCTTCGCCCTCCAGTTGCTGCTCCAGTTATTTGTTTTCCCTCAAACCCATCCTCAATGTGTTGGGTGAGGTTGAGCTCTGTCCAGCACAGGACGGGACGGAAACCAGCTTGGTCTTTATTCAGCTTGGTGTCTATGAGTGGTATGAGGCGTTGGAGTAGCAGCCTCTCTTGTAGGTGATGCAGAGGAGGGAAATGGGTCGGTAGCTCTTTGAGGATGATGGGTCTTTGCCAGGTTTGGGGATTGCAACCACTTTGGCTTTTCTCCAGACAGAAGGGATGGTTTTCTGTGCCATGCATGTGTTCAGCATCCCCACGAGCCAGGTCTTTGCGTTAGGTTCCAGGTGCTGTATAATTTCTGCCAGTATGTCATTGTCATCAATCCCTGCTGCTTTTCCGGGTTTCAACTTTCCCATTGCAGTTTTGAGTTCTTCTAGGTCGAAGGGTTTGGTTTGAGGGCTGGCTGATTGTGGTTGGTCTGATACCACTGTGCGATGGTATTCTCCTGTGGGTCGTGGCGGTGTTGGTTACGACTGTTGGCCACCAGTTGTGATGCAACAGAGTTCGCTGTGACCGTTGTGAATTATGGGTGGCTCCCTGAGGTCCTTGATCGCCATTGGGTCCAACAGTGGTCATTGAAGCGTGCACACACATGCACACATGCACCTACACACACAGGGGCACATGCGTATGCACACCTGGACCTTTAAATGAACAACAACACAAAAACTAAGGCACTGGTGTCGGACTTCTGGTTTACCGGAACGGGGTTCAACTCCCTGCAGTGCCCTGCTCAATGTGTTGTATTTCATTCATTGGTCCATGGTCTCAGGTCATTGAGCGGCGCGCTATAGTGTGCGATTCTTCATCATTGTTGAGGATTTTTTAAAGGTGAAAATCAAGGAAAAGCAAAAGGCTATAGTCCATGGTCACGGACCGCATACTGGTCAAGGTCATTTATACTGGTGAAGATCATTTACTAGTCTTCTAAAGGTCATTTATACTGGTGAAGATCATTTACTAGTCTTCTAAAGGTCATTTATACTGGTCAAGGTCAATTACTAGTCTCATGAAGGTAATTTATACTGGTCACAGTCATATACTGGTCACGGTCATTTCTACTGGTGAAGGTCATTTATACTGGTCAAGGTCATTTGTACTTGTCAAGGTCATTTATACTGGTCAAGGTCATTTACTAGTCTTATTGAAGGTAATTTATACTGCTCAAGGTCATTGATATTGGTCAAGGTCATTAAGTGGCACGCTATAGTGCGCGATTCTTCATCATTGTTGAGGATTTGAAAAAAGGTTAAATTGCAGAAAAGCGAAAGGCTAAAGTCCATGGTCACGGAGGGCATACTATAGTATGTTGTTTTTCTTTTTTTTGGTGGTGTGCAGGCTCCATCCAATAACTACACCAGTTGTGATGCAATAGAGTTTGCTGTGACCGTTGTGAATTATGGGTGGTGTGGTCTTTGCCAAGACGGTGGATTGTGGCCCATGCCTTCCTGCTGTTATTTGTCATGTTGGTGTTCTCTATATCTTTTCGTCCTGGGCATGACGTTAAACTGTTCCGTTCGAGAGGACCGGCGACCCTCGAATGTAAACAGGTGTTGGGACAGGGTCAGGTGTTGTCTTGATGCATCCTATGATGATGCCACAGGTGTCATTTAGGGCTGTGTCGACCAATTTGGTGTGACGGGATAGGCTTGTAGGTGATGCAGAGGAGGGAAATGGGTCGGTAGCTCTTTGGGGATAATGGGTCTTTGCCAGGTTTAGGGATTGCAACCACTTTGGCCTTTTTCCAGACAGAAGGGATGGTTTTCTGTGCTATGCATGTGTTCAGCATCCCCACAAGCCAGGTCTTTCCGTTAGGTCCCAGGTGCTGTATCATTTCTGCTAGTAGGTCATCAATCCCTGCTGCTTTTCCGGGTTTCAACTTTCCCATTGCAGTTTCACGTTCTTCTAGGTCGAAGGGTTTGGTTTGAAGGCTGGCTGATTGTGGTTGGTCTGATACCACTGTGCGATGGTATTCTCCTGTGGGTTGGTGGCGGTCTTGGTCACAACTGGTGGCCAACAGTTGTAACCAACACCGCCACCGACCCACATAGAATACCATCGCACAGTGGTATCAGACCAACCATAATCAGCCATCACTCAAACCAAACCCTTCGACCTAGAAGAACTCGAAACTGCAATGGGAAAGTTGAAACCCGGAAAAGCAGCAGGGATTGATGACCTACTGGCAGAAATGATACAGCACCTGGGACCTAACTCAAGGCCCTGGCTTGTGGGGATGCTGAACACATGCACAGCACAGAAAACCACCCCTTCTGTCTGGAAAAAGGCCAAAGTGGTTGCATTCCCTAAACCTGGCAAAGACCCATTATCCCCGAAGAGCTACCGACCCATTTCCCTCCTCTGCATCACGTCTTTCTTATACCTGTGGTGTGCGGGCTCCATCCAATACCTACACTAGTTGTGATGCAACAGAATTTGCTGTGACCGTTGTGAATTATGGGTGGTGTGGTCTTTGCCAAGACGGTGGATTGTGGCCCATGCCTTCCTGCTGTTATTTGTCATTTGTCATTATGGTGTTCTCTATATCTTTTCGTCCTGGGCATGACGTTAAACTGTTCCGTTTGAGAGGACCGGCGACCCTCGAATGTAAACAGCCACGAAAGGAAACTGTGTGTGTGAGGTGTTCTCTATCATTTCATTCCAGACTTCACTGTCTATCTCCTGTGTTTTCCATTCATCTTGAGCGTTACACAGTCGTCTGATGTGCGGGGGGAGGTGCCGGCTAGCGCATAAAGGCACGGACGGGACAGGTGTTTTCTTGACCCATCCCGTGATGATGCGACAGGTGTCATTTAGGGCTGTGTCGACCAATTTGGTGTGACGTGATCGGCTCCAGCTTGAGCAGGAATACTCTGCTGTAGAGAAAGACAGGGCCATGGCAGTTGCACGGATTGTTTGTGGGTCTGCGCCCCACTTGGGAGTTCACTAGTTTTCACAGGATGTTATTGTGGGTGTTGACCGTGGCTTTTGTGTTCTCCAGGTGTTTTTTTGAAGAAGAGTGTCCTGTCCAGTGTAACTCCAAGATACATGGGGTGGGTATGGTTGGAGAGTTTGTGACCATCCCAAGTGACGCTCAGTTCTTTTCTCGCGTCTCGGTTCCTCAGGTGGAAGCTGCATAGTTGGGTTTGTGTGTCTTTCTTTTTCTGTCTTTCTTTCTTAGGACGGAGATCAAGGTAGACGCCATAGGAAGGCTCAACACTAGCCGATGCCCCTAGAGATCCATCCCAAAGCTTCCCTCAGGGAGCACAGCAAGCCAGCTAGCCAGCAAGCCTGCCCAGTCAGCCAACACAGCCAGTCAGCTCCGCCAGTCAGCCAGTGTAGAAAGTCAGGCTGCCAAGCCAGAGCATATCAGCCCTTGCAGTCAGCCATTGCAGCCATACCAGCCTTGCTCAGTCAGCTCAGCCAGGCCTCTCTTGAGGCCTGGCTCTCTGTCTGCCTGGCCCGGTCTGCCCTGCCCTGCCTTGCAGCAACAGAACCAGCCTTTCTGGAAAGCCAGCCAGCTCAGAATGCGAGCTGAGCAAGCCAGTGCAGCAGCAAGCCCAGACTAGGTTACCGCAGCCTTACTGTGCAGCCACAGCCACTCAGTCTAGACCAGCAGGAGCTGGCCAGGCTCCAACCCTTGCAGCGCAGCCTTAGGCCGGACAGTCCCCCTGCCTGCACTTTGTTGCCTTCCTGGCCTGTCTGCCTGCCTAGGCGCCTCGGTCTTCCTGTCTGTCTGCCTTGGCCTGCCAGTCTGAAACTGGTTTAGACTAACTGCGTGCTTGCCAGCTGCGCTGGCTTGCTGAGCTCGTATTCTGAGCTGGCTGGCTTGCCAGCAAGGCTGGTTCTGTTGCTGCAAGGCAGGGCGGGGCAGACCGGGCCAGGCAGACAGAGAGCCAGGCCTCGAGAGAGGCCTGGCTGAGCTGACTGAGCAAGGCTGGTATGGCTACAATGGTTGACTGCAAGGGCTGATGTGCGCTGGCTTGGCAGCCTGACTTTCTACACTGGCTGACTGGCGGAGCTGGCTGGCTGCGTTGGGTGACTGGGCGGGCTTGCTGGCTAGCTGGCTTGCTGGACTCCCTGAGGGAAGCTTTGGGATGGATCTCTAGGGGCATCGGCTTGTGTTGAGCCTTCCAACGGCGTCTACCTTGATCTTCGTCCTAAGAAAGAAAGACAGAAAAAGAAACACACACACAAACTCAACTATGCAGCTTCCACATGAGGAAGGCAGGCAGGCACGCAGGCAGGCACAAGCTGCCTGCGTGCTTGCTTCGCCCTCCAGTTGCTGCTCCAGTTATTTGTTTTCCCTCAAACCCATCCTCAATGTGTTGGGTGAGGTTGAGCTCTGTCCAGCACAGGACGGGACGGAAACCAGCTTGGTCTTTAGTCAGCTTGGTGTCTATGAGTGGTATGAGGCGTTGGAGTAGCAGCCTCTCTTGTAGGTGATGCAGAGGAGGGAAATGGGTCGGTAGCTCTTTGAGGATGATGGGTCTTTGCCAGGTTTGGGGATTGCAACCACTTTGGCTTTTCTCCAGACAGAAGGGATGGTTTTCTGTGCCATGCATGTGTTCAGCATCCCCACGAGCCAGGTCTTTGCGTTAGGTTCCAGGTGCTGTATAATTTCTGCCAGTATGTCATCAATCCCTGCTGCTTTTCCGGGTTTCAACTTTCCCATTGCAGTTTTGAGTTCTTCTAGGTCGAAGGGTTTGGTTTGAGGGCTGGCTGATTGTGGTTGGTCTGATACCACTGTGCGATGGTATTCTCCTGTGGGTCGTGGCGGTGTTGGTTACGACTGTTGGCCACCAGTTGTGATGCAACAGAGTTCGCTGTGACCGTTGTGAATTATGGGTGGCTCCCTGAGGTCCTTGATCGCCATTGGGTCCAACAGTGGTCATTGAAGCGTGCACACACATGCACACATGCACCTACACACACAGGGGCACATGCGTATGCACACCTGGACCTTTAAATGAACAACAACACAAAAACTAAGGCACTGGTGTCGGACTTCTGGTTTACCGGAACGGGGTTCAACTCCCTGCAGTGCCCTGCTCAATGTGTTGTATTTCATTCATTGGTCCATGGTCTCAGGTCATTGAGCGGCGCGCTATAGTGTGCGATTCTTCATCATTGTTGAGGATTTTTTAAAGGTGAAAATCAAGGAAAAGCAAAAGGCTATAGTCCATGGTCACGGACCGCATACTGGTCAAGGTCATTTATACTGGTGAAGATCATTTACTAGTCTTCTAAAGGTCATTTATACTGGTGAAGATCATTTACTAGTCTTCTAAAGGTCATTTATACTGGTCAAGGTCAATTACTAGTCTCATGAAGGTAATTTATACTGGTCACAGTCATATACTGGTCACGGTCATTTCTACTGGTGAAGGTCATTTATACTGGTCAAGGTCATTTGTACTTGTCAAGGTCATTTATACTGGTCAAGGTCATTTACTAGTCTTATTGAAGGTAATTTATACTGCTCAAGGTCATTGATATTGGTCAAGGTCATTAAGTGGCACGCTATAGTGCGCGATTCTTCATCATTGTTGAGGATTTGAAAAAAGGTTAAATTGCAGAAAAGCGAAAGGCTAAAGTCCATGGTCACGGAGGGCATACTATAGTATGTTGTTTTTCTTTTTTTTGGTGGTGTGCAGGCTCCATCCAATAACTACACCAGTTGTGATGCAATAGAGTTTGCTGTGACCGTTGTGAATTATGGGTGGTGTGGTCTTTGCCAAGACGGTGGATTGTGGCCCATGCCTTCCTGCTGTTATTTGTCATTTGTCATTATGGTGTTCTCTATATCTTTTCGTCCTGGGCATGACGTTAAACTGTTCCGTTTGAGAGGACCGGCGACCCTCGAATGTAAACAGCCACGAAAGGAAACTGTGTGTGTGAGGTGTTCTCTATCATTTCATTCCAGACTTCACTGTCTATCTCCTGTGTTTTCCATTCATCTTGAGCGTTACACAGTCGTCTGATGTGCGGGGGGAGGTGCCGGCTAGCGCATAAAGGCACGGACGGGACAGGTGTTTTCTTGACCCATCCCGTGATGATGCGACAGGTGTCATTTAGGGCTGTGTCGACCAATTTGGTGTGACGTGATCGGCTCCAGCTTGAGCAGGAATACTCTGCTGTAGAGAAAGACAGGGCCATGGCAGTTGCACGGATTGTTTGTGGGTCTGCGCCCCACTTGGGAGTTCACTAGTTTTCACAGGATGTTATTGTGGGTGTTGACCGTGGCTTTTGTGTTCTCCAGGTGTTTTTTTGAAGAAGAGTGTCCTGTCCAGTGTAACTCCAAGATACATGGGGTGGGTATGGTTGGAGAGTTTGTGACCATCCCAAGTGACGCTCAGTTCTTTTCTCGCGTCTCGGTTCCTCAGGTGGAAGCTGCATAGTTGGGTTTGTGTGTCTTTCTTTTTCTGTCTTTCTTTCTTAGGACGGAGATCAAGGTAGACGCCATAGGAAGGCTCAACACTAGCCGATGCCCCTAGAGATCCATCCCAAAGCTTCCCTCAGGGAGCACAGCAAGCCAGCTAGCCAGCAAGCCTGCCCAGTCAGCCAACACAGCCAGTCAGCTCCGCCAGTCAGCCAGTGTAGAAAGTCAGGCTGCCAAGCCAGAGCATATCAGCCCTTGCAGTCAGCCATTGCAGCCATACCAGCCTTGCTCAGTCAGCTCAGCCAGGCCTCTCTTGAGGCCTGGCTCTCTGTCTGCCTGGCCCGGTCTGCCCTGCCCTGCCTTGCAGCAACAGAACCAGCCTTTCTGGAAAGCCAGCCAGCTCAGAATGCGAGCTGAGCAAGCCAGTGCAGCAGCAAGCCCAGACTAGGTTACCGCAGCCTTACTGTGCAGCCACAGCCACTCAGTCTAGACCAGCAGGAGCTGGCCAGGCTCCAACCCTTGCAGCGCAGCCTTAGGCCGGACAGTCCCCCTGCCTGCACTTTGTTGCCTTCCTGGCCTGTCTGCCTGCCTAGGCGCCTCGGTCTTCCTGTCTGTCTGCCTTGGCCTGCCAGTCTGAAACTGGTTTAGACTAACTGCGTGCTTGCCAGCTGCGCTGGCTTGCTGAGCTCGTATTCTGAGCTGGCTGGCTTGCCAGCAAGGCTGGTTCTGTTGCTGCAAGGCAGGGCGGGGCAGACCGGGCCAGGCAGACAGAGAGCCAGGCCTCGAGAGAGGCCTGGCTGAGCTGACTGAGCAAGGCTGGTATGGCTACAATGGTTGACTGCAAGGGCTGATGTGCGCTGGCTTGGCAGCCTGACTTTCTACACTGGCTGACTGGCGGAGCTGGCTGGCTGCGTTGGGTGACTGGGCGGGCTTGCTGGCTAGCTGGCTTGCTGGACTCCCTGAGGGAAGCTTTGGGATGGATCTCTAGGGGCATCGGCTTGTGTTGAGCCTTCCAACGGCGTCTACCTTGATCTTCGTCCTAAGAAAGAAAGACAGAAAAAGAAACACACACACAAACTCAACTATGCAGCTTCCACATGAGGAAGGCAGGCAGGCACGCAGGCAGGCACAAGCTGCCTGCGTGCTTGCTTCGCCCTCCAGTTGCTGCTCCAGTTATTTGTTTTCCCTCAAACCCATCCTCAATGTGTTGGGTGAGGTTGAGCTCTGTCCAGCACAGGACGGGACGGAAACCAGCTTGGTCTTTAGTCAGCTTGGTGTCTATGAGTGGTATGAGGCGTTGGAGTAGCAGCCTCTCTTGTAGGTGATGCAGAGGAGGGAAATGGGTCGGTAGCTCTTTGAGGATGATGGGTCTTTGCCAGGTTTGGGGATTGCAACCACTTTGGCTTTTCTCCAGACAGAAGGGATGGTTTTCTGTGCCATGCATGTGTTCAGCATCCCCACGAGCCAGGTCTTTGCGTTAGGTTCCAGGTGCTGTATAATTTCTGCCAGTATGTCATCAATCCCTGCTGCTTTTCCGGGTTTCAACTTTCCCATTGCAGTTTTGAGTTCTTCTAGGTCGAAGGGTTTGGTTTGAGGGCTGGCTGATTGTGGTTGGTCTGATACCACTGTGCGATGGTATTCTCCTGTGGGTCGTGGCGGTGTTGGTTACGACTGTTGGCCACCAGTTGTGATGCAACAGAGTTCGCTGTGACCGTTGTGAATTATGGGTGGCTCCCTGAGGTCCTTGATCGCCATTGGGTCCAACAGTGGTCATTGAAGCGTGCACACACATGCACACATGCACCTACACACACAGGGGCACATGCGTATGCACACCTGGACCTTTAAATGAACAACAACACAAAAACTAAGGCACTGGTGTCGGACTTCTGGTTTACCGGAACGGGGTTCAACTCCCTGCAGTGCCCTGCTCAATGTGTTGTATTTCATTCATTGGTCCATGGTCTCAGGTCATTGAGCGGCGCGCTATAGTGTGCGATTCTTCATCATTGTTGAGGATTTTTTAAAGGTGAAAATCAAGGAAAAGCAAAAGGCTATAGTCCATGGTCACGGACCGCATACTGGTCAAGGTCATTTATACTGGTGAAGATCATTTACTAGTCTTCTAAAGGTCATTTATACTGGTGAAGATCATTTACTAGTCTTCTAAAGGTCATTTATACTGGTCAAGGTCAATTACTAGTCTCATGAAGGTAATTTATACTGGTCACAGTCATATACTGGTCACGGTCATTTCTACTGGTGAAGGTCATTTATACTGGTCAAGGTCATTTGTACTTGTCAAGGTCATTTATACTGGTCAAGGTCATTTACTAGTCTTATTGAAGGTAATTTATACTGCTCAAGGTCATTGATATTGGTCAAGGTCATTAAGTGGCACGCTATAGTGCGCGATTCTTCATCATTGTTGAGGATTTGAAAAAAGGTTAAATTGCAGAAAAGCGAAAGGCTAAAGTCCATGGTCACGGAGGGCATACTATAGTATGTTGTTTTTCTTTTTTTTGGTGGTGTGCAGGCTCCATCCAATAACTACACCAGTTGTGATGCAATAGAGTTTGCTGTGACCGTTGTGAATTATGGGTGGTGTGGTCTTTGCCAAGACGGTGGATTGTGGCCCATGCCTTCCTGCTGTTATTTGTCATGTTGGTGTTCTCTATATCTTTTCGTCCTGGGCATGACGTTAAACTGTTCCGTTCGAGAGGACCGGCGACCCTCGAATGTAAACAGGTGTTGGGACAGGGTCAGGTGTTGTCTTGATGCATCCTATGATGATGCCACAGGTGTCATTTAGGGCTGTGTCGACCAATTTGGTGTGACGGGATAGGCTTGTAGGTGATGCAGAGGAGGGAAATGGGTCGGTAGCTCTTTGGGGATAATGGGTCTTTGCCAGGTTTAGGGATTGCAACCACTTTGGCCTTTTTCCAGACAGAAGGGATGGTTTTCTGTGCTATGCATGTGTTCAGCATCCCCACAAGCCAGGTCTTTCCGTTAGGTCCCAGGTGCTGTATCATTTCTGCTAGTAGGTCATCAATCCCTGCTGCTTTTCCGGGTTTCAACTTTCCCATTGCAGTTTCACGTTCTTCTAGGTCGAAGGGTTTGGTTTGAAGGCTGGCTGATTGTGGTTGGTCTGATACCACTGTGCGATGGTATTCTCCTGTGGGTTGGTGGCGGTCTTGGTCACAACTGGTGGCCAACAGTTGTAACCAACACCGCCACCGACCCACATAGAATACCATCGCACAGTGGTATCAGACCAACCATAATCAGCCATCACTCAAACCAAACCCTTCGACCTAGAAGAACTCGAAACTGCAATGGGAAAGTTGAAACCCGGAAAAGCAGCAGGGATTGATGACCTACTGGCAGAAATGATACAGCACCTGGGACCTAACTCAAGGCCCTGGCTTGTGGGGATGCTGAACACATGCACAGCACAGAAAACCACCCCTTCTGTCTGGAAAAAGGCCAAAGTGGTTGCATTCCCTAAACCTGGCAAAGACCCATTATCCCCGAAGAGCTACCGACCCATTTCCCTCCTCTGCATCACGTCTTTCTTATACCTGTGGTGTGCGGGCTCCATCCAATACCTACACTAGTTGTGATGCAACAGAATTTGCTGTGACCGTTGTGAATTATGGGTGGTGTGGTCTTTGCCAAGACGGTGGATTGTGGCCCATGCCTTCCTGCTGTTATTTGTCATTTGTCATTATGGTGTTCTCTATATCTTTTCGTCCTGGGCATGACGTTAAACTGTTCCGTTTGAGAGGACCGGCGACCCTCGAATGTAAACAGCCACGAAAGGAAACTGTGTGTGTGAGGTGTTCTCTATCATTTCATTCCAGACTTCACTGTCTATCTCCTGTGTTTTCCATTCATCTTGAGCGTTACACAGTCGTCTGATGTGCGGGGGGAGGTGCCGGCTAGCGCATAAAGGCACGGACGGGACAGGTGTTTTCTTGACCCATCCCGTGATGATGCGACAGGTGTCATTTAGGGCTGTGTCGACCAATTTGGTGTGACGTGATCGGCTCCAGCTTGAGCAGGAATACTCTGCTGTAGAGAAAGACAGGGCCATGGCAGTTGCACGGATTGTTTGTGGGTCTGCGCCCCACTTGGGAGTTCACTCGTTTTCACAGGATGTTATTGTGGGTGTTGACCGTGGCTTTTGTGTTCTCCAGGTGTTTTTTTGAAGAAGAGTGTCCTGTCCAGTGTAACTCCAAGATACATGGGGTGGGTATGGTTGGAGAGTTTGTGACCATCCCAAGTGACGCTCAGTTCTTTTCTCGCGTCTCGGTTCCTCAGGTGGAAGCTGCATAGTTGGGTTTGTGTGTGTCTTTCTTTTTCTGTCTTTCTTTCTTAGGACGGAGATCAAGGTAGACGCCATAGGAAGGCTCAACACTAGCCGATGCCCCTAGAGATCCATCCCAAAGCTTCCCTCAGGGAGCACAGCAAGCCAGCTAGCCAGCAAGCCTGCCCAGTCAGCCAACGCAGCCAGTCAGCTCCGCCAGTCAGCCAGTGTAGAAAGTCAGGCTGCCAAGCCAGAGCATATCAGCCCTTGCAGTCAGCCATTGCAGCCATACCAGCCTTGCTCAGTCAGCTCAGCCAGGCCTCTCTTGAGGCCTGGCTCTCTGTCTGCCTGGCCCGGTCTGCCCTGCCCTGCCTTGCAGCAACAGAACCAGCCTTTCTGGAAAGCCAGCCAGCTCAGAATGCGAGCTGAGCAAGCCAGTGCAGCAGCAAGCCCAGACTAGGTTACCGCAGCCTTACTGTGCAGCCACAGCCACTCAGTCTAGACCAGCAGGAGCTGGCCAGGCTCCAACCCTTGCAGCGCAGCCGTAGGCCGGATAGTCCCCCTGCCTGCACTTTGTTGCCTTCCTGGCCTGTCTGCCTGCCTAGGCGCCTCGGTCTTCCTGTCTGTCTGCCTTGGCCTGCCAGTCTGAAACTGGTTTAGACTAACTGCGTGCTTGCCAGCTGCGCTGGCTTGCTGAGCTCATATTCTGAGCTGGCTGGCTTGCCAGCAAGGCTGGTTCTGTTGCTGCAAGGCAGGGCGGGGCAGACCGGGCCAGGCAGACAGAGAGCCAGGCCTCGAGAGAGGCCTGGCTGAGCTGACTGAGCAAGGCTGGTATGGCTACAATGGTTGACTGCAAGGGCTGATGTGCGCTGGCTTGGCAGCCTGACTTTCTACACTGGCTGACTGGCGGAGCTGGCTGGCTGCGTTGGCTGACTGGGCGGGCTTGCTGGCTAGCTGGCTTGCTGGACTCCCTGAGGGAAGCTTTGGGATGGATCTCTAGGGGCATCGGCTTGTGTTGAGCCTTCCAACGGCGTCTACCTTGATCTTCGTCCTAAGAAAGAAAGACAGAAAAAGAAACACACACACAAACTCAACTATGCAGCTTCCACATGAGGAAGGCAGGCAGGCACGCAGGCAGGCACAAGCTGCCTGCGTGCTTGCTTCGCCCTCCAGTTGCTGCTCCAGTTATTTGTTTTCCCTCAAACCCATCCTCAATGTGTTGGGTGAGGTTGAGCTCTGTCCAGCACAGGAGCGGCCGGGACGGAAACCAGCTTGGTCTTTATTCAGCTTGGTATCTATGAGTGGCATGAGGCGTTGGAGTAGCAGCCTCTCTTGTAGGTGATGCAGAGGCGGGACATGGGTCTGTAGTTCTTTGGGGATAATGGGTCTTTGCCAGGTTTGGGGATTGCAACCACTTTGGCCTTTCTCCAGACAGAAGGGATGGTTTTCTGTGCCATGCATGTATTAAGCATCCCCACGAGCCAGGTCTTTGCGTTAGGTTCCAGGTGCTGTATAATTTCTGCCAGTATGTCATCAATCCCTGCTGCTTTTCCGGGTTTCAACTTTCCCATTGCAGTTTCGAGTTCTTCTAGGTCAAAGGGTCTGGTTTGAGGGCTGGCTGATTGTGGTTGGTCTGATACCACTGTGCGATGGTATTCTCCTGTGGGTCGGCGGCAGTGTTGGTTACGACTGTTGGCCACCAGTTGTGATGCAACAGAGTTCGCTGTGACCGTTGTGAATTATGGGTGGCTCCCAGAGGTCCTTGATCCCCATGGGGTCCAACAGTGGTCATTGAAGCGTGCACACACACATGCACACATGCACCTACACACGCACAGGCGCACATGCGTATGCACACCTGGACCTGTAAATGAGGCACTGGTGTCGGACTTCTGGTTTACCGGAACGGGGTTCAACTCCCTGCAGTGCCCTGCTCAATGTGTTGTATTTACATGGTTCATTGTTCCATTACTTAGGCCATTAGTTTAATAAGGTGACGATATGATATATATGATATGGTACTTTATTGTCAGTTCACACTGAAATTTATCTTGCAACACAGCAGCCAAGTATGCAGAACACATATACACGCATTTGACATAACACAAACAATAAGACAATTGACATACATAAAGACATGAAGACAAGAGCAATATCCACCGCTTAGATTATCCTGTGGCTACTACAACTCCTGATTAAACCCTTTTCTATTTATTAAAGAGCTGGAGAGACAGGAATATTCCTGTTACTGAACACTTAACACTTTTACTGAACACACACTATAGCAATTATTACTGTCACAATAACTTTGTAATGCTACTGATGTTATGTTAGACTATATTTACATCAATATGTCTGGGTCCCCACCTACTCGCTCAGGGTTGACGCGTCACACCTGCAGTGATGGGAGGGGCACCAAAATGTGGTGTTTTGATTGGTTAATGGGGGCACTCCCTTAGTATAAAAGTGTATGTTTTGTGTACACATGACCTGATGAAGATCAAATAGATCGAAACGTTGTCAGTATTTCAATACAGAACGTCTTTCTTATACCTGTGGTGTGCGGGCTCCATCCAATACCTACACCAGTTGTGATGCAACAGAGTTTGCTTTGACCGTTGTGAATTATGGGTGGTGTGGTCTTTGCCAAGACGGTGGATTGTGGCCCATGCCTTCCTGCTGTTATTTGTCATGTTGGTGTTCTCTATATCTTTTCGTCCTGGGCATGACGTTAAACTGTTCCGTTCGAGAGGACTGGCGACCCTCGAATGTCGAATGTATAGTTGGGTTTTTGATGGGTTGGGTTTCAGGTGGTTGTATTGTAGTAGCTTGACATTTCTTTGAGGGCACTTTCAAGGACAGACTCAATCTTCTGGAAGTCTGCTTGTTGGGTTGTAATGCAGAGGTCGTCGGCGTAGATGAAATGCTGGCATTAGGCATTGGGTAGTGGCTGGTCGTTTGTGTAGATATTGAAAAGGAGGGTGGCGAGCACGCTACCTTATGGGAGGCCGTTCTTTTGGGCTTTCCATTTACTCCTCTGGTCATTTAACTGGACATAGAAGCGTCTGTTTTTGAGGAGGCTTTTCCTGACCATTGTGCGGTGTTGGACAGTGTCGTAGGCAGCAGAGAGATCTCTGAATGCTGCTCCAGTTATTTGTTTTCCCTCAAACCCATCCTCAATGTGTTGGGTGAGGTTGAGCTCTGTCCAGCACAGGAGCGGCCGGGACGGAAACCAGCTTGGTCTTTAGTCAGCTTGGCATCTGAGTGGCAACGAGGCGTTGGAGTAGCAGCCTCTCATAGAGCTTGTGATGCAGAGGAGGGAAATGGGTCGGTAGCTCTTTGGGGATAATGGGTCTTTGCCTGGTTTAGGGATTGCAACCACTTTGGCCTTTTTCCAGACAGAAGGGATGGTTGTCTATGCTATGCATGTGTTCAGCATCCCCACAAGCCAGGTCTTTCCGTTAGGTCCCAGGTGCTGTATAATTTCTGCCAGTATGTCATCAATCCCTGCTGCTTTTCCGGGTTTCAACTTCCCCATTGCAGTTTCAAGTTCTTCTAGGTCGAAGGGTTTGGTTTGAGGGCTGGCTGATTGTGGTTGGTCTGATACCACTGTGCGATGGTATTCTCCTGTGGGTCGGTGGCGGTGTTGGTCACAACTGGTGGCCAACAGTCGTAACCAACACCGCCACCGACCCACATAGAATACCATCGCACAGTGGTATCAGACCAACCACAATCAGCCAGCCCTCAAACCAAACCCTTCGACCTAGAAGAACTCGAAACTGCAATGGGAAGGTTGAAACCCGGAAAAGCAGCAGGGATTGATGACATACTGGCAGAAATTATACAGCACCTGGGACCTAACGCAAAGACCTGGCTTGTGGGGATGCTGAACACATGCATAGCATAGACAACCATCCCTTCTGTCTGTAAAAAGGCCAAAGTGGTTGCAATCCCTAAACCTGGCAAAGACCCATTATCCCTGAAGAGCTACCGACCCATTTCCCTCCTCTGCATCACCTACAAGCTCTATGAGAGGCACTAACATTTCTGAACAGACTATATTTACATCAATATGTCTGGGTCCCCACCTACTCACTCAGGGTTGACGTGTCACACCTGCAGTGATGGGAGAGGCACCAAAATGTGGTGTTTTGATTGGTTAATGGGGGCACTCCCTTAGTATAAAAGTGTATGTTTTGTGTACACATGACCTGATGAAGATCAGAACGTCTTTCTTATACCTGTTGTGGTCTCAGGTCATTGAGTGGCGCGCTATAGTGCGCGATTCTTCATCATTGTTGAGGATTTAAAAAAAAGGTGAAAATCAAGGAAAAGTGAAAGGCTATAGTCCATGGTCACGGACCGCATACTGGTCAAGTTCATTTATACTGGTGAAGATCATTTACTAGTCTTATGAAGGTCATTTATACTGGTCAAGTTCATTTACTAGTCTCATGAAGGTAATTTATACTGGTCACAGTCATATACTGGTCACGGTCTTTTATACTGGTGAAGGTCATTTATACTGGTCAAGGTCATTTTGTACTTGTCAAGGTCATTTATACTGGTCAAGGTCATTTACTAGTCTTATTGAAGTTAATTTATACTGCTCAAGGTCATTTATACTGGTCAAGGTCATTTACTAGTCTTTTTTTTTTTTTTTATAAAGTATATTTATTGGGTTTTTTCTTTTTAAAGACAAACAGACATATTACACATAATAACAAACAAAATAAAAGAAAAGAAAAACTGCTCAGCACAACACTATTATAAATAAAAAGATTGAATATACAAAGACATGACACGGACAATGAACCAAAATGACAAGTGACTTTCGAATTTGCTTCTCAACCAGGGAATACATCCATACAGTACATTAATTACATATATTAACCCATTCTGACCGGGCACCCATCATGCTCTAGCCACTGAAAAACAGCAGATCCACAAGCTCACAGCGCGCCCCCGAGTGGCGCGCTACGAGCCCGTAGGTCCGCCACCCCTGAAAAATCGAAGAACGACTGACACCCTTCAGAATCTGATCTCAGGTCAGAACGGGTCAACCAGACCAATGTGTGTCCAGTGGAAACCTCGCATGAATCCGATCCCAGGTCAGAAAGGGCCAAGAAGGCAGACAATAGTTATCATAAGCATCTAAGGTTGGTACGGAAAGCCTCCAAGTATCGTGGCAGACAGTGTGGTTCCAATATGATTCAAATAAGGGTCCCAAATTTGGTAGAAAGTGTCCAATTTAGAATGCAACATGCATGTGATGTATTCACAAGGAATACAGCCCATTATAATGTTATGCCATGATTTCTTTGATGGAGCAACATCCTTGATCCAAAACAAAAGAATATTTTTCCTAGCAGCAAACGTTAATAAGTTGAACAACCTCTTATGTTTGACATCAATGACATGATCATCCGGGAGACCAAGTAAAAGACACAACGGATCTAAATCGATCGACACACCAAAAATAACAGAGAGTTCTGACACAATATCATACCAATAGTTCTGAAGCTTCACACAGGACCAAAGACAGTGAACGTAGTTACCAATCTCTGTCTTGCACTTAAAGCAAAATGGGGACGCACTGACATCCATTTTGTTCTTGAGAGCAGGAGTTATATGTATACGATGTAATATTCTGAACTGGATGGACTTAGTTCGGTTACAAACTGAAATCTGTTTCGCATAGGCCCACATATCTGCCCAGCCCTCATCATGAATAGAGACGTCCAGATCTTTTTCCCAGGACTGCTTAGTAATCTGAGAGGATATAGATGAATAGGAATTCAATACGTCACAGAAAATTGAAATTTGTTTCTTAGATAATTGCAAGGAGAGGGCTCGTTCTACCTGTGAAGCGGAACTATTGGTTAAAAGTGAAGTGTCCTTAGTAATAAAATGTCTAATTTGTAAATACCTGAAAAATTCAGATTTTGGCAACCCATGACGCTGCTGCAATTGTGTGAAAGACCTCAAGGTATGGCCATCAAGAAGGTCTCCAAGTTTGGTAATGCCCTTCTCATGCCAGGTCCTAAAGCCTGCATCTGGGTGTCCCGGCCTAAAGTCAGGGTTGCCTACCACTGGAGTAAGGGGAGATGTCAATTTAGCACGGCCTTCAATATTACGCACAGACCTCCAGGCTTTGACTGAACATAGAGTGATGGGGTTAGAACAAAATTTCCTAATAGACTTAAGGTCCTTTATGAATAATAGATTCCAAAGAGGGCATTTGGACTGTGAAGATTCAATATCAAGCCAGATCGAGGAAGGATCCGATTTAAGCCAATTCGTAAGCACCCTGAGGTGCGCGGCCAGTTGGTAATGCCTTATATTGGGCAGGTCTAGACCACCATCTGCGCTATTCATTTGAAGTTTGGCCAATTTCAGCCGAGGCTTCCTCCCACTCCAAATGAAAGTACTTAACCAGCCTTCTAGTACCTTGATAACCTTGTTTGTCAACAATACAGGAATCATTTGCAATGGATAAAGTATTCTGGGGAGAATATTCATTTTGATAAGAGCTATCCTACCTAGCCAAGAGAGGGGTAAGGGGGCCCAACGATCTAAATCTGCCTTTATAATATCTAAAAGAGGAGGGAAGTTGGCCTTAAACAGTGTATCATAAGCAGGTGTTATAGTCACTCCCAAATAAACGAAACCAGCAGGTGACCATTTAAAAGGGAAGGGTTCGGACAGGTCTGGGATAGATGTGTGAGAACCAAGTGGCATGGCCTCAGACTTTGTGAGATTAATTTTGTATCCCGAAAAGGCGCCAAACCTAGAGATCATTTGAGTTAGACAGGGAATAGAGGAATGAGGTCTGGAAATAAAAATTAACACGTCATCTGCATAAAGAGTGATTTTGTGCTCCCTTTCACCGATTCGAACACCAGAGATCAGAGCAGATTGTCTGATTGCCTCGGCAAGTGGTTCAATAGCAATTGCGAAGAGCAACGGGCTGAGCGGATCTCCTTGGGGATTACCCCGTTGAATAGAGAAGTTGTTGGACCTAAGTCCATTAGTCAAAACCGCTGCCGTTCGGGATTCGTAAAGAATTTTGACCCACTTGGTAAATCTACAACCCAGGCCGAATTCCTCAAACGTTTCAAACAGATAGGGCCATTCCACGCGGTCGAATGCCTTTTCTGCGTCAAGAGACAGCACCATAACGGGGTGGTCGACGCCCTGAGATAGTTGGATAACATTTAAAAGCCTTCTCATATTGTCACAGGAGTTTCGCCCCTTGATGAAGCCTGTCTGTTCTTCTTTAATGATGAAAGGGAGCACTTTTTCCAGACGCATGGCCAAAATTTTGGAAAGCAATTTTTGGTCAGAATTAAGTAAGGCTATAGGCCTGTAGGAGGCGCACTTTTCGGGACATTTTCCTTTTTTGAGGAGAAGTGAAATATTAGCCTCCCGCAAGGACTGAGGCAGGATCCAGGTCTCAGAAGCGTGATTCAACATTGACAGAAAGGGATCTAATAGAATACTACTGAACTCCTTATAAAATTCACAACCAAACCCGTCCGGCCCTGGGGCTTTCCCAGATGGCATACATTTCAAGGCTTCAAATGCCTCCTCCTTTGTGATTGGGGCATCTAATAGTACATTCTGAGCAGTCGTGACCATAGGAAGATGCAAGTCTTCAAGAAAAGAATACATATCGGAGAGAGCACTATCATCCAGCTGTTCTGTTTTATAGAGATTAGAATAAAATGAGGCAAACTCCTTGTTAATAGTTTTAGTATCAAAAGATCTGACATTATTGGAATCGACAACTGAGGCTATAACTTGAGAGTTAGCTCTTTTCTTAGCCAGGTTAGCTAGACATCTGCCGGGCTTATCCCCAAACTCATACATTCTCTGTCTAGCAAATTTAAGGGAGTACTCTGAGTCTTGAAGCAACAAGGTATTCAGGGCAGCACGAGTAGCCGTCAATTCCTTAAGCAGATCTGAGCCTGGGGTCAAGATGTGTTTGTTTTCAAGGTCAGTCAGTTTGGATTCAAGGAGTTTGCGTTGTTCTTCCTTTTTACGCTTTTTGGAAGCAACATAAGACATAATAAGTCCACGGGAGTAGACTTTGCATGTTTCCCAAAGGAGAGAAGGATCATCTGTAGATGATGAGTTAATTGAGTAAAACATTTTGAATTCTGAAGTGAAGTACGAAACAAATCTATCATCTTTGAGAAGGGATGAATTAAGTCTCCAGCGTCTTGATAGTGCTCTCTCCTCAGAAAGTGAATAAACCAGATATACAGGAGCATGATCTGACAAAATAATACTTCCCATGGTACAAGATGAGACCAAAAATAACTTGGAGGAAGGAATAAAGAAATAATCGAGTCTAGTGTAACATTTATGAGGGGCACTGAAAAAAGTAAACTTCAAATCAGAGGGGAATAGGGATCTCCAGACATCAGAGAATCCAATATCTGAACATAGAGAGGAGAGCGTCTTGGCTTGCCTCGAGGGGGGGGCCAAACTAGGTGGGTGTTTGTCCAAGGACGGGGTAAGGTGACAGTTGAAATCTCCGCCCACAAAGGCATCCTCAGTAGCTAGCTCAGAAAAGTCAGAAAAAATCTTAGATAAAAAATCAGCGGAGTAGCCAGGAGGACAATAAACATTCATGAAAGTCACATCCTTACCTTTAAGAACCCCCTTAACAATTACATATCGGCCCTGGCTGTCTATAATAGACTTAAGAGGCCTAAATGCAATATTCTTATTGACCAAAATGGCCACACCCCTACTAAATGAGGAGTGAGCTGTAGCAAAAACCTGCCCTACCCAATTTGTTTGAAGTCTAACATTGTCCTTAGCCTCCATATGAGTCTCTTGTAAAAAAGCAACAGAAACATTCTCCCTCTTCAAAAATGACAAAACTGCCTTCCTCTTGGCCGCCTTTTGAAGGCCCCGAATGTTCCAAGAGCAAAGCTTGAAACTGTCGGAATTAACCATTACTAGTCTTATTGAAGTTAATTTATACTGCTCAAGGTCATTTATACTGGTCAAGGTCATTTACTAGTCTTATTGAAGTTCATTTATACTGCTCAAGGTCATTTATACTGGTCAAGGTCATTTACTAGTCTTATTGAAGTTCATTCATACTGCTCAAGGTCATTTATACTGGTCAAGGTCATTTACTAGTCTTATTTAAGTTAATTTATACTGCTCAAGGTCATTTATACTGGTCAAGGTCATTTACTAGTCTTATTGAAGTTCATTTATACTGCTCAAGGTCATTTATACTGGTCAAGGTCATTTACTAGTCTTATTGAAGTTCATTTATACTGCTCAAGGTCATTGATATTGGTCAAGGTCATTAAGTGGCATGCTATAGTGCGCGATTCTTCATCATTGTTTAGGATTTGAAAAAAGGTGAAAATCACGGAAAAGCGAAAGGCTAAAGTCCATAGTCTCGGAGGGCATAAAAAATGTGTGGTGCTATACAGGCCGTCCTGGAAGATTTGGGACAGAGGTTCATCGTTGGCATCCAGGGAGTGTGTGTGCAAAATTTGGCATCGACCGGGTTAATGGTGCCGGAGATTAGCTGTTAACAAACTGACGGACACACACACAGACACACACACACTCAGAGTGCAAAACATACTCTCTCCCCATGGCTTTGGCCTGGTGCCATACCGTAATTAATCATTGCCTACAATGTAAATTGTGAAATTACTTTACTGTTAAAATGCAAAATTTACATTTCAACGAATGGACCTCGTAAAACAAAACAAAAACCAAGGCACTGGTTGTGGTACTTCTGGTTTACCGGAATGGGGTTCAACTCCCTGCAGTGCTCTGCTCAATTTGTTGTATTTACATGGTTCATTTGATTCAAGGTTCATTAATGTGCTCAGTGGCGTAAAGTACATTAAAGTACACTTTTGAGGGAAATTGGACTTTTATACTGGAGGGTTTGCAATAGTTTTCACTACGTACATCTCAGAGACAAATATAGTACCTTTACTCCACGACAATTATTTGACAAATTTAGTTAGTTTACTTTGCAGATTTTTTATTATTATTACAAAACATACATTGACCACTTCAGCCCTTCAGTAAAATATACATTTTGGCCTTTTTAAAATACCGGACCTACAAATGCATTGTGAGCTTGTAGATCTGCTATTTTCAAAAGATTTGTACACATTGAATACATTTGAAAACTTGTAAAATGGGACTTTCTAATCTACAAAATGAGTATACTTTCTATACTTTTGGCTCCACAGATGAACTTTGTTTTCATAGTCAGTAGACATGAATTATAACACAAACACTAGCATCTCTATATACCAGGGGGGCGAACATTCAACCAATTATAATACAAACACTAGAAAAAGTGCCCTTCTGGGCACAGGTCTCCACCAGGATGAGCAGATGTGAAGAATTCCAGGCAAAGGTTTTTCCTTGGCCTCTAGGGAGTTGGCATAGAAAGTTATCCACAGATCCGTGCAGTTAGAGGTAAAAACACTTTTCGGCCAGTTATAGCGCCACCTTGAGGCTGAGTTGAAATTGTTCATGTGGCATTTCGTCCTCGGCCTAGTGGGAATGTGGGTGCACAATTTCACGGAAATCACGCGATGTGTTCATGATTTGCAGCATTTTGTTTGAAACTGAGCACTCCTGTGAACTTTGGAAGCCAATCTTAACCAATCAGGATGGAGTCTGAGAAATCTGAAAGACTGGTTTCGTTGAATGGCTCTAGAGAGACTGTGTACCAATTTGCGTGATGTTTGGACAAAATCTGTAGGTGTACTGTGCAAAAACTTGTTTTGCACAAAGCGGCCTCCTGGTGGCGCTATAAAGAGCAGATGTGAAAAATTCCAGGCAAAGGTTTTTCCTTGGCCTCTAGGGAGTTGGCATACAAAGTTATCCACAGATCCGTGCAGTTAGAGGTAAAAACACTTTTCGGCCAGTTATAGCGCCAACTTGAGGCTGAGTTGAAATTGTTCATGTGGCATTTCGTCCTCGGCCTAGTGGGAATGTGGGTGCACGATTTCACGGAAATCACGCGATGTGTTCATGATTTGCAGCATTTTGTTTGAAACTGAGCACTCCTGTGAACTTTGGAAGCCAATCTTAACCAATCAGGATGGAGTCTGAGAAATCTGAAAGACTGGTTTCGTTGAATGGCTCTAGAGAGACTGTGTACCAATTTGCGTGATGTTTGGACAAAATCTGTAGGTGTACTGTGCAAAAACTTGTTTTGCACAAAGCGGCCTCCTGGTGGCGCTATAACAGGCCGTTCTGGAAAGTTTGGGGCAGAGGTTCATCGTTGGCATCCAGGGAGTGTGTGTGCAAAATTTGGCATCGACTGGGTTAACGGTGGCCGAGATTAGCTGCTCACGGACACACGGACGGACACACACACACACACACACACACACACACACACACACACACACACACACACGGACGGACACACACACGGACGGACGGACGGATGGAGTGCAAAACATACTCTCCCCCCATGCCTTCGGCCTGGTGGAGACAATTACAATAATTTGCTTCACCTGGGATTCCAGGTGATATAGCCTTCTACCACCAGGTGGCTCTGGATTTAAGAGCCTCTGATAAATGGATATAGAAAAAAAGGTTTACCCGGAAGTGCAACGCCAGGGCAGAAGTAAATGGCTCTGTTTTTGATCATAAAGAAGAACCATTGCTCTCCATAACAGTAGGGATTCTCAGATTGATCAATGTGATAATAATAGCCGTTTAACTAGATACTAAGATGAGTAAAATTCAAGGTGTTCGGGTCCTTGTGGAGCAGTTTCTGTCTGCCACTGCTGATCAGATCGTGGAAGCTGTTGAAAAGATGATCTCAGGCTACGAGGAAGAAATGGTCCAGTCAACACGAGAGATCAGTCGACAACGCAAGATGCTCGATGCTTTTATACAACCTGAGATCAGGTTAAATTCAATATCTGGTATGTAATACAATCTGATTTGTGCGTTTATAAAAAACAGATCAGATAAAATAGAATACCACATACCAGGTATGTGTTGGTGTCATGATTGCCTCAATCTAGCCAGCCCTCTAGCCCTGAAACATGACTGTCATAATCATGACACGAGCGTCATGTGAACCATGGCTACCAGCCCTCTATCTCTGGTCCATAGCCTTGCTCTTGCTGCCGGCATTAGCGCTATGGACCAGAGGCTAGAGCTACCACCACCAGCCCTCTAATGTAAAACTCCCACTTCAAATCAAATGTTTATTGTGGTGAAATGCAGGATGATCGCTTTAGAAACACACACAATTATTGCTGAATGTTCTCTTCTCCTTTCCTGCTCCTCAGAGGAAGAACAGCTCAACCTCTCTGTGTGGGAAGAGGATCTCCTCACTGAGCGGCAGCAGGAGTGGAATTCCTGTGAAGTCTCTGTGAAGCATTTTCTGTCTGTGGCTGCTGATAGGATCATGGAAGCTGTTGAGAAGATGATCTCAGGCTACAAGGGAGAAATGCACCAGTCAAAACGAGAGATCAGTCGACAATGCAAGATGCTCAATGCGCTTCTACAACCTGAGATCAGGTTAACTAAAATACCACGTACAGGTATGTGTTCAAATGTATCTGATTGACGTGGTGACAACATTAGCCCTAGAATGCCTGTGATATTCCAGATACACAGCCATAGATTCATAGATATGCACGCCCGGTAACAGACTTATCGTGGCGGTATTTAACCCTTTTTCTGTGTGTACTCAATAATTGCGTGGGAGTGGGACTAAATTATTATTATGCACAGGTCCTACAGATGTCTGCCGTAAAGAAGACATCTGAAGAAATTATATTTCATATCAATTTGAAAGTTCTGACAGACACATGTTTTTTTGTAATACCTCCACTTTTAAACCACCTGCACACACATTTATCTGCTCACGTCAGGCCTGACACAATTTCTGGACTCAACTCAAATTTGATTTATATAGCACATTTATCATGAGTCATAACCAGCTCAGTGGCCTTGTTGTTTTGAGTGTTAAGGCTCATTCATAGTCTGGATTTTCGGTGGCGAGGTAACCACCGAACTACAACATGACGTCACGAGCCTTGGTGAAGAGCAAACCACCGCCACCGCTCCAGCCCTTCTCTCTGTTTTTACTCACCACCACTCAACATTATTTCAGCTCCGGTGGTCACCTCACCACCGGAGCGGTGGTCACCTCACCACCGAAAATCCAGACTATGAATGAGCCTTTAGGCTCCTGACATCCTGCCCTATTCCATGGGCCTTGTGGCTTGGCTAGACTTATGACCAGGTCAATTAAAGTGCTGTAGAGGTTAAAGACAAAGAGCAAACAAACATTAGATTATATTAGATTAAGTTTTCATTTGTCACAGGGAAAGAATGTTGTCTGTGTGCAGTTTGCGGAAAGTGGACATATTTTACAAAACACATGTTTACTGCCAGAACATTCAAATTGATATGAAACTGACAATTAAGTATTGGGTGAGAACACACGCTAGGAGTTATCTATGGCTGTGTATCTGCAATACATGAAATGTATGCAATATCACAGACATTCTAGGGCTATGGTGATATTTGATTGGCTCAATCTATCTTGCACAACAATACACCAACACGATCAGCCTTTAATGTAAAACATCCACTTAAAAATCTACATTTAATTCTGGTGAAATTCAGGATACGTGTGACGTTAAACTACCACGTACCGCAGCCTATGTGAGGGGATGGTTATATCCTCCTGGAAAAGCATGACCATAGACTAAAGATCATAGAGCTCAGTGATCCCTCAGACACCACCATGCAACCAGTGACATACATAGATCACATCATAGACCCTTGACCCAAACTAATGATTGTTTGGTTGTGAACCAACCAATGAGCCAATGGGCAATTAACCGAAAAGTTAATATTGGCCAATATTCACTCTGATCGGCAATTTTCCCTATCTGTGATCGGCAATTTACCCTATCCGGAGAAACCGAATGATGACTGAGGGGAAGAAGCTGTTTCTGGATCTGGTGGTTGAGGTCTTGAGGCATCTATAGCCCTTTCCCCTCTGTGAATGGGAGGGGGGGAACAGTTTGTTGTTTGGGAGGGAGGTATCCTTGATGAAGCTAAGGGCCTTAGGCCCAGGCTACACGTATATGGATCTTTTGCTAAACGCACATTATTTTGTGCGTTTGGGCCTTTCAGCCACACTCAAACAGCGTTTTCGGCCACTCAAACGGAGGTTTTTGGAAACGGATAAATAAGTGAAGATTTTCGAAAATATCCGGATCAGTGGAGCTGTATAGTCATGCGAAACGGAGCTTTTGAGAAACTATGATGTCACCGCTATAATTAGGTGAGAAATGCAGCTTAATTTTGCCTGCATGCGGAAACTCGGATATCTATCCAATTGTTCATGTTTATATATCACTGTTAACAACTTTAAAACGTATCATATGTTGTGTCAACTGCAGCGAGCAAAGGCTCTGCTCTGCTGCATCCAATAATAAATATATCAGCCTATCAGTCCAGTGCGGACTGGTGATTTAATTTGTATTGGTGCCGAGTGCGAAGCTTGAGGTTAATTGCGGACCGCTACAGATAAACTGTGGATATTAACCTACCTATAAGGACCCCGGCCAAATGCCATTGCAGTAGGCTACACCTACAACAGTCTATGCGTGGTGTGTGCATAGCCATGTGATGTGAAACTATATTCTCGTGCTGTATTTTGCTCTCCATTTCATGGTCATGGAGGAGAGAGAGAGAGGTGTGAATGGTGAGAAGAAAGTATACAGTGGGTCGCCTTGCGCATATAATAGCTCTCTCCTGTTTAGGTAATAAAGGGCGCACCCTTGACTGCATTTGTCACTATGCCTGCATGCCGACAAGTGCGCGTGTGAACTTTTATTAGCCTACATTATAACTATAAAATAAAGATCTCTACAAGCTCACAAGTGGTTGTGGACACTTCCATAGATCTGACTCTACTACTGACTCGTTGCGGACATGTCTGACTCTGCTATTTTCTGTGCAGGACTTGCCAAGTCGCCAGAGCAATGGTAAAGTACTCTAAAGTGTGTATCATTTTAAAATTATATGGAGAGAAAAGTCCAGTTGGGATTTGGAGATTTACGCACATATTGCATGTGACATGCTGACAGACAATGAAAGAAACATGTTCCACTTCCACTCACAATTTAGCTGGCTTGCGGTACTTATTCCTTACTTAAAAAATATGATTGGCACCTCATAAGTATAAATATAAAATCAAGTATAATATAGCCTACAATTGAAACCTGCTACTGCAGTGATTTTTATGCTGTGTTCAATGCGTTTCTGCCTTTGTGTGTGGAGTCGTATGTGCAGGGCCAGGGACGGAAATATCTGTTTAGCAAAAGATCCATATACGTGTGGCCTGGGCCTTAGACTGGCAGCGCTGTTTGTCTATGGACTCAATTGATGGTAATGAGGAGCCTATAATATGCGGTGCCGTTTTCACCACCCTCTGCAGTGATTTCCGCTCTGCGCAACCCTGTATTATACTTTGTCATATATGGTGATGTACAAAAGTTGTGAAAAGCCTACTCGACTTACGCGTTGAGAGCTTTTATTGATTGTGTGTGTCTGTCTGTCTGTCTGTCTGTGAGATTCTTCAATGTGTTTGTGTGCTAAATGAAAACGGTTTCTTAAATTGTCACTACGGTTACAGAGAAATGATCTCCATTTAACATTTTAAAGCGAGAACCTTGAGATGTGTGATATACTGATGTTGTTTAATCATTGCTGAATGTTCACTTCTCCTTTTCTGCTGTAGAAGAACCTCTACCTTTCACTTCAGCTGAGCAGATGCCCATAGAGGCTGATGAAGGGGTCCCATCTCCAGGATTCTCTGAGGCTGAAAACGAAGATGATGACTGGAATGCTACTCAAGATGGAGACAATGACAGAAATGAAGAGTTGTTGCCAACGCCAAGCAAACAACATCGCACACTGACTGTTAAGACACCACGGACGAAGAAAAAGACAATGTATCTGCAATCCTGTATCTGTAAAGTATGTGGGAAATCTTTTCATTATGAAGGCTCATTTCTGAAACATTTGGAAAGTCACCCTAAAGATGAGTGCGGGCTGTGTGGGATGCACTTCAAGACAGAGGAGGATTTTGAACTTCACCTGAAAACTCACATGAAAGCAGAGGTTTGTGATTTTTGTGGGAAATGCTTTGTCTGTCCTAGCACTTTGGAAACACACAAAAGGATCCACACGGGACAGAAACCGTTCAAATGCAGTGATTGTGGTAAATCCTTCAGCATGCACCAAAATATGAAAAGACACCTCCGGGTCCACACTGGGGAGAGGCCATACACTTGCAACAGCTGCAGCAAATGCTTCGGTGATTACACTACCTTAAAACGACACGTGCAGAGTCAACACAAAACAGTCACTGTAACCCCTCTTGTGCTTGACAGGGATGGCAACGCAAACATTAAGGATAGCAAAGCGCAAAAGTCAAAAAAGCACCGCGTCATATGTAAAGTGTGCGGGATTTATTTTCGCAAAATAATGGCCCTTGTGAATCACGCCAAAACACACACTGAGGGCGTCTGTGGGGTCTGCGGCGCACACTGTGACTCAGAGGAAAGTTTGAAGCTTCATCTGCAAACTCACAAGAATGAGATTGCAACTGCCAAGAATGTGAAAGTAGTGGTTTGTGATGTTTGTGGAAAATGCTTTGCCAGACATTCCAATTTGGAAGAACACATGAAGACCCACACGGCAGAGAAGCTGTTCACATGCGAGGTGTGTGGTAAATCCTTCAGCCTTGAATACTATTTGACAAAACACCTCTCAATTCACACTGGGGAGAAGCCTTTCAGATGTGAGTTGTGTGGTAAATCATTCCGCCTTCAGTACTATTTGACAAGACACCACGTCATCCACACTGGGGAGAAGCCATACCCATGCACCATCTGCAGCAAACATTTCATTAGGTACTCTACATTAAGAAAACACATGCAGACTCATTTAAAACACAAAAAGAGAACTGTAACCAGTACCACTCCTGTATATGACGATGGGGATGTTGATACAGGGGTGATCACAAAAGAGCAGCTGGTGCAAATCATATGTAAAGTGTGTGGGAATGATTTTAACTCAAAAGTCTCATTGGTGAATCATCTGGAAAGTCACCCTAAAGATGACTGCGGGCTGTGTGGGATGTACTTTAATACCGAGGAGGATTTTGAACTTCACCTGAAAACTCACAAGGATGAGATTGCAAAGGTTTGTGATGTTTGTGGGAAATGCTTTGCCAAACCTTTATATTTGGAGATACACCTGAGGAGCCACACGGGAGAAAAGCAGTTCAAATGCAGTGTCTGTGATAAATCCTTCAGACTACAGAGTGCACTGACAGATCACTTCAGGATCCACACTGGGGAGAAGCCATTCTCGTGCACCACATGCAGTAAATGCTTCAAAACCAAATCGAATTTAAGACAACACATGAAGAGATGCAGATCATTTAAAATATGACCACTCAGGTATCTGTCCCAGCTATTCTGGATCTAATAACATCATATGGTCGCATATCTGGCTACAAAGTAAACAACTCTAAGTCATCCATTATGCTTCTGAACTCGGAAGAAAGATCAAACCCTCCCGGTCATGTTCGTCACTTCAGTTCAGACCAGTAAAGCCTTTACTTATTTGGGAATCCAAATTGTGCCAAGGTTGGTGAATGCTAATTATAACCCAATTTTAGCCACAATAAAAATTTCAATTAATAGATGGTCAAGTCTTTCAATATCTTTGATCGGCAGAATTAATATACTCAAAATGAATGTACTTCCCAAGCTATTGTATTTATTTCAAAACGTACCCTTGTCACCTCCACGAAACTTATTTTCTAGAACCAGGAAATAGTTTACCAACTTTATTTGGAACAATAGATGTCCTAGACTTAGATTGTCCTTGCTTTATCTACCCAATGATAGGGGAGGATTTGCTGTGGTATTTTTGGGCAGCTCAATTGAGAACACTAATGTTGTACTTTACAACGGTTGCGGCACCGGCATGGAAAGATGTGGAATCAAGCTCCTTGAAGTTACCACATTACAAGACTATTGTCTTGTAATGTTCATTGTTGTTTTTTGTATGTTTGTATTGTCATTTGTGTGTAAAAAGGAAAATAAATACATTGTTGAAAAAATAAATATATATGACCACTCCTGTATTTGACAAGGGGGATGTTAATGCAGAGGTGGAAGACAGTATAGCACAGACGGCAAAAGAGCAGCTGCTGAGATATGTGGTACAAGACACCTGGAGAGAGAAGCCATATTTGTGTCGTGCACATTTGTGTCGTGCACTATCTGCAGCAAACCGTTCATTAGGTACTCTATTTTGAAAACGCATGCAGACTCATTTTAAAGACGAATAAAAATCACTGTGTAACCACTCCTGTATTATAGGGGGATGTTTATGTTAATGCAGAGGTGGAAGACAGTATAGTTGATGACAAAAGAGCAGCGAATCATATGTCAAGTTTGTCGGAAGGATTTTCACTCAAGTCTCATTGGTGAATCATCTGGAAATTCACTGTTACCTGAAAACTCACAAGAATGGCTGTCCACCGCCGATGGACACAACCATCATTAATGGATTTTTGATTATGTTTTTAATACGATTTTCCAACCAATTTTTTCACCCACTGACTATCTAATCAATGTAATCCTGGTCGCTACACTCCCTCTCAGCTCAGTGGTCTTGTGGTTAGAGTGTCCGCCCTGAAACTGGGAGGTCGGGGTTCAATCCCCGGCCGGGTCATACCAAAGACTGTAAAAAATGGGACCCAATGCCTCCCTGCTTGACACTCAGCATCAAGGGTTGGATTGGGGGTAAGTCCCTGCGACATACTAGCCTCATGTCCAGGGGGTGTACTTGTACATCAAGCTGCCTCACACTACAGAAACGGGAGATAGGCTTCTGCCCTATGGGCCTCATGGCTCGGCAAGGCTACTTACACTCCCTCTGCCAACCTGGGGAAAGCAAAGAAATGTCCTCCCGCTTCCTTCTATGCATGAGGAGTCCAAGCCGTTTCTTATTATTATTTTAACCGTCTGGGCAGCCTAGGTGCCCAGACGGTTGAGTTAACCGCCCGGGCCCAAGACGTTTCTTTTTACCTGACAGGGAATTTCCCTGGAAGGAACACGTTATTCCAACCAGTTCCTTTCCTCTCCATCAGGTGCCCCGGCTGGCCAGGAGGAGGTAGTATAGAGACCAGGATTACTGAATGTTTTTGTGAGGGTACCTACCCTCATTAATGGTTTTGAACTGTACTTGTAATGTGATAGTACCACGAGTGTTCTTTCAGTGTAAACTGAAGATTGTTTATAATTGAATTTCTTATTTTATAAATCAACATGCTTTCTGCTACCATCCTCCTACCCTTGTGTTTGGGCTTTTGAAATATCTGCCTCTGTGGCTGTAACATTAAAAAGGGTTTATTCTTGTATATCAATTAACAATGACCTGTAGCTCTAGATGGCAATTAACAAGGTTTCACTCATTGGTTTTTGTATTGTGTTATGGGCTGTCCACAGCAAGCACTACTACGGTAACTACATCATTGAACTCTGTCATCTTTGTAGTCGTGTTGTCCACTCTTCCATCCACTTGAATTAAAACGATTTTTAAAACTATTTATAGTTAGAGTGCTAGGCGTGGATGGGCCTTCATTGTACGTTAACGTTTTCTGTCACAATTTCTTTAAGATTACTTGCTTGCAGTGGATCATAACCCTAGTCTACAGTGCTCAGAATATAAAATACTGTTTTAATATTTGTGTTGTGATAGGGGCCAGGGGGTGAAAGGTGGGGCTTCTGAAGAACTTCAAGGGAATTGCAGGAGTCTTTGCTAGTTGGAGGCTTTTATGCTACATAGGGTGGCTGGATGGTAACCGCAATGTTGCCAGTTCAAACCCAGGCTCCCCCAGAGTTGGTGTCGAAGTGTCCTTGAGCAAGACTCTGAACCCCTAATTGCTCCTAGTGGTAACAAGAAGACTCACCCCGTTTCTGTTTTCCTCACAGAACTTTCCCCAGTGAGGGGTGGGAGAGGCTGGACAGCAGACGGCTGGATTTTGAATTGCTCTAACTATAAACTTTCATGACAGCAGACAGCCTAAGTACAAATATAATTTATGAAAAGCTACTACAGTGAAGTCTGTTCACAGAAGTTGTTGTAGGATATGTGGGGATTATCTGACGAGGTACCATTTGAGGGGGCAAAACCTATTAATCTAAATAATACTAAATTGTTTATAGGGTCAATATAAGTAATATAATATAGCCTTTCCACAGGAGTATCTTTTTATATTTTTCCAAAAAGAATACAAACAGCCAATAGCATATTACAAAGTTATCCCCCTCACTGGGGAAAATTCCGGGAGGAAAAACGAGCACGCACCGGGGTGAGTCTTCCAGTATTCCTCCTAATGTGTTGGTTGGTGCCTTGCATGGTTTCTGCCACCATCGGTGTATGAATGTGTGTGTGAATGTAATGCACAACCTATTTAAAGCGCCTTGGATAAAGGCGCAATATAAAATGCACCATTTATTAGGGTGGAAGGCAATGAAGACTTAAGTCATAAACATGAACCGACATGAACATGCACAGTACATCATTATCTGAACTAAATGCATCCTTCAACTTCTTGTTTATAACACAAATGGCTGACCTGGTGTAGAGGATGTACAGTATCAGATACTCAGGCTTGGGTTAATGTTTTTATTCAATTGTGATATCAGACATTCTAGATTTCCCAAACGAAAGGCATACATTTAATTCACTCTGAAGCAGGGACAACATGACCTTTCTTTTCCATGTTAATGATGGAGTTTAGGTGTACATATTGGATAATATGGATGTGAAAGGAGAATATGCTGTGTTGAAGGAGGAACTGAAGTTCTCCCAGAAAGTAGTGAGTTTACGACTATATATTATGTGGCGTACCACATTCACCATTCCTTTGGCAGGTAAATACATCAATCATAAATGTTTTTCCCCAAAGAAAGGTGCCTGTGTGTTTTTTCTATTGTAATAAGGCTTTATTAAATTGTGATATTATCAAACATCAGACATTCTAGACTTCCCAAAAGAAAATCATGCACCTTACTGGCAATAAAACATAACCTTTCTTTTCCATGTTAGTTAATGATGGAGGTTGGGTGTACATTTAGGATAATATGGATGTGCAAGGAGAATATGCTGTGTTGAAGGAGGAACTGAAATTATCCCAGAAAGTAGTGAATTTAGGCCTATATTATGTGGTGTACCACATTCACCATTCATTTGTTTAGCAGTTATACATAATATATAGTTTGAGCTGTGTGTGTGTGTGTAATTGCTTAATAATAAATCTTTCAAATTCATTCAGTTTTTGTAGTCTCAACATTAGACCACTGTGTCTAGTCTTGTAAGGTTTAGAGTTTAAAGAGAACTACAACTTTGTAGGCAGCCGTTTGGTGAGAAAGATGAAGTTGTATTCAGTTGCAGCTGCTTAACAGAGTGTTTACAACTCATGACATCCACTTATATTGATGTGCCCATGCAGTCTGGCTCTCGAGGCATCGTCCATGATTTTGAAATTGAACATTCTGCATTTTCTTTTACATTAGGTGCTTTAGGCCAGTGGTTCTCAACCAGTGGTCCTTGCAGGGATTCCAGGTGGTCCACTCCTTCGCTAAATGATGGAGAGTTGGTATAACCTATGGCTATAACCAAATGGACCCTGTATTCGATTTTTAACTCTTGAGAGGTTAATATTATATGATACCAAATGGACCAGTTTCATTGTATGCTCTCAAAAGTTAAAATTATTGTTAAACACCTGCAATACTTAATTTACAATAAGTCCTGAAGAGAATGTGGAATAATTATTTTTATCAAAGTTTGCTTGTAAGAAACTTTTATTACAGAAAGTTATCCTTCTACCACCAGGCGGCGACGCTCTGGATAAGAACTGATAAATTGGTTTAGGAAAACAAATAGGTTACCCGGAAGGGCAGCGGAAGTAAACAATTCGTCTGGCTTGTAGTTTTAGAGCATTCACTCACTGTTTGTGATATACTCTAAGGTTTGTGATCATAAAGAACAGTTCACAAGAGAACCATTGATCTCATAATAATAACAGTTAATCGATGTGATAATAGCCACTTAACTAGATACCAAGATGAGTCAAATTCAAGGTTTTCGGGAAGTTCGGGTCCTTGTGGAGCAGTTTCTGTCTGCCACTGCTGATCAGATCGTGGAAGCTGTTGAAAAGATGATCTCAGGCTACGAGGAAGAAATGTTCCAGTCTAAACGAAAGATCAGTCGACGACACAATATGCATATAAATGGAATATCTGGTATGTGATATAATATGTTTATAAAACGGATAAAATAACAGAAATACGAGCAGGTATGTGTTAGAGATGATTGCGTCAATCTAGCCTGCAGAAACATCTCAACCAGCCTCTAATGTAGCCCCTCTCGGGACCCTACATAAAGCTTTTCTGAAATTTTTACGAGTTGTCAACAAAATGTCAGAAACTTCAGTAGCATTTGGGTTCTGCTTGGAGGGCTACCTCTAATGTAGCTCTCTGATCCATAGCTCTTGAGCTTGGGCTAGAACAGAGCTACCTCTAATGTAAAACGCCCACTCTCTGGTATTAAAGGGATAGTTCTGCTTTTTTATCTTTGGATTTTATTGAACATCCAAAGGCTCTTGTCAAATAGTTGGAAAATGGTTCTTAAATTAGCACTACAGTTACTGAGAAATGGCTACTGGACACTTTAATATCTCTGGTCCATACTATAGCCTGGCATCATGGACCAGAGCTACTGGACACTAATGAGAGTTTGCAACATTCCCTGAGATGGTAGCCACAAATGGTGCAAACAAACATTAAACGCCATTAACAATAAAGAGACAATGTGATAGCATCATAGCACATGACGTACATTTTCCCTTCATTGTCAATGGCGTTTACAAAACAAACATTGAACTAAAGACAAACATTAAACCTGTCTATAGGAGGCCCTCACAAAGAAAGGAGAAATTAGGTAAAATGTCCACAACACATATGCCATTGACAATGAAGGGAAAATGTACGTCATCTTGTCCCCACAAGGCTCATATTTGCCTTCGACAATGAAAGGAGAAATTAGGTCAAATGTCTGTCAAATGTGACGTGAATTTGTGGCAACACGTTACAGGCAACAGGCATTCTGATTGGCCAGTATGAGATGATGTACGATGATAATGCCCCTCACTTCACACAAGTGTGATTTTTGACAAATCTTGTCCCCACACCTCTCAATATTTGCTATTGACAATGAAAGGAGAAATGTCAAATTTCCGTCAAAACAAAACGCCATTGACAATGAAGGGACAATTTACGTCATATGTAGACGAGCAAATCGGCTAACCAATCGGATGTATGTGGGAATGCTTTGCCAATAAGGGCCCACCATTCTTGATGATGATGTACGATGAAATAAAACGTCTGGGTTTTATTCCCACACACGTAATTACTGCAATTATTGCTGAATGTTCTCCTTTCCTGCTCCTCAGAGGAAGCACAACTCAACCTCTCTGTGTGGGAGGAGGATCGCCTCACTGAGCAGCAGCAGGAGTGGAATTCCTGTGAAGTCTCTGTGAAGCATTTTCTGTCTGTGGCTGCTGATAGGATCATGGAAGCTGTTGAGAAGATGATCTCAGGCTACAAGGGAGAAATGCACCAGTCCAAACGAGAGATCAGTCGACAATGCAAGATGATCAATGTGCTTCTACAACCTGAGATCATGTTAACTAAAATACCAGATACAGGTATGTGTTCAAATGTATCTGATTGATGTGGTGACATTAGCCTGTGGTATTCCAGATACACAGCCATAGATCCATAGATATGCCTGCCCGGTAGCAGACTGATGTGACGTGTCAGTATTTAAACTTGAACTACTACTGTACTGTACTCGCCCAATAATTAATTGCTGTGACTTGGTCAGATATTTTCCTTTAGTTGAGGTGTGCTAGCCCCTCCTATGCCCAACCTTCTGGGTTGTGATTACGGGTGTGATTTTTTTTCTTCAGTTTTAGTAGTATCTCCACTTCTACACTACCTGCACATGGACAACTTTCCCTGCCCGTGACGGGCCTGACATGATTGCTGGACTGAAGAAATGAAAGCTTCCTTTGGGGAGCACAAACGTATGGGGCACACAATTGACAGGTGTGATTAATACGGTGGGCCCTGGGAGCAGTTATGAGTGTCTTACTCAATGTATAATACATACATTGAATGGGTGCCCTGGGCGTAGAAGATGGCATGGGGGTAGAAGGTGACCTTATGATTTCCATCCATTCTCCATCCACCCATACTACTTTTACAAACAAAGAATTAACACATTGTGAAATGGGTCACTAAACCCCGGCACCCCCAGTTCTGGATGGCAATGCTATGTGATTGAGTCCTGGAGCTAAGCAGAGGTCACATAACATAAACTTAAACATAAACATAAACTAGTCTGTTGTACCTCCCATGTTTGATATCGAATCATCTAGCTACTGTGACTATACCGTGTTTACTGCACATCTGTTTTAACCAATTAAGTCACAGCTCCAGTGGTTACCATAGTATCTGACTGTAGAGATGCTATAATTACAGGGATACTTATTTTCTTTTTCTTTGTATTTAATATCGCACATCCAAGGTTCTTGGATGTCCAAGGTGTCCTAGATGAAAACAGCTTATTGGCACTACGGTTACAGAGAAATGTCTGCAGGACACTTAACATTTTGAAGCAGAACTTTGAGATGTGTGATGTACTGATGTTTAATCAATGCTGAATGTTTAACATCTTCTTTTCTGCACCTCAGATGAAATCGACAAAGTAGAAGAACCTCTACCTGTCACTTTAGTTGAGCAGATGATCATAGAGGCTCATGAAGAGGTCCCATCTCCAGGATTCTCTGAGCCTGAAAATGAAGATGACGATGTCTGGAATGCTACTCAAGATGGAGACAGTGACAGAAATGAAGCTACTCAAAGTGAAGAGTGGTTGCCATACTTGCCAACAGCAAGCGGACAACATCGCACAGTGACTGATAAGACACCACAGATGAAGAAAAAGAAAAGATCCTGTATCATCTGCAAAGTATGTGGGAAATCTTTTCATTATCAAGGCTCATTTCTGAAACATTTGGAAAGTCACCCTAAAGATGACTGTGGGCTGTGTGGGATGCACTTCAAGACAGAGGATGATTTTGAACTTCACCTGAAAACTCACAAGAAAGAGATTGTAACTCACAAGAATGTGAAATTTGTGGTTTGTGATGTTTGTGGAAAATGCTTTGCACATCACAATTTGAAGATGCACATGAAGACCCACACGGCAGAGAAGTTGTTCACATGCGAGGTATGTGGTATATCCTTCAGCGTTCAAGACTATTTGACAAAACACCTCACAATTCACACTGGAATGAAGCCTTTCAGATGCGAGTTGTGTGGTAAATCATTCCGCCTTCAGTACTATTTGACAAAACACCACGTGACCCACACTGGGGAGAAGCCATACGCATGCACCATCTGCAGTGAACATTTCATTAGGTACTCTACATTAAGAAAACACATGCGGACTCAACACAATAAAAGCACTGTAACCAGTACCACTCCTGTATATGACGATGGGAATGTTGATGCAGAGGTGATCACAAAAGAGCAGCTGGTGCAAATCTTATGTAAAGTGTGTGGGATGGATTTTCACTCCAAAGTCTCATTGGTGAATCATCTGGAAAGTCACCCTAAAGATGACTGTGGACTATGTGGGATGTACTTTAATACTGAAGAGGATTTTGAACTTCACCTGAAAACTCACAAGGATGAGGTTGCAAAGGTTTGTGATGTTTGTGGAAAATGCTTTGCCAAACCTTTCTATTTGGAAATGCACATGAGGGGCCACACAGGAGAGAAGCGGTTCAAATGCACTGTGTGTGATAAATCCTTCAGACGACCAGAGGCACTGACGGATCACCTCAGGATCCACACTGGGGAGAAGCCATTTTCGTGCACCAGCTGCAGTAAATGCTTCAAAACAAAAACTAATTTAAGACAACACATGAAGAGATGCAAAGTCATTTAAAAGATGATTACAGACCTGTAATTGGCATTGGGGATCTTAATGAAAAGGTGGAATAGCACAGGCCTCAATAGAGCAGCCATACACATGTGAGGTCACTGAGGTGTGTAGTAAAGCCTTCAGTGTACGCAACACTTTGACAAGACACCTCACGATCCACAGGAGAAGCCATACTTGAGTATGCAGCAAACCATTCATTGGGTACTCATTAAGGTCACATTCTCACCTAATACTTCGGTAGACTCGATACGTAAGGGAGGGGAAATTGAGGTTCCTGCATATTTAATTTGCTGCGGTTTGCCTTCACACTGTCTGTCATCCGCAGCAATTGGAAACGCAGCAGGGGGGGCCTTTATCAATGTGTTCCATTCATAAACTAGCCTACACAGTGAAATCTATGGTGGTAAAATTATACTCATAAGTTGTCATAACATGCATGTGTCGTGCCGTCTGGGACTGGACCCCACCTCTCTCTCTCTCTCTCTCTCTCTCTCGCTCTCTCACTATATGGAGGCACAGCGCTGTCTGATATAACAGACAGCAGCGCAAAATGTTATCGAGATGGAAGTCCCTACTCACCAGTCCCCACACAGTGACAGCACTCCATGTTTACGGCACGCACAGACAGACAGACAGAATATTCTGTAAGCTATAATACACTGCAGTGTTTTTATGTGTTTTCTTAAGCAATTGATTAATGTACTCGTCGTCATTTCGATCAGGGCTTCAGTCTCCTCATTCGACCACGTCTATCCACGGTAACGGGACATCTTTGCGCTGCGTAAAATATGCCTTCTCCGTCTCCAACTGTGTTCAGCTCCTCACCCGCCACATTGTTTGCTTCATTTCCTTTATTTACTGCGGATTGCATTCACACCTGCACCGAATCGTAATCAAGTGCGATTGGAAGCGAAGCGAAACCCCCGTTTTTGCTCGGAGTAAAATGTGGTTCTTTGATACGCATTAGGATTCGAATGAGCCTTCACACCTGCCAAACGAAGTGCACTTTCTGAAAATGCACAGCAGGATTCGTTTTAATCGCAGCAAAGCTCTCTTGTGTGAATGTGACCTAAGACTAATTTAATAGACAGAACAATCACTGTAACCACTCCTATATTTGACTATGAGGATGCTAATGCAAAGGTGGAAGACGGTATAGCACTGACAACAAAAGAGCAGAAAATCATATACGTAAAGTCTGTGGGAAGGATTTTCACTCAAGTCTCACTGTAAAGATCACTGTGGGCTGAGTGGGATGCACTTCAAGACAGGAGGATTTTTAAAAACCTGAAAACTCACAAGAATGTGAAAGTAGTTGCAGTGACATAGCCGTCATTAAGGGTTGAACTGTACTTGTATGTTATGTGTTATTACCACAAGTGTAAATTGAACTCGTGGTGAACTTTCAGTGTAAACTGAAGATAGTTTATAATTTAATTTCTTATTATAAATCAACATGCAGCTTTGCGCAGAACACATTTATCCTGACTTTGAAATATCTTCCTCTGTTGCTGTAACATAAAAAATGGTTTATTCCCATACCACAGTTTCTTGTATATCAATTATCTGTAGCTCTAGTTAGAAGGCAATTAACAATGATTCACAAACTCTATTGGTTTTTGTGTTATGTTTAAGAGCTGTCCACAGCAAGCACTACGATATCTACATCATTGAACTCTGTCATCTTTGCAGTCATGGTGTCCACTCTTTCATCCACTTGAATGAAACTATTTCTTTATAGTTGGAGTGCTTGATGTGGATGGCCCTTCATGGTATGTTATTGTTAACATAACGTTTTCTGTTTTAAGATTACTTGAAGTGGAGGCCAGGGGGTGAAAGGTGGGGCTTCTGAAGAACTATAAGGGAATTGCAGGAGTTTTTGATAGTTTGAGGCTTTTATGCTACATAGCAGGTGGAAGGCAATGAAGACAATTAAGTCATTAACATGAACATAAACATGCACAGTACATCATTATCTGAACTATGCATCCTTCAACTTCTTATTCATACCTCAAATGACTGGTGCGGAGGAGGTGCAGTTACAGTATCACATATACAGTTTTAAAGGTCGGTGGGGCCCAGCAATCCCTTTTGCAGCAATGTACAGCTACAGAATGTACAAAATGAGCAATGCCCCCAGAGTCCTGAATGGAGGGGGGAAGTGTCTCACTAGGACGGATTCAACAGCAAAAACAACGGTGTCAGTGACGCAGAGAAGGCTCAAACAAACCATGACTTATTACACCAGAGTAAGGCCAAGTGTGGACATTGGACAATGATGGACGCATGCACACCAACACCGCACAGATTTATTCCTACTGCCTGCAATCCTCCAAGAACACAAGCCATAAGATAAAGGGCAATCAACAATGACTGCTGACCCACCAACTGGAGTGTGAAACACTTAAAAGGGCCACTTCACCCCTTTTGCAACCAAAGTTTAATTTAATGATGTTTAGGACATTTTCTTGGGGGTTTTATGTGTGTAATATGTTATTTATATATATATATTTGTTATGAAGCCATGTTCATGACCGAAAACCTGTCATGAACATGGTCTCATTTCCTTCCTGGACTACTGTACAAAGTCACACCTCCATGCAGCCTCCCCCATAGATATTTAAAAAATAGATGCCTCATTGGCCGCTGCAGTTCGTAAAAAATAGGAGAGGCCGCATTCTCTTTTTATGCACCAAAATTATGGAATACAATTCCTCAGGAAATCAGAGAGACCAACTATAACAACATTTTCAAACAAAAACAAAAAACACACCTCTTCAGATTAGCCTTCTCCACCCTACTGTAGCACTTTATAAGTTTATTGAGGCTTAATTCCCATCATGTATTTTTTAACAAATATCTTAAATGCTTGACCTTCTCATGCCTATTTTTATCTTGATGTCTGACTTTATGCACATTCACTGTCTTGTATTGTGTTTGATATATAACCTATGACCTAACTGTAAAGCACTTGATGTATATCCTGCCTGTGAAGCACTTTGAACTGCAACCCTGTATGAAAGGTGCTATATAAATAAAGCTTATTATATTATTATTAAGGCTTTATCCACACAGATGGGTTAGTATAACTTATAATTGCATCTTTGATGTATTTACAAACTAAACACTCTCCAGTTTACCGTTCGGGGGATGAGTGAAGCTCAGAATGTTTTTTTTTTTTTTTTTTTTAAACCCTTTTCTCCCGCATTTAGTTGTCAAGCTAATTTATTCTTCTCCTCACAGTGCTGCTCCAGCCCAGGAGTACGGGCAATGACAATTAGCCTATCATCCTCCTCGCCCGACATCCCTCCCTCAGTCCCCTGAACATGTAGTTTAAGGAGGGAGATTAGACAGAGTGGATGTCATGAAATGTATTTCCTTTTAAGAAAAGAGTATTGAAATTAAGTATATTCAGCTAGGAAGGTTTGATAAAATTGGAGAAAATGAGTTGTTCCCAATCAGTTACTTTTTGCTATTGTAAGTAATGATGCTATGGTTAATGTTTTTATTAAATTGTGATATTATCAAACATTCTAGATTTCCCAAAAGAAAAGCATGCATTTAATTCACTTAATTCTTAACCTCACTGGCAATAATAATTTACCTATGTTAGTTAACTGTTAACGATGGTGGTTAGGTCAGGTGTATTGTGTATATTGGATAATATGGATGTTGAAGAAGGAATTGAAGTTCTCCCAGAAAGTAGTGAGTTTAGGCCTATATATTATGTGGTGTACCACATTCACCATTCATTTGTTTAGCAGGTAAATGCATCAATCATAAATATTTCTTAGGCCTACATAGTTTGAGCTGTGTGTCTGTTTCACTGCATGGAGCATGAAAATGCATTTGTTGTAAAATGTACTCGAATGCTAAGAATCCACCTTATTGTTTAATAATAAATAATCATTTAAATTCATTCAGTTTTTGTAGTTGCAACATTAGACCACTGTGTCTAGTCTTGTAATATTTCGAGTTTAAAGAGAACAACAACTTTGTAGGCAGCCGTTTGGTGAGAAAGATGAAGTTGTATTCAGTTGCAGCTGCTTAGTTAACAGAGTGTTGTAGCCTACGACTAAAATTACAACTCATGACATCCACTTATATTGATGTGCCCATGCAGTCTGGCTCTCGAGGCATAGTCGATGATTGTGAAATTGAACATTTTGCATTTTCTTTTACATTTCGTGCTTTAGGCCAGTGGTTCTCAAATCTCAACCAATCACTCCCCAGCTAAATGATGGAGAGTTTGTGTAGGCAATAACGAAATGGACCCTTTATTAGATTTTTCACTCTTGAGATCGTAAAATGATACCAATAGACCGCGGTTTCATTTTATGCTCTCAAAAGTTAAATTATTGTTTTTGATTGATTGAAGCCCTAAGCCATCCCAGCCTGAAACACCGGCATTACTTATTTTACAAGAAGTCCTGAAGTCTACACAATTAGAGAATGTGGAATAATTGTTATTTTGGTCAAAGTTGGCCTGTAAGAATATCTTTTATTACAAAAAGTATTTTTCTACCACCAGGTGGCGGTACTCTGGATAAGAGCTGATAAACACATGTAGAAAAAAATGTTTACCCGGAAGTGCAACCCCGGAGCAGTGCAAGACGTAAACATTTTCGTTTAGTCGAAGTTTTAGGAGAGCAATCAGCATCAGAACTGTTTGTGATCATAAAGAGAACCATTGCTCTCCATAACGCCGCTTAACTAGATACCAAGATGAGTAAAAACCAAGGTGTTCGGGTCCTTGTGGAGCAGTTTCTGTGTGCGACTGCTGATCAGATCGTGGACGCTGTTGAAAAGATGATCTCAGGCTACGAGGAAGAAATGTTCCAGTCTAAACGAAAGATCAGTCGACAACGCAAGATGCTCGATGCTCTTCTACAGTCTGAGATCAAGTTAAATGGAAGTTATGGAACATCAGGTATGTGATACAATTAGCCCTGACATGTTTGAAAAGGACAGAATCGATAAATCTACTACGAAACAGTGTAAATCTTAAAATGGGGGGAATCTAGAGTTGCAATGTGGAACGCCCTACCAACAGTCATTAAGACATGTGAATCCCTTGACTCCTTCAAAACCGCTCTCAAAGGGCACCTACGGATGGCTGCAATTCGAAACTGGCCTCTGTAAAATCTGAATCCCCCCCACCCCATTTTCCCTCACTGTATATTGTATCTTTTCCCTTTTTTGCTTCCCATATGATGAATTTAGCTACATAGAAATGTCTATTTGTATGTCTCTAAATGTTTGTATGTCTTTAAATGTTTTGATGAATTGAACAATGTGGACCCTGTTGTAAACAAGTGTAATGCTTAATTGGGTCGTCCACTCACAGTTGACAGTCTTTGTATTGAGTTTGTGCTTAAAATGTACTGTAAATTCTACAAACTGTTAATAAATATTTCAATCAATCAATCAATCAATATAAATAATATAATACCATCCATTAACACTATAGCCCATTCATCCAAATTGCATCTGCCATCTGCTTGAATTAAACGACGTCAAACTCACCAACATTGCAGCTGTAGGGAATGCTTAAATTGTCCTTTCAAACTGCAAAGCGTTTGATTAATAAAAACAGTAGTCATGTTATGAGCTGTTTTCAGCTAAGACATTCCGTGTCGTGCTGGAGTTTGGAAGCACCGGTTTTATTAACGGGTCGTGCTGCTGCCTCCTGCATTATGTGTTTTTATTAACGGGTCGTGCTTCCAAACTCCAAAACTAAAGAAAATAAATCGCCTGCATAGAATTTCTTGACAGTAAGTACTATAAGTAGCTCATATTCATGAAATGTCTACGTTGGATTTTCATGAAACAAACTCTTTGTAGTTTGAAAGAGGATAATTCAAGCTTTCCCTACAGCTGCAATGTTGGTGAGTTTAACGTCTAATACTTATACAAGCAGATCGCAAATGCAATTTGGATGAATGTGCTGTCAATGGATGATTCATCCCATTATTTAAAAAAATCTAGTGTTTCAAATTGCGACTAGAATACCAGCACGTATACACATAGTATGTGTTTGTGTTTACAGTACAACTCAATACAAAAACTTTTACAGTGAGTGGACGACACCATAAAGCATTGCACTTGTTTACAATAGGGCCCACCATTTTCAATTCATCAAAACATTTAGAGACGGCCCAGGCCGTAGCGTAACGGTCTGGGCACCGGACTGGTGATCCAGTCGCGGTGTGCCGCGGGTTCGACTCCCGGACCCGACACGGCCTTTACCGCATGTCATCCCCCCATCTCTCTCCCGTTTCCTGTCAGCCTACTTTCTATCCCTTAAAAAATCAATAAAGGCGTAAGCCGCAAAAAAATATCTTAAAAAAAAAAAAAAAAAAAAACATTTAGAGACGTACGAATATACAACTATATAGTCAAAAGGAAATCATCATAGGAGGTAAAAAGGGAAAAGAAACATATACAGTGAGGGGGAACAGAGGTGGGTGGGGGATTCAGATTTTACGGGGGACAGTTTCGAATTGCAGCCGTCCGTAGGTGCCCTTTGAGAGCAGTTTTGAAGGAGTCAAGGGATTAGCATGTCTTAATGACTGTTGGTAGGGCGTTCCACATTTTAGTGGCATAGGAGCGATATTAATTTAGTCCCTTGTTTGTGCCGAATCTGGGTTGCACTTGGTTTGTTGAACTCCCTCTGGTGTTGTGGGTGTGGACTTCGTTGACATTAAGGAAGTATTTAGACAGGTACATGGACATGGGTATCTTGGTGGTGTAGCGAATCTTGTGGACCAGACCCATTGCAAGGTCCTGTACTGTCGTCAACCCTAAGCCATTCCAGCCTGTCAAAGTTGGCAGGGGTGAGATGGGTTCAGGGAGTGAGGCCAAGTAGTAGCCTGACCAGTTTGTTTTGGGAAGTCTGGAGCCTTGTTTTAAGGGCTTTAGAGGTGCTGTGGTACCAAGCATAGTCGAAGAAACCTTGTACGAGGGCTCCTGTTAGGGTCTTCAAGGTGTTTTTGTTGACCAGTGAGGAGATCCTGTATACTGTAATCTTGTTCTTTGGTTGACCTTTTTGATTACGTTGGTGGCCATTTTAACATCGGAAAGATTTGCCTCCAGGATGGAACCTAGGTAGGTGATGACTGATCTCCATGTATTGGATTTTATTGCATATCCAAAGGCTCTTGTCAAATAGTTGGAAAATGGTTCTTCAATTAGCACTACAGTTACTGAGAAATGGCTACTGGACTGGACACTAATACGTTTTTCAAGCTGTAGCTGTAGCCTGGCTAACCACCCTCCCTTGAAATTACATTACATTTCTTTCGGAATGAAATGTATTCAAGGTGGAGTGGTTACTTAACCAGGCTACCTTTTATTTTTCCCACAGGGAAATTCAGACTGCAGACACAGCAGTAAAGGTTACAGATTGAGGGTATAATTATAGTAGGTGCAGGAGAATAACATCACAGTAAAGATACCAAGTTCAAACAAAATATTATTACATAATATATTAACAGTATACACAGAAATACTGTACCTACCCGAGATGTGTGATCTCAAATCATGAAGTGAAGAAATCCATTTAATCGAACCAGTATGTTGAGCCAGGAGACACACACACACACTCCATTCAATCCAAAGAGTTTTATTGGCATGACAAAACATACGTTTACATTGCCAAAGCAAAATATGGACCCCCAACACACACACCCACACACACACACACACACACACACGATTTGTAATTACTGCTGAATGTTCTCTTCTCTTTTCTACTCCGCAGAGGAAGCACATCTCATCCTCTCTGTGTGGGAAGAGGATCTCCTCACTGAGCGGCAGCAGGAGTGGAATTCCTGTGAAGTCTCTGTGAAGCATTTTCTGTCTGTGGCTGCTGATAAGATCATGGAAGCTGTTGAGAAGATGATCTCAGGCTACAAGGGAGAAATGCACCAGTCAAAACGAGAGATCAGTCGACAATGCAAGATGCTCAATGCGCTTCTACGACCTGCGATCAGGTTAACTAGAATACCAGGTACAGGTATGTGTTCAAATGTATCTGATTGATGTGACAACATTAGCCCTAGAATGGCTGTGATATTCCAGATACACAGCCATAGATCCAAAGCTATGCCTGCCCGGTAGCAGACTGATCGTGTCAGTATTTTAACTTGTATCACTGTACTGTACTGTACTGTACTGTACTGTACTGTACTGTACTGTACTGTACTGTACTGTACTGTACTGTACTGTACTGTACTGTACTGTACTGTACTGTACTGTACTTATAATAATTAATTTCTGATGATGATTAACTGGCAGATATTTTCCTAACTGCCCAGCTTTCCGGGTTTATGTGAATACAAACATTTGCTTGTGATTGGCTGATCACCCCATAACGATGATTTGATTGGCTGAGCAAAGTACATATTGAAGATAAAAGTGAGGGCAGAAAGTTAAGACGCCAAAAGTGATTGGCCGGAATGAGTTTGGTGATTATTTGATTGGCTGAGCACGGAATTTTCCAAGGTAGCGTTCCTCAGCTCCATTGGTTACCATTATCATTTTTCGACCGCGGTCGAGATTGTGGATTTCACAATATTACGCCAGACTTCCCGGTCCTTCATTGCCACCCCAGTTCCTTCTCCAGGTGGAGCGAAATGCCTTCACGACTGACGACCTATGTCGCGACGTATATTTTTCCGTCGCAACGTATATTCGAGTACGTCCTGGCGTAAATATCAATTCGTCCCGGCAGAACGGACTCGTCGCGGCTATATCTACCCGTTTGCGACCTAGTAGTTTGACTATTCTTTTACGTCGCGACAGAACGGGACACGTCACGGCTATATCTACCCTTCTCGACGTAAAAGGTAATTCGTTGTGGCGTGTGTGGACTCGTCGCAACAGAACGGAACTCGTCGCGGCTATATCTACCCGTTTGCGACGTAGCCTAATAGGTTGACTTTGTTATATGCCCGGTGCGCGGTGCCCTGCGCGGTGCCCTGCGCTGCCCTACGCCCACCGCGTGCACCTTGCCGGTCCGCCCTGCGCCCTGTGGCCTGGCACGTGTGCACGTGTGCCAGGCACCTTGCCGGTCCGTGGAGCCCTTCGCCGTCCCCAGGCGACCCTGCGTTCCAGAGCTGTCACCCATGCCCACCGAAAATAGCTGATCTACCAGCTCCTATACGGGATGGCCCGACCCGCGTCTGTGGACCCCTGGGGATCACGGTAGTCCACGGGGGTCCGTGTGTGTGTGTGTGTGTGTGTGTGTGTGTGTGTGTGTGTGTGTGTGTGTGTGTGTGTGTGTGTGTGTGTGTGTGTGTGTGTGTGTGTGTGTGTGTGTGTGTGTGTGTGTGTGTGTGTGTGTGTGTGTGTGTGTGTGTGTTCTGCGCAGCCCCGTGCGCCTTGTGGATCAGAGCGCACGGGGGTTAATGATAATACCCCCGGGCGGTACGGGTCCCCGTGGACCCTTGGGGATCAAGGGGGGCCACGGGTGTCCACGTTTGCGGAGACGCTGCCTTCATATTAGCCTATACTTTAATAACAATAAGCAGCTGATCTACAATTGACAATTTGACATGTCATTGCGTCGTATTCTGTCTGTCTTTCACGCACGCACGCAGACATGTCACAGACCACCACATAACCATATTTGTATGGCCATATCGTTTATAGGCCTTATAGCTGAATAGCGCCGGCCGTCGGGGGTTCATTTGGTTCCACTTCCAACCGTCCCATTATGGTCAACACTTATGATATGCTATTGCATTCTTCCAACTAAAGATTTAAATATTAATCTGGCAGCTCCGAAAATAGCAGAAGATGTAATGCAGTAAATGACATGGCACGGACTGGCTCAGAAAATCTCCCTGCATCATTATAAACCAGGCCTATACTGAATGTAGGCAATTGAATTCCATTACGTTTGTTTCAATCAACTGAACTAGACCAATAAAATAGTAGGCTAGTATTTATGTTTTTCGTTAATAATAATACTGCTAATTATTATTGAACGGTAAGTACGCTGGTATGTACGCTATGGTACACTATAAGCTTGTATATCTGTTTATTTTAAGCATGCCGCCGCATTCTGTCAGAATCTCGTGTGTGTGTGTGTGTGTGTGTGTGTGTGTGTGTGTGTGTGTGAGCAACCTTTACAGAGAAACTGTGATAATGCGTGGCTTGTGCACATAGCCATGTGTGCAACTATAGGGCCTATTCTCGCATGCACCTATAGTTTGAGCGCTTGTGCTCCTATCCGTGCCCCCCCCCCCCACCCCATGTGGACCCTTTGAGGGGGCCGGGGGGGGGGGTCATATGCATTTCTATACAAGGCTATATTAGCCTATACTTTAGCCGATCATCAAAGCTCACCACGCTCATAGCGTCATTTCTGTCTGTCAGTCAGTCAGTCAGTCAGTCAGTCAGTCAGTCAGTCAGTCAGCCAGCCAGCCAGCCAGCCAGCCAGCCAGCGCAGAGCACGCAAAATATATAGTGATTGTTTTCTTACTTCTATAACAGCCTGTCTTTCTCATTTTATTGACTAACATTCACTTACATTGTCTTAGCACCGAAATAAACTATTCGTTCATTCATCAATGCATTCATTCATTCTTTCATTCAATTTACTGTTGTATTAAATGTTATGATAAACACTTTATGATTCTTATCTAAGTACTCGGACCCTCGTCTGGTTCTGGTGTGTGACGACCCGGTTGACATTTCCATGGTTCGGACAGCCGCCAACGATGTAACACTTTGCACGTTTCATTTTTTTACTCAGAGATCCGTTTATCTACACATGTAATATTTTCAGGCAACGGACCTACACATGTCAGCTACCATAAACCACTTCAAGTTATTTTTTTTATAAAACAGGTCGGGAGTTATTAAACCGAACGTGGACGCTGTTCCAGTGTTACAATTGCTGCGCATGTCGGATTAATTGGCATGCATGATAAATGTAACAACGCTAAAAAACATCATTAAACATATCGTTTTCAGCTTAAAGCAATTATATTTCATTGAAGCAACTCCTTAGCATTGTTTTCATACCATAGATGTGATAAGAAAATGTAGGGAAAATAAGGGAAATATTAAATAGTATCGGGTGTACCAGTTTGGGCTTTTTTTATTATTATTTTTTTGGCACCCACCCACCGCCGTATAGGAACGTGACGCGGCTGCACATATATAAGTACATTGCATATTCACGTACAAGTACCTGTTATCAGTACACAGCCTGTTGGATATGTTATTACAACATTAAATTCCCCGAGATGTGCTATATTTGCTGTTATTTTATACCTAAAAGTGATGTTGTCAAGGCAGTAAGATATTTGTACTTCCCAAGGATTAAGGAGATGTTTTTAATTTTTTTAAAGGTTTGTACTTTAATGTTTATTTAGCATATTTAGAGTTATTTTTGCTCTCTAAACACATTGATGCATGGATCAAAAGAAAAAAATATAATACACTCCGCAGAATCCCACAGATTTTCCTCCGGAATCACCGCCTAAAAACATTGAAAAAACGCAGATTTCTTTTTCCTTTAGTCCTCACTGTCAGTCTGTGGAATAAACAAAATAAATTACATTACTTAAATCGTTGTACATTCTCACAAGCATGTTTGTTATTTTCATATGTTCATGAATAGTAAAAGATAACTGTACCTCTTCTTCCACTTCTTCGTCTCGCCTGGAAAAAAGATCGACCATTAATGTTGGATTATTGTACTATATCTGTGGCTATATTAAAGGCCTTTTATATGTGATCTCACATAATGTGCGAGTCAGAGGCAGAGCTAACGTTACTCAATGATCATTTGCCGACTGATTTATATCACAGCACAGCGTGTGCTGAGAGAGAGAGAGAGAGAGAGAGTGAGAGAGAGAGAGAGAGAGAGAGAGAGAGGGGGGGGGGGGTGCTCCGTTTATTGGCTCTATATAGGCCGTGCGAGACAGGATTATTTTAAATAAATATGTCTCTGTCTCTGCGTCTCTAGAGCTATAACATATTGTGATGTGTGCAGCAGAGGAGGAGCTCAGTGATTGATGAGCAGAGACGCACTGATTGACGGCAGTGAATTCAGGTGGTGGACGCCAGTATAAAAGGGACACTTGGGTGTTTGTACAGGTCGGAGCATACGTCTTGCGGCACGGCACTCTGGGGACGGGAGGGGCCGTTCGCTGGTTTTAGTCCAGCCGACAGCGAAGACAGACAGCGAGGGGGAGTTAGCTTTGAATGAAGCAGGAGGGGAGACTACACTTACGGTCTCCATAGACAGGGCTGGGCAAGTAGCAGGGTGATCGGCCGCCTCGCTCCGCGACCTACGATGACAGCTGACCAAGTTTAAAGAGACTGTATTGTCAGCGCGGCACGCCGGCCAGCTAAGCATCCCCTGGGGAGTTGGACGGCGTCACAGCTCAGACCCTGGGGGGTCCCGCCCTGGCGGCTAGTTAAGTACATGACCAAACACTGTTGTATTATGTCACTATGTGTACATGTAAATAGGCTGGTATTTTATAGAGTGGTTTTATCATTAAGTGCTGTGCATATATGAAATGTCCTGTTATAGTTTATTACCTTTTTGCCTCATTCTATTATTGTTGTGCTTTAATAAAGATTGCTCTGTTATATATTTAAATCCCTTGTCTGTGGTCCGTCCAGGTTCTGACATAGCTACAATTTATAGCAAACATAGGAAACCCACTTTTATTACAAGCACACATGTGCACACATGTGTGCTATATGTTATAGCTGTGCTGTGATATAAATCAGTCGGCAAATGATGATTGAGTAACGTTAGCTCTGACTCGCACATTATGTGAGATCACATATAAAAGGCCTTTAATATAGCCACAGATCATATAGGAATACGAATAGGCTTGGGCACTACCCTACCATCTCTCTATAGTGGGGCACCGACGATCTGCAAGCTCACAACGCGCTGCATGTGGACGCAACACTTGGAGCTTGTAGATGCGCACCACAGATCATACAGGGCGTGTGTTCCAGCTAACCCTATAGCATAACACACACACACAAGCAACAGTATAGACATCTATTCATCATTATTTATTTCAAATCAAAATACAATGTAATGCTGCACCACTGTCATGAAGTTCGCACGCACGCACGCGTGCGACACACACACACACACACACACACACACACACACACACACACACACACACACACACACACACACACACACACACACACGAGATTCTGACAGAATGCGGCGGCATGCTTAAAATAAACAGATATACAAGCTTATAGTGTACCATAGCGTACATACCAGCGTACTTACCGTTCAATAATAATTAGCAGTATTATTATTAACGAAAAACATAAATACTAGCCTACTATTTTATTGGTCTAGTTCAGTTGATTGAAACAAACGTAATGGAATTCAATTGCCTACATTCAGTATAGGCCTGGTTTATAATGATGCAGGGAGATTTTCTGAGCCAGTCCGTGCCATGTCATTTACTGCATTACATCTTCTGCTATTTTCGGAGCTGCCAGATTAATATTGAAATCTTTAGTTGGAAGAATGCAATAGCATATCATAAGTGTTGACCATAATGGGACGGTTGGAAGTGGAACCAAATGAACCCCCGACGGCCGGCGCTATTCAGCTATAAGGCCTATAAACGATATGGCCATACAAATATGGTTATGTGGTGGTCTGTGACATGTCTGCGTGCGTGCGTGAAAGACAGACAGAATACGACGCAATGACATGTCAAATTGTCAATTGTAGATCAGCTGCTTATTGTTATTAAAGTATAGGCTAATATGAAGGCAGCGTCTCCGCAAACGTGGACACCCGTGGTCCCCCTTGATCCCCAAGGGTCCACAGGGACCCGTACCGCCCGGGGGTATTATCATTAACCCCCGTGCGCTCTGATCCACAAGGCGCACGGGGCTGCGCAGAACACACACACACACACACACACACACACACACACACACACACACACACACACACACACACACACACACACAGACGGACCCCCGTGGACTACCGTGATCCCCAGGGGTCCACAGACGCGGGTCGGGCCATCCCGTATAGGAGCTGGTAGATCAGCTATTTTCGGTGGGCATGGGTGACAGCTCTGGAACGCAGGGTCGCCTGGGGACGGCGAAGGGCTCCACGGACCGGCAAGGTGCCTGGCACACGTGCACACGTGCCAGGCCACAGGGCGCAGGGCGGACCGGCAAGGTGCACGCGGTGGGCGTAGGGCAGCGCAGGGCACCGCGCAGGGCACCGCGCACCGGGCATATAACAAAGTCAACCTATTAGGCTACGTCGCAAACGGGTAGATATAGCCGCGACGAGTTCCGTTCTGTTGCGACGAGTCCACACACGCCACAACGAATTACCTTTTACGTCGAGAAGGGTAGATATAGCCGTGACGTGTCCCGTTCTGTCGCGACGTAAAAGAATAGTCAAACTACTAGGTCGCAAACGGGTAGATATAGCCGCGACGAGTCCGTTCTGCCGGGACGAATTGATATTTACGCCAGGACGTACTCGAATATACGTTGCGACGGAAAAATATACGTCGCGACATAGGTCGTCAGTCGTGAAGGCATTTCGCTGTCTCTCTCCTGCTTACTGATGCCTGCAGTGGACGGCAAACTGTTCTTCTGGATCGGACTAGTGAAGAAACACAGGGAAGGTTGCCCTATATTAGATTAGTCGATGGGTGTCTCTTCCAAGACAGATTTTGCGCTCTCATTAGAAGGCGGGTGTAAGTCGGCTCAACGGTCGTCCTACATATTTTTACTTTTAACATCTTACTAAGCTGGGATGACCAGATCTTATGCATGTCATTGCAGGCTGACAAGGCCATACCCTAACTAGTTTGATAGCATGCCATTGGTTACCATAGTATCTGACTGTAGAGATGCTATAATTACAGGGATACCTCAAATGTATTCGTGTCCTAGATGAAAATGGTTTCTTAAATGGGCTTTTGGGTTACGGAGAAATGTCCACAGGACACTTAACATTTTGAAGCAAGAACCTTGAGATGTGTGGTGTACTGATATTTAATCATTGCTGAATGTTAACATCTCCTTTTCTGCACCTCAGATGAAATAGACAAAGTAGAAGAACCTCTACCTTTCACTTCAGCTGAGAAGATGCCCATAGAGGTTGATGAAGAGGTCCCATCTCCAGGATTCTCTGAGCCTGAAAATGAAGATGACGATGTCTGGAATGCTACTCAAGATGGAGACAGTGACAGAAATGAAGCTACTCAAAGTGAAGAGTGGTGGCCAACGCCAAGCAAACAACATCGCACACTGACTGATAAGACACCACAGATGAGGAAAAGGGAAAAATCCTGTATCTGCAAAGTATGTGGAAAATCCTTTCATTATCAAGGCAAAACATTTCTGAAACATTTGGAAAGTCACCATAAAAATGACTGTGGGCTGTGTGGGATGCACTTCAAGACTGAGGAGGATTTTGAACTTCACCTGAAAACTCACAAGAATGAGATTGTAACTCGCAAGAATGAGATTGTAACTCGCAAGAATGAGATTGTAACTCCCAAGAATGTGAAAGTAGTCTGCAAAGTATGTAGGAAATCTTTTCATTATCAAGGCAAAACATTTCTGAAACATTTGGAAAGTCACCATAAAAATGACTGCGGGCTGTGTGGGATGCACTTCAAGACGGAGGAGGATTTTGAACTTCACCTGAAAACTCACAAGAATGAGATTGTAACTCGCAAGAAAGTAGTGGTTTGTGATATTTGTGGAAAATGCTTTTCCTCACGAGGCAATTTGAAGATGCACATGAGGAGCCACACAGGAGAGAAGCCGTTCACATGTGAGGTGTGTGGTAAATCCTTCAACTTTCTGCAAAATATGACAAGACACCTCACGACTCACACTGGAGAGAAGCCTTTCAGATGTGAGTTGTGTGGTAAATCATTCAGCTATCGCGACAGTTTGACAAGACACCACATGATCCACACTGGGGAGAATCCATACGCATGCACCATCTGCAGCGAACATTTCATTAGGTACTCTACATTAAGAAAACACATGCGGACTCATATAAAACACAAAAAAGGAACTGTAACCAGTACCACTCCTGTATATGACGATGGGGATGTTGATGCAGAGGTGATCACAAAAGAGCAGCTGGTGCAAATCATATGTAAAGTGTGTGGGGAGGATTTTCACTCCAAAGTCTCATTGTTGAATCATCTGGAAAGTCACCCTAAAGATGACTGCGGGCTGTGTGGGATGCACTTTAATACTGAGGAGGACTTTGAACTTCACCTGAAAACTCACAACGATGAGATTGCAAAGGTTTGTGATGTTTGTGGAAAATGCTTTGCCAAACCTTTCTATTTAGATAAACACATGAGGAGCCACACGGGAGAGAAGGGGTTCAAATGCAGTGTGTGTGATAAAGCTTTCAGACAACGCAGCTCCTTGACACGACACCTCAGGATCCACACTGGGGAGAAGCCATTCTCGTGCCCCACCTGCAGTAAAAGCTTCACAAACAACTCTAATTTAAGACAACACATGCAGAGATGCCCTTACCGTACCACAGGTACAGTTCTTTTAGCAATTGCAGAAGATATTAGGCCTTAATTGTCAAGTTTAGGCCTCCCACTCCCCCAAACACAAGCAAACTGTGTTCGTATTGACGTTCGACAGGCTCCGGATGTGCCGCCCATTATGTGTGTGGTTTTAGGAGGGAGATTAGATGGAGTGGATGTCATGAAACAAACTATGTAATCAAAGTCAATTCCACTTAATATGTGAAAGCAGCTAGGGAGGTGACTAAAATGGAGGAGGAAATGACCAGAGTTGTTCCCAGTTAGTAACAGTTGCTACTTTTTGCTATTGTTTAATTAACCAAAATATATTGTTTTGTTCATGGCTATAGAAAGGACGCAATCATGTCACCCTCCGGGGGTCCTGGGATGCAATACTATACCTGAAAGTCCCTGGGACCCATATAAAAGACCACCCCTTGGTACACGGACCCATTACATTGAAAACCTATTTACATCACTGATTATTAATGGAGATTAGGTTAGCAGGTGTATATCCTGAGGAGAATATCCTGTGTTATAGTAGGCCTATACCTATTGGGAGTACTTGGGTTCCTCCATACAGTGGTATACTGCACATTCACCATTATTCATTTGTTTGGCTGGTAAATGCATCACATCAAATTTTCTTTCTTAGAAATATGTACACAGTTTGAGCTGTCTGTTTCATTGCATCTTTTAGGAATCGATGAACATTGTGGAGCGCAAAATGCATCTGTTGTTCAAATGCTAACAATTCACCTTGATGAATGATTTATGGGTTTAAATGTATAGTTTCAACATTCTCCATATTCAGACTGCAGCCATCTTGCCAGGTGATACTTAGGTGACACTTCCCATAGAGAGCCCATTCATCCAAAGAGAATAGTCCTCTCTAATTATATTGAACAACGTCAAAATCACCAACATTGCAGCTGCAGGGAAAGCTTGAACTATCCTCTTTCAATCTGTAAAGTTTTTGTTTAATAAAAATCCACCCTAGACATTTTATGAGCTACGCATGGTCCGTTGAGTGATAGTCAACGAGCACTTCCAAACTGCTCCAAACATGTGAGGTATGTAGGAAAATCCTTCAACTATCGACACAATTTGACAAAATACTGTTGAGAAGCCTTTCAGATGTTGTGTGGTAAATCATTCAGACTTCAAGAGAATTTGACAAAACACCACCTGATCCACACTGGGGAGAATCCATACACATGCACTATCTGCAGTGAACATTTCATTAGGTACTCTACATTAAGAAAAATGCAGAGGTGATCACAAAAGAGCAGCTGGTGCGAATCATATGTAAAGTGTGTGCGAAGGATTTTCACTCAAGTCTCATTGGTGAATCATCTGGAAAGTCACCCTAAAGATGACTGTGGACTGTGTGGGACACACTTTAATGCTGAAGAGGATTTTGAACTTCACCTGAAAACTCACAAGGATGAGGTTGCAAAGGTTTGTGATGTTTGTGGAAAATGCTTTGCCAAACCTTTCTATTTGGAAATGCACATGAGGGGCCACACAGGAGAGAAGCGGTTAAAATGCACTGTGTGTGATAAATCCTTCAGACGACCAGAGGCACTGACGGATCACCTCAGGATCCACACTGGGGAGAAGCACCAGCTGCAGTAAATGCTTCAAAACAAAAACTAATTTAAGACAACACATGAAGAGATGCAAAGTCATTTAAAAGATGATTACTGACCTGTAATTGGCATTGGGGATGTTAATGAAAAGGTGGAATAGCACAGGCCTCAATAGAGCAGTCATACACATGTGAGGTGTGTAGTAAAGCCTTCAGTGTACGCAACACTTTGACAAGACACCTCACGATCCACGGGAAAAGCCATACTTGAGTTGTGCACTATCTGCAGCAAACCATTCATTGGGTACTCATTAAGACTAATTTAATAGACAGAACAATCACTGTAACCACTCCTATATTTGACTATGAGGATGCTAATGCAAAGGTGGAAGACGGTATAGCACTGAGCAGAAAATCATATACGTAAAGTCTGTGGGAAGGTTTTTCACTCAAGTCTCACTGTAAAGATCACTGTGGGATGAGTGGGATGCACTTCAAGACAGGAGGATTTTAAAAACCTGAAAACGCACAAGAATGTGAAAGTAGTTGCAGTGACATAGCCGTCATTAAGGGTTGAACTGTACTGTACTGTGTATGTTATGTGTTATTACCACGAGTGTAAACTCTGTTGCTGTAACATAAAAAATGGTTTGTTCCCATACCACAGTTTCTTGTATATCAATTATCTGTAGCTCTAGTTAGAAGGCAATTAACAATGATTCACTTATATTGGTTTTTGTGTTCTGTTTAATTAAGAGCTGTCCACAGCAAGCACTACGATATCTACATCATTGAACTCTGTCATCTTTGCAGTCATGGTGTCCACTCTTTCATCCACTTGAATGAAACTATTTATAGTTGGAGTGCTTGATGTGGATGGCCCTTCATGGTATGTTAACATAACGTTTTCTGTTTTAACTAGATTACTTGAAGTGGATCATCAGTGCTAGACAGTCTACAGTGCCAAAATATAAAATACTGTTTTCCTATTTGGGATCGAGGCCAGGGGGTGAAAGGTGGGGCTTCTGAAGAACTATAAGGGAATTGCAGGAGTTTTTGATAGTTTGAGGCTTTTATGCTACATAGCAGGTGGAAGGCAATGAAGACAATTAAGTCATTAACATGAACATAAACATGCACAGTACATCATTATCTGAACTATGCATCCTTCAACTTCTTATTCATACCTCAAATGACTGGTGCTGAGGAGGTGCAGTTACAGTATCACATATACAGTTTTGAAGGTCGGTGGGGGCCAGCAATCCCTTTTGCAGCAATGTACAGCTACAGAATGTACAAAATGAGCAATGCCCCCAGAGTCCTGAATGGAGGGGGGAACACTTCCCCTCACTAGGACGGATTCAACAGCAAAAATAACAGTTACAGTGACGCAGAGAAGGCTCAAACAAACCATGACTTATTACACCAGAGTAAGGCCAAGTGTGGACATTGGACAATGATGGACGCATGCACACCAACACCGCACAGATTTATTCCTACTGCCTGCAATCCTCCAAGAACACAAGCCATAAGAGAAAGGGCAATCAACAATGACTGCTGACCCACCAACTGGAGTGTGAAACACTTTAAAGGGCCACTCTGGTGACCACCGGAGAGACGGGTGGCAGCCGGAAATTAGACGGCACCCGGGAGCAGTATGGGTTAGCGCCCCAGCCTGTGTCTTCCGTGAGGAAGAAGCCCAACAAACCCACGGTGAGGCCTTTAGGAGGGCCAAGCGGAGCCTGCGGCACCACCAAGGGCAAGGTGGGGCCTGCGGAACCGTTGCAGCTTGAGAATCCACCATTCCTGAATAAAGTGCCTGGTGCTGGGAGTCTGGTGCAACGCACAGGGCCTGACCTGGTGAGAGCAGGAGTGGACCTGGTGAGACGTAGGAGGGGCCCGGACAGGTGTCAACCCACAGAGCCTAGTCCTTCCATGTGCCAGAATGGTACCTCCCAGTCCCGGCAGAGTAGTTCAGGAGGAACGGATTGTGTGGCCCTGGTTTTTCCCTAATGGGACTTATCGAGGGTAGCTACTGGGACGTAAGTTGGGACTTGATCACTCCCGGCTGGGTCACCTGAGTGAGGGGTATGATGTTGAGAGACCCGAAACCCCGATGACCTTGGGATACATCACTGAGGATACGTCCCAGGTGCATCCATTTATGTATGTATTTTGTTATAGGACATTTTCTTGGGGGTTTTATGTGTGTACTATGTTTTTTTTTTAAATATATATATTTGTTATGAAGCCATGTTCATGACCAAAAACCTGTCGTGAACATGGTCTCATTTCCTTCCTGGACTACTGTACAAAGTCACACCTCCATGCAGCCTCCCCCATAGATATTTAAAAAATAGATGCCTCATTGGCCGCTGCAGTTCGTAAAAAATAGGAGAGGCCGCATTCTCTTTTTATGCACCAAAATTATGGAATACAATTCCTCAGGAAATCAGAGAGACCAACTCCAACAACATTTTCAAACAAAAACAAAAAACACACCTTCAGATTAGCCTTCTCCACCCTACTGTAGCACTTAATTCCCATCATGTATTTTTTAACAAATATCTTAAATGCTTGACCTTCTCATGCCTATTTTTATCTCGATGTCTGACTTTATGCACATTCACTGTCTTGTCTTGTCTTGTATTGTGTTTGATATATAACCTATGACCTAACTGTAAAGCACTTGATGTATATCCTGCCTGTGAAGCACTTTGAACTGCAACCCTGTATGAAAGGTGCTATATAAATAAAGCTTATTATATTATTATTATTAAGGCTTTATCCACACAGATGGGTTAGTATAACTTATAATTGCATCTTTGATGTATTTACAAACTAAACACTCTCCAGTTTACCGTTCGGGGGATGAGTGAAGCTCAGAATGGGTTTTTTTGTTTGTTTTTTAAACCCCCTTTTCTCCCCCATTTAGTTGTCAAGCTAATTTATTCTTCCCCTCACAGTGCCGCTCCAGCCCAAGAGTACGGGCAATGACAATTAGCCTATCATCCTCCCCGCCCGACATCCCTCCCTCAGTCCCCTGAACATGTAGTTTAAGGAGGGAGATTAGACAAAGTGGATGTCATGAAATGTCATGAATGTATTTCCATTTAAGAAAAGAGTATTGAAATTAAGTATATTCAGCTAGGAAGGTTTGATAAAATAGGAGAAAATTAGTTGTTCCCAATCAGTTACCTTTTCCTATTGTAAGTAATGATGCTATTGAAGGAGCCATTTCTGCCTGTGTGTGCCTTGGCTTTAACCCGTTTGATGGGCGGGTTCACCATGGGGTGTGTGTGTCACACAGGAGTGACATATGAGAACACAGGTGCAACAAGCCAGGTTGAACGGTTTTTACCGTATCATTGTATTTTGCATAACTAAAACTGCTGTATTACAAAATGTGTATAATAAATGGGAACCTCACCCTACAGCAGTCAATGCCTGGACAATATATTATATACGCGTCAAAAACAGTTTTTGTACGCATGTGCCCAGCCGAGAGGCAAAGTATATAGTTTAAGCTTGCCTCTACAGCTATGGTTAATGTTTTTATTAAATTGTGATATTATCAAACATTCTAGATTTCCCAAAAGAAAAGCATGCATTTAATTCACTTAATTCTTAATCTCACTGGCAATAATAATTTACCTATGTTAGTTAACTGTTAACGATGGTGGTTAGGTCAGGTGTATATTGGATAATATGGATGTTGCAGAAGGAATTGAAGTTCTCCCAGAAAGTAGTGAGTTCAGTTTAGGCCTATATATTATGTGGTGTACCACATTCACCATTCATTTGTTTAGCAGGTAAATACATTAATCATAAATATGTCTTAGGCCTACATAGTTTGAGCTGTGTGTCTGTTTCACTGCATGGAGCATGAAAATGCATTTGTTGTAAAATGTACTCGAATGCTAAGAATCCACCTTATTGTTTAATAATAAATAATCATTTAAATACATTCAGTTTTTGTAGTTGCAACATTAGACCACTGTGTCTAGTCTTGTAATATTTAGAGTTTAAAGAGAACTACAACTTTGTAGGCAGCCGTTTGGTGAGAGTTGTATTCAGTTGCAGCTGCTTAGTTAACAGAGTGTTGTAGCCTACGACTAAAATTACAACTCATGACATCCACTAGCCCTCCAAGCAGAACCCAAATGCTACTGAAGTTTCTGACATTTGTTCGACCCAGTGCATTGGGTCCTGTTCCACGTCGTCCATGCCACCTGATTAAAACATTTACTGGCTCATGTTTACATGTTTACCGCCTCACCGCGCTCTTTGACGATATTCTTCAGTATGAGGCTTTCTGAATATGTAAAGTATAAGTACCCATACATGCCGCTGCGAATATCTCCTGTGGCGCGGAAGCCGTTAAGTATTTTTAATATATGTTTGCCCGATTTGGAAGCTTGGATTCTTCTTTTCCTTCCTTGTTTATTGACACCTCATTGTACCGCCTATCTGGCTAGCTAGTGGCGCTATAGCTATGACACAGCAGATCAGAGGCAGGGACGTAGCCTCACAAGCCAACCGCACACCGGGAGGCGGTACAATAAACGGTAAACAAACAAGAAGAAATAAAGCGACCAAATCGGTCAAACAAAGATTAAAAATACTTAACGGCTTCCGCGCCACAGGAGATATTCGCAGCTGGATGTATAGCTACTTAAAGTTACCGAATTCAGAATAACTCAAGGAAAATAATGGCGTCACATGCCGCGGGTCCTATTTTAGAGAGAATCTCCACATCCGCATATAGGAATTTCCATACGAAAATACAGTAGTGAGCAGGGACCCAACGTAAAACTCAACAAAATATCAAAAAAGTTTTACGTAGGGTCCCGAAAGGGGCTAGACATCCACTTATATTGATGTGCCCATGCAGTCTGGCTCTCGAGGCATAGTCCATGATTGTGAAATTGAACATTTTGCATTTTCTTTTACATTTCGTGCTTTAGGCCAGTGGTTCTCAAATCTCAACCAATCACTCCCCAGCTAAATGATGGAGAGTTTGTGTAGGCAATAACGAAATTGACCCTTTATTAGATTTTTCACTCTTGAGATCGTAAAATGATACCAATAGACCGGTTTCATTTTATGCTCTCAAAAGTTAAATTATTGTTTGATTGAAGCCCTAAGCCATTCCAGCCTGAAACACCGGCATTACTTATTTTACAAGAAGTCCTGAAGTCTACACAATTAGAGAATGTGGAATAATTGTTATTTTGATCAAAGTTGGCCTGTAAGAATATTTTGATTACAAAAAGTATTTTTCTACCACCAAGTGGCGGTACTCTGGATAAGAGCTGATAAACACATGTAGAAAAAAAAAGTTTACCCGGAAGTGCAACCCCGGAGCAGTGCAAGACGTAAACATTTTCGTTTAGTCGAAGTTTTAGGAGAGCAATCAGCATCAGAACTGTTTGTGATCATAAAGAGAACCATTGCTCTCCATAACGCCGCTTAACTAGATACCAAGATGAGTAAAAACCAAGGTGTTCGGGTCCTTGTGGAGCAGTTTCTGTGTGCGACTGCTGATCAGATCGTGGAAGCTGTTGAAAAGATGATCTCAGGCTACGAGGAAGAAATGTTCCAGTCTAAACGAAAGATCAGTCGACAACGCAAGATGCTCGATGCTCTTCTACAGTCTGAGATCAAGTTAAATGGAAGTTATGGAACATCAGGTATGTGATACAATTAGCCCTGACATGTTTGAAAATGACAGAATCGATAAATCTACTACGAGACAGTGTAAATCCTTAAAATGGGGGGAATCTAGAGTTGCAATATAAATAATATAATACCATCCATTAACACTATAGCCCATTCATCCAAATTGCATCTGCCATCTGCTTGAATTAAACGACGTCAAACTCACCAACATTGCAGCTGTAGGGAATGCTGGCTAAAATCAGTTTGAATTTATACAGAATCTAGCCAATTTACATTATTATAAAAATACATTATTAAAAAAATATTGATAATAATTGATCATGGTGCATGACTGATCTCCATGTATTGGATTTTATTGCATATCCAAAGGCTCTTGTCAAATAGTTGGAAAATGGTTCTTCAATTAGCACTACAGTTACTGAGAAATGGCTACTGGACTGGACACTAATACGTTTTTCAAGCTGTAGCTGTAGCCTGGCTAACCACCCTCCCTTGAAATTACATTACATTTTTTTCGGAATGAAATGTATTCAAGTTGGAGTGGTTACTTAACCAGGCTACCTTTTATTTTTCCCACAGGGAAATTCAGGCTCCAGACACAGCAGTAAAGGTTACAGATTGAGGGCATAATTATAGTAGGTGCAGGAGAATAATATCACAGTAAAGATACCAAGTTCAAACAAAATATTATTACATAATATATTAACAGTATACACAGAAATACTGTACCTACCCGAGATGTGTGATCTCAAATCATGAAGTGAAAAAATCCCTTTAATCGAACCAGTATGTTGAGCCAGGAGACACACAGTCACACACACACTCACACTCCATTCAATCCAAAGAGTTTTATTGCCATGACAAAATATGGACACCCCCCCCCCCCCCCAACACACACACACGCACGCACGCACGCACGCACGCACGCACGCACGCACGCACGCACGCACACACACACACACACACACACACACACACACACACACACACAATTTGTAATGACTGCTGGATGTTCTCTTCTCTTTTCTACTCCGCAGACGAAGCACATCTCATCCTCTCTGTGGTGTGGGAAGAGGATCTCCTCACTGAGCGGCAGCAGGAGTGGAATTCCTGTGAAGTCTCTGTGAAGCATTTTCTGTCTGTGGCTGCTGATAGGATCATGGAAGCTGTTGAGAAGATGATCTCAGGCTTCAAGGGAGAAATGCACCAGTCAAAACGAGAGATCAGTCAACAATGCAAGATGCTCAATGCGCTTCTACGACCTGCGATCAGGTTAACTAGAATACCAGGTACAGGTATGTGTTCAAATGTATCTGATTGATGTGGTGACAACATTAGCCCTAGAATTGCTGTGATATTCCAGATACACAGCCATAGATCCAAAGCTATGCCTGCCCGGTAGCAGACTGATCGTGTCAGTATTTTAACTTGTATCACTGTACTGTACTGTACTGTACTGTACTGTACTGTACTGTACTGTACTGTACTGTACTGTACTGTACTGTACTGTACTGTACTGTACTGTACTGTACTGTACTGTACTGTACTGTACTGGCAGATATTTTCCTAACTGCCCAGCTTTCCGGGTTTATGTGAATACAAACATTTGCTTGTTATTGGCTGATCACCCCATAACGATGATTTGATTGGCTGAGCAAAGTACATATTGAAGATAAAAGTGAGGGCAGAAAGTTAAGACGCCAAAAGTGATTGGCCGGAATGAGTTTGGTGATTATTTGATTGGCTGAGCACGGAATTTTCTAAAGTAGCGTTCCTCAGCTCCATTGGTTACCATTATCATTTTTAGACCGCGGTCGAGATCATGGATTTCACAATATTACGCCAGACTTCCCGGTCCTTCATTGCCAGTTGCCCAGTTGGACTAGTGAAGAAACACGGGGAAGGTTGCCCTATATTAGATTAGTCGATGGGTGTCTCTTCCAAGACAGATTTTGCGCTCTCATTAGAAGGCGGGTGTAAGTCGGCTCAACGGTCGTCCTAAATATCTTTTACTTTTAACATCTTACTAAGCTGGGATGACCAGATCTTATGCATGTCATTGCAGGCTGACAAGGCCATACCCTTCCTAGTTTGATAGCATACCATTGGTTACCATAGTATCTGACTGTAGAGATGCTATAATTACAGGAATACCTCAAAATAAATTATCTTTGGATTTAATATAGCACATCCAAAGGTTCTTGGATGTATTCGTGTCCTAGATGAAAATGGTTTCTTAAATGGGCTTTTTGGTTACGGAGAAATGTCCACAGGACACTTAACATTTTGAAGCAAGAACCTTGAGATGTGTGGTGTACTGATATTTAATCATTGCTGAATGTTAACATCTCCTTTTCTGCACCTCAGATGAAATAGACAAAGTAGAAGAACCTCTACCTTTCACTTCAGCTGAGCAGATGCCCATAGAGGCTGATGAAGAGGTCCCATCTCCAGGATTCTCTGAGCCTGAAAACGAAGATGACGATGTCTGGAATGCTACTCAAGATGGAGACAGTGACAGAAATGAAGCTACTCAAAGTGAAGAGTGGTGGCTAACGCCAAGCAAACAACATCGCACACTGACTGATAAGACACCACAGATGAGGAAAAGGGAAAAATCCTGTATCTGCAAAGTATGTGGGAAATCCTTTCATTATCACGGCAAAACATTTCTGAAACATTTGGAAAGTCACCATAAAAATGACTGTGGGCTGTGTGGGATGCACTTGAAGACTGAGGAGGATTTTGAACTTCACCTGAAAACTCACAAGAATGAGATTGTAACGCGCAAGAATGAGATTGCAACTCGCAAGAATGTGAAAGTAGCGGTTTGTGATGTTTGTGGAAAATGCTTTGCCAGACATGGAAATTTGGAGATGCACATGAGGAGCCACACGGGAGAGAAGCCATTCACATGTGAGGTTTGTGGTAAATCCTTCAGCGTTCGCCAATATATGACAAGACACCTCACGACTCACACCAAGGAGAAGCCTTTCATATGTGAGGTGTGTGGTAAATCATTCAGCTATCCTGCCAGTTTGACAAGACACCATCTGATCCACACTGGGGAGAATCCATACGCATGCACCATCTGCAGAGAACATTTCATTAGGTACTCTACATTAAGAAAACACATGCGAACTCACAAAAAAGGAACTGTAACCAGTACCACTCCTGTATATGACGATGGGGATGTTGATACAGGGGTGATCACAAAAGATCAGCTGGTGCAAATCATATGTAAAGTGTGTGGGAAGGATTTTCACTCCAAAGTCTCATTGGTGAATCATCTGGAAAGTCACCCTAAAGATGACTGTGGACTGTGTGGGATGTACTTTAATACCGAGGAGGATTTTGAACTTCACCTGAAAACTCACAATGATGAGGTTGCAAAGGTTTGTGATGTTTGTGGGAAATGCTTTGCCAAACCTTTCTATTTGGAAATTCACATGAGAAGCCACACAGGAGAGAAGCGGTTCAAATGCAGTGTGTGTGATAAAGCTTTCAGACAACCCTGCGCACTGACACAACACCTCAGGATCCACACTGGGGAGAAGCCATTCTCGTGTACCACCTGCAGTAAATGCTTCACAACCAACTCTAATTTAAGACAACACATGAAGAGATGCAGAATAATTTAAAAGATGACCACTCCTGTAACCACCTGTAGGGGGATGTAACTCCTCAAGAGAGATGATAATGCAGAGGTGCTCTCTTGATATTCGTGCACCATCTGCAGCACGACTCGAGTATCTCCAATTATCTGTAGCTCGGGGCAGGCAATTTTCAATATTGCACTCAAATAGTTTTTTTGTATTCTGTTATGTTACGGGCTGTCCACAGCAAGCACTACAACAATTGAACAATCATTGAACTCTGTCGTCTTTGTAGTTGTGTGTGTGCACTCTTCCATACACTTGAATTAGAACGATGTTTAAAACAATAACTTTATAGTTAAGACTAAGAGTGCTTGGTGTGGATAGCCCTTTATTGTATGTTAACATAGCGTTTTCTGTCATGTTTTCTTTAAGATTACTTGTAGTGAATCATCAGTGCTCTACTCTACTCTACAGTGCTCAACATAGAAAATGCTGATTTCCTCTTGTGATAGGAGTCAGGGTGAATGGTATTTTATTTTTCTTCTCTTGGGAATTGCCAGGAGGCCTTGATAGTTGGATGCTTTTATGCCACATAGAAGGTGGAAGCAATGAAGACTATTCACGAACATACATCATTATTAGAATTAAATGTACCCTTCAACAGTTACAGTTGAAGCAATTGCAGAAGATATTAGGTTTATTGTTGAATGTTCAAGCATGCTCTGATCAATGTGTACTTTACATGGAGAAAAAAAAATACTCTTTTTCATAATACTTTTTCCAAATATTAAATAAAAACATACCAATCTAACATTGAGATGCCCACTCTTCAGTTTACCGTTGGGATGAGTGAAGCTCATAATGTGATTTTTTTTTAACCCTTTTTCGCCCCAATTTAGTTGTTATGCCAATAGGCTACAAAGGAAGGTTGGAGAAAATAGGAGAAAATGATAAGAGTTGTTCCAGTAACAGTTGCTACTTTTTGCTATTGTTTAACTCAAATAAATAAATGTTCATATGTTTTGAGAATTTTCCTCAAAGTAGTTATGCTTAAGTTAATGTTTTTACTAAAGTTTTTGATATACCGGTAACCAAACATGACATTCTAGATTCCCAAAAGAAAAGCATGCATTTAATTCAATGAAACGGGGACAAAACATACATAACATCACTGGGGAAAAAATGCATTTATTTTCGATGGAGTCTTGTATTGTATTGTGTTGTGCTTGAAATGTAGGCCTACTGTGAAACTGCAAACGGTTAATTTTATTAATTTTTTTCTCTACGTATCTTCCCTTTTGTGCAGTTTTTATACTGTGCTAAAAAATTTTACAGTCTATGGCTAAAATACATAGATCAAATCTAAATGCTTCTACCACCAGGCGGCGGTGCTCTGGATAAGAGCTTCTTGATAAATGGTGTTAAAAAAAGAAGAAAGAAAAGGGATATACTCGGAAGTGCAACCCCTTGCACGGCAGCGGAAGTAAACATGTCCAGTCCGAAGAACTGGGCTCATAAAGATAACTATTGCTCTGTCAATCGATCGTGATAATATCCGCTTAACTAGATGCCAAGATGAGTAAAATTCAAGGTGTTCGGGTCCTTGTGGAGCAGTTTCTGTGTGCGACTGCTGATCAGATCGTGGAAGCTGTTGAAAAGATGATCTCAGGCTACGAGGAAGAAATGTTCCAGTCCAAACGAGAGATCAGTCGACAACGCAAGATGCTCGATGCTTTTATACAACCTGAGATCAGGTTAAATAGAACACCAGGTATGTGATACACATACAAATTATGTATGATTGATTGGTGCGTTTATAAAACACAGATCTGATCAACAGATCGAATACCAGAGATGATTGCCTTAATCTAGCCTGCAGAATCAACTCAAGCAGCCTGCCTCTAATGTAAAACGCCCACTTCAAATCAAATGTTTATTCTGGTGAAATTCAGGATGATTGGTTTAGAAATGCATAATGATTTTTTAAATAAATCACTGAACTGATAGACAAACCTTGACTGAGCCCTGGAGCTAAAAAACAAACGCAAAAAAGGTCACAGGCACAGCTGCCATGGTTACCAGTCAGGAGGAGACACTAAGCATACATACATGCATACATACAGATGTTGTAATTAGATATTGCTGAATGTTCTCTTCTCCTTTTCTGCTCAGAGGAAGAACAGCTCAACCTCTCTGTGTGGGAGGATCTCACTGAGCAGCAGCAGGAGTGGAATTCCTGTGAAGTCTCTGTGAAGCATTTTCTGTCTGTGGCTGCTGATAGAATCATGGAAGCTGTTGAGAAGATGATCTCAGGCTATAAGGGAGAAATGCACCAGTCAAAACGAGAGATCAGTCGACAATGCAAGATGCTCAATGCGCTTCTACAACCTGAGATCAGGTTAACTAAAATACCAGGTACAGGTATGTGTTCAAATGCATCTCATTGAAGTGGTGACATAGATATGCCTGCCCGGGTAGCAGACTGATTGTGGCAGTATTTAAACTTGTATCACTGTGTGTGTACTCACTGACCCAATAATTAATTGCTGCGACTTTGTGTTGGATATCGTCCTCAAGTTTCATATCCATTTGAAAGTTCACGCAGTAAATTAGTTTTAGTAATATCTCCACTTTTACACAACCTGCACAAGGACAACTTTCAGTGCAATCTGAGAATCCCATCGTCAAATATTCGGGAAAACAGCGCCTCCCCTGTTCTTTCAGTGTGACAGGATTGCTGGACTGAATAAATGAAAACTTCATTTTGGGAGCACAAACGTATGGGGCACACAATTAATAGGTGTGATTATTACAGTGGGCCCTGGGAGCAGTTATGGGTTGAGTGTCTTACTCAGGTATTACACATTGTAATACATTGTAGTACATTGACACATATGTACTGTAGAATGGGTGGGCTGGGGGTAAAACTGGTGACCATATGATTTCCATACATTCTCTTTTCAGTCATACTACTTTAAAGAAAATCTGTTCTGGATGGCAATGCTGACATCCTCCCACGATTCAGTCTAATGTCCCTCACCGCCAGCCGTAGATGAGCAGTCTTTTAAAAACAGGAAGCATAATGCCTCTAGCTAATTATGTGACCAGTGTAACTTTAAAAGTCATCAAAAGAAGCATTAATAGTGTAACCGCGAGGTAGTGATGATTCAGTAATGAGCCCCTAACATCGATGTTCTGTTCGTTTACCTTTCGCCAGAAGCATTTACATTTCGGGAGTGACGCGGTACAAAGGCACAAATTGCATCCGAATTTTGGATGGCAGAAGATCCACTCAAAAAGGAAAAAAATCTGAATATTATTCTCTCGCCTGATATCATTGAAGATGCGCTAGGATGTGTACAAACGTCATTGCAACCTGTCGGTTGGATTCCCTAGGACGTGTGGACACGTCGGATGGACGCTGAATGTTAACGTCTCCTTTTCTGCTCCTCAGATGAAATGGACAAAGTAGAAAAACCTCTACCTGTTCCTTCAGCTGAGCAGATGCCCATAGAGGCTCATGAAGAGGTCCCATCTCCAGGATTCTCTGATGCTGAAAACGAAGATGACAATGTCTGGAATGCTACTCAAGATGTAGACAGTGACAGAAGTGAAGAGTGGTTGACTAGTGGTAATACACCACAGACGAAAAAAAAGAAAAGTATTATCTGCAAAGTATGTGGGAAATCTTTTCGTTATGAAGGCTCATTTCTGAAACATTTGGAAAGTCACCCTAAAGATGAGTGCGGGCTATGTGGGATGCACTTCAAGACAGAGGAGGATTTTGAACTTCACCTGAAAACCCACAAGCAGGTGAAAGTAGCGGTTTGTGATGTTTGTGGAAAATGCTTTTCCAAACAAAATTTGGTGATGCACATGAGGATCCACACGGGAGAGAAGCCGTTCACATGTGAGGTGTGTGGTAAATCCTTCAACATGCGCCAAAGTATGACAAAACACCTCACGATTCACACTGGGGAGAAGCCTTTCAGATGTGAGGTGTGTGGTAAATCATTCAGACTTGAAGACAATTTGACAAAACACCACCTGACCCACACTGGGGAGAAGCCATACGCATGCACCATCTGCAGCGGACATTTCATTAGGTACTCTACATTAAGAAAACACATGCGGACTCATTTAAAACACAAAAAAGGAACTGTAACCAGTACCACTCCTGTATATGACGATGGGGATGTTGATGCAGATGTGATCACAAAAGAGCAGCTGGTGAGAATCATATGTAAAGTGTGTGGGAAGGATTTTCACTCCAAAGTCTCATTGGTGAATCATCTGGAAAGTCACCCTAAAGATGACTGCGGTCTGTGTGGGATGTACTTTAATACCGAGGAGGATTTTGAACTTCACCTGAAAACTCACAACGATGAGATTGCAAAGGTTTGTGATGTTTGTGGGAAATGCTTTGCCAAACCTTTCTATTTGGAAATACACATGAGAAGCCACACAGGAGAGAAGCGGTTCAAATGCAGTGTGTGTGATAAAGCCTTCAGAAACCGCAGCAAACTGAATGATCACTTCAGGATCCACACTGAGGAGAAGCCATTCTCATGTACCACCTGCAGAAAATGCTTCAGGACCAATTCTAATTTAGGACAGCACATGAAGAGATGCAGGCTCATTTAAAGATGGAGTGCCGTGATTTTTGTATTTTTTCCAATTCTTCCTGTATTTATGATGTGACAATACTTCATTAGACCCCTTGGTGTGGTTATGTGCAATAATATCTTCCCTTTGTATTTAGGGTTTCTTCCTGGAAGTTGAAACCTTGACATTCAAAGGTGCCAATGAAAAATGCAGTGATATAGTGACATCACATTTTCCGCATTTGACTGACACTGAACTTTGACCTACACCACGCCAAATCTCACGTCTGGTCTTGAGCTGTCGTTGGCTTTGTCTGCACCAAGGTTATAATAGTTTTGGTTTTTTCATTATAGTTTAGTTTTAGTTAGTTTTGACTTGTTTTTTTTCCTTCTAATTCAGTTAGTTTTAGTTAGTTTTTAGAGCAGGTTTGCTAGTTTTTATTTTGTTGAAATGCTTAGTTTTAGTTTAGTTTTAGTTTAGTTATAATTTAGTTTTAGTTTTTTTTCGTACTTTGGTTTATTTGTCAGGTATAGGATTAAAAAAGATCAATAAGTATTGTGTAATAAAACCTAAAAGATATACCATTTAAAAATATAAACTAAAAGTTCAGAAACGTAACTTTGGTCCTTTATTTCTCCACTTTGATGATACCATTTGGTATTGTGTTTTATATCATTTTAATCGTTGATCATTGTCACCTGTACAACGAGGTATAGTCTGTATAGATTGTAAGAATCGCCGAATCGGGCATTCGTGGAATGAGCAACACAGCTAAACGTGTGGGTAGCGCCCCCAAAAAATGTGCCAAAATTGCAAATGGTTGGTATACCAACCCTTGCTTTGAGTTGCTTAGTGGATTGGATGATTGCACTCTCCCACAGTAATAAGGAAAAAACAACACTTGGTTCTGTTGGTTGCATGTACAGCACATGCACTCGTACAGCACGCCCAAGCTGATCCCACAAGTGTTCAATTGGGTTGAGGTCTAGACTCACAGCATTTCACTCCTCACTCACTCCTACATTTTGGGGGTACTCTGTGATCCTGGCTCTACGGGGAGAGCGTTGGCATCCTGGAGGATGGTGTTAGGTCCAATATTTTGAAGATATGGGATCGCCACTGGCTTCAGAATCTCACTGCATTGAGATTGCCTTTAATGATGACAAGTTCTGTCTTGCCCGTGAGAGAGATGCTGTTCCATACCAAACCAAGCTGTTGTGGCAAGGGTGAATAAATACCAACCACTTGCCATTTTGGCAAATGTGTGCTACCCACGCATTTAGCTGTGTTGCTCATTCCACAAATGCCTGATCCTTATATAATATGCCTATACCCTTCAGAAGTGCTCCGCATATTTTACTATCATCCTTTTCCACAAGGCACTTCCTTGCGTCTCTCTCCCATATTGGACTGTCTTTCTTCCAACTTTTCCTGGCAGTGTCCGAGCACGAAAATAGCGTTTGTTCACCACCAAGTGTCACTGTTGCACAGCCTAACACACAGACACACACAGGCCAGGGAGGAGGGCTTACAGTACAGTACAGTACAGTACAGTACAGTACCACTCACTTAAGACGGGTTTGATTTTCCAAGTAACATGCAGTCAGTTTCAGGCAGTGCAGAATGTAAACAAGCAATGTAAAGTGTGGCTACATGCTGCCGTACGGTGCTGAAAACAGCCGTAAAACTTGTTGGAGAAATGAGGAAATTAATCTAATGGATTTAAAAGGTTTATAATATGAATTTCCGAAATGCATATAAATATTGATAAAAACTATAACTAAGGGTATTCTTTCTATAATTTCAGTTAGTTTTAGTTAGTTTTGTGAACACACAATACAGTTTCAGTTTAGTTATTGTTTTTAATTTATTTTTAGTTAACTATTATAACCTTGGTCTGCACCCGATGCACACTAGAACCAGTGTTGGAGAAGATGCAACAGTACTGAAGTAATAGTGACTGTGTTTACATGGACCCTACTATTCACTTAGAATCAGAATGACTGCTCTATATTGATTAAAATGCCACATGTGAATATTCCAATCCAGTCTTCAGAAGTAATTTTCATTCTAGTTTATTAAAGGGGGTGGTATAAACGTTTTGATATTTAGAACAGGAAAATGTCAATCTCATTTGCATCCGAGCATAGGCATGCTGCCTGTGATTGGCCTACCGACATTGCCCGTCTTGACTGTTCTCCGAGACGCGAGGTTACTCCGTGGTGAGATTGAGAAATAAATAATACAAGAGAATGACACACCATTGGCGTTATCCCATTGAGATAGAATGAGCACTTCCGCATTCCATTCTTATAATGGGAGTCAACGCTAGTGTAGTAGCCGGGGAGCCGGTTAAGGATTAACCTGTGATGTCATGACATACTTTTTATTTGTGTTTTTTCTATTCACTTGGTCATTAAGGTCCACAGAATGAGAGGTCCGATAACTCAAACCCTAACCCTAACCTCCCACGGGGCAGCACACCTAAACCTAACGTTAACCCTCTCCCAACCCTTAACGCACCCCTCACCAACCTTAATCCGGTCGTTTTAACGCACCCCTCACCAACCTTAATCCGGTCGGACCAATGCTAAATCTAACCAATGCTATGTCTAACCAAAGTATGCCTCCCCTGCCGGAAACATTGCGACAAAAGTTATGGCCATTTTTGTATACCACACCATAGACAAATAATAAGGCAACATTTCATCATAGGCTACTTTAGCATGTGACATGTCAAACTAGGGTTTTCATGTTTCTGAATCCATTCCAAGCATTAGTTTTGCACTAAAAACACTCCTTGGCCTAAAAACAGCGATAGCCGTCATCACAAATGTGATGATCAGCACATTTTGGCAGTGGATATGGCCAAATTGAGGCCAAGGTTTATTAATTTAGCCAGCTGTTAATTTGTGGGAACTGCTTTGCCAATCCTAGCGGTTTGGAGATACACAAGAGGATCCAGACAGGAGAGAAGCCGTTCAATTGCAATTAATGTGGTAAATCCTTCAACCAATACCAAAATATGACAAGACCCCTCATGAATTGTGGCAGAATTTTAACTTCTATCACTGCGTGTGTACACCCATTAATCAATTAATTAATTAATATGAATTGATTAATTAATTAGTTAATTCATTCATTAATTGCTGCTACTTGGAGTCAGATATTGTCCTTTAGTTTTAATTTAAAAGTTCTGGCAGTAAACATGTTCTTAGTACAGTAATATCTCCACTTTTATATGACCTGTGTGTGTGTGTGCTCGTGCAGATTCTCGGATGCGTTTGTCAAAAGGGCTTTTGGGAACAAAATGACCGGTATGAGAGTTAAATTGATTCTGTACCTGGTGGAGGAGGCGATGCTTCCTTTAGATCTGCCAACTCAACATCACCTCAATAGCCCAATCTCATCAAAAAGTGGTAGTTGCCCACCCGTGTTGAAAAATGTTGAGTTCTCAAAGTTTGTGCATCTACTATTGTGTGCGTGCAGATTCTTGGATGTGTTTGTGTGCTAAATGAAAACTGTTTCTTAAATTGTCACTACGGTTACAGAGAAATTATGTCCATTTAACATTTTGAAGTGAGAACCTTGAAATGTGTGATATACTGATGTTGTTTAATCATTGCTGAATGTTCACTTCTCCTTTTCTGCTCCTCACATGATATTGACAAAGTAGAAGAACCTCTACCTTCAGCTGAGCAGATGCCCATAGAGGCTGATGAAGAGGTCCCATCTCCAGGATTATCTGAGCCTGAAAACGAAGATGATGATGACTGGAATGCTACTCAAGATGGAGACAGTGACAGAAATGAAGAGTTGTCGCCAACGCCAAGCAAACAACATCACACACCAACTGTTAAGACACCACAGACGAAGAAAAGGGAAAAATCCTGTATCTGCAAAGTATGTGGGAAATCCTTTCATTATAAAGGCCCATTTCTGAAACACTTGGAAAGTCACCATAAAGATGAGTGCGGGCTATGTGGGATGCACTTCAAGACAGAGGAGGATTTTGAACTTCACTTGACAACTCACAAGAATGAGATAATGAGAGAGAGAATGAGAACTAAACGCAAGAATGTGAAAATAGCGGTTTGTGATGTTTGTGGAAAATGCTTTGTCAATAGTAGAGTTTTGAGGATTCACATGAGGAGCCACACGGGAGAGAAGCCATTCACATGTAAGGTGTGTGGTAAATCGTTCAGCGTTCGCCAATATATGACACAACACCTCAACACTCACACTGGGGAGAAGCCTTTCAGATGTGAAGTGTGTGGTAAATCATTCAGCTATCACAGCAGTTTGTTTAGACACCACCAGATCCACACTGGGGAGAAGCCATACGCATGCACCATCTGCAGCGAACATTTCATTAGGTACTCTACATTAAGAAAACACATGCAGACTCACAAAAAAGGAACTGTAACCAGTACCACTCCTGTATATGACGATGAGGATGTTGATACAGGGGTGATCACAAAAGATCAGCTGGTGCAAATCATATGTAAAGTGTGTGGGAAGGATTTTCACTCCAAAGTCTCATTGGTGAATCATCTGGAAAGTCACCCTAAAGATGACTGTGGACTGTGTGGGATGTACTTTAATACCGAGGAGGATTTTGAACTTCACCTGAAAAGTCACAAGGATGAGGTTGCAAAGGTTTGTGATGTTTGTGGGAAATGCTTTGCCAAACCTTTCTATTTGGAAATACACATGAGAAGCCACACAGGAGAGAAGCGGTTCAAATGCAGTGTGTGTGATAAAGCCTTCAGACAACCCTGGGAGGTGACACAACACCTCAGGATCCACACTGGGGAGAAGCCATTCTCGTGTACCACCTGCAGTAAATGCTTCACAACCAACTCTAATTTAAGACAACACGTGAAGAGATGCAGAATAATTTAAAAGATGACCACTCCTGTAACCACCTGTAGGGGGATGTAACTTGGTAATGCAGAGGTGCTCTCTTGATATTCGTGCACCATCTGCAGCACGACTCGAGAGTCGAGTATCTCCAATTATCTGTAGCTCGGGGCAGGCCATTTTTAATATTGCACTCAAATTGTTTTTTTGTATTCTGTTATGTTACGGGCTGTCCACAGCAAGCACTACAACAATTGAACAATCATTGAACTCTGTCGTCTTTGTAGTTGTGTGTGCACTCTTCCATACACTTGAATTAGAACGATGTTTAAAACAATAACGTTATAGTTAAGACTAAGAGTGCTTGGTGTGGATAGCCCTTTATTGTATGTTAACATAGCGTTTTCTGTCATGTTTTCTTTAAGATTACTTGTAGTGAATCATCAGTGCTCTACTCTACTCTACAGTGCTCAACATAGAAATTGCTGATTTCCTCTTGTGATAGGAGTCAGGGTGAATGGTATTTTATTTTTCTTCTCTTGGGAATTGCCAGGAGGCCTTGATAGTTGGATGCTTTTATGCCACATAGAAGGTGGAAGCAATGAAGACTATTCATGAACATACATCATTATTAGAATTAAATGTACCCTTCAACAGTTACAGTTGAAGCAATTGCAGAAAATATTAGGTTTATTGTTGAATGTTCAAGCATGCTCTGATCAATGTGTACTTTACATGGAGAAAAAAAAATACTCTTAAAAAATAAACTTTTTCCAAAGATTAAATAAAAACATACCAATCTAACATTGAGATGCCCACTCTTCAGTTTACCGTTGGGATGAGTGAAGCTCATAATGTGTTTTTTTTAACCCTTTTTCGCCCCAATTTAGTTGTTATGCCTATAGGCTACAAAGGAAGGTTGGAGAAAATAGGAGAAAATGATAAGAGTTGTTCCAGTAACATATTGCTACTTTTTGCTATTGTTTAACTCAAATAAATGTTCATATGTTTTGAGAATTTTCCCAAAGTAGTTATGCTTAAGTTAATGTTTTTACAAAAAAAAATTATATAACCAAACATGACATTCTAGATTCCCCAAAGAAAAGCATGCATTTAATTCAATGAAACGGGGACAAAACATACATAACATCACTGGAAATAATAAATGGCATTTATTTTCGATGGAGTCATGTATTGTGTTGTGCTTGAAATGTAGGCCTACTGTGAAACTGCAAACGGTTAATTTTATTCAATTATTTCTCTACTTATCTTCCCTTTTGTGCAGTTTTTTTTTACTGCGCTAAATACATCAAATCTAAATGCTTCTACCACCAGGCGGCGGTGCTCTAGTCTGGATAAGAGCTTCTTGATAAATGGGTTAAAAAAAGAAGAAAGAAATGGGTTACCCGTAAGTTCAACCCCTTGCAGGGCAGCGGAAGTAAACAAACTAAACATGTCCAGTCCGAAGAACTGTTTGTGATGATGCGAACATAAAGAGAACCATTGCTAGTCTCCATAACAGTAACAGTCAGTCGATGTGATATTAGCCGCTTAACTAGATACCAAGATGAGTAAAATTCAAGGTCTTCGGATCCTTGTGGAGCAGTTTCTGTGTGCGACTGCTGATCAGATCGTGGACGCTGTTGAAAAGATGATCTCAGGCTACGAGGAAGAAATGTTCCAGTCCAAACTTGAGATCAGTCGACAACGCAAGATGCTCGATGCTTTTATACAGTCTGAGATCAGGTTAAATAGAACACCAGGTATGTGATACACATACAAATTATGTATGATTGATTGGTGCGTTTATAAAACACAGATCTGATCAACAGAATACCAGAGATGATTGCCTTAATCTAGCCTGCAGAATCAACTCAAGCAGCCTGCCTCTAATGTAAAACGCCCACTTCAAATCAAATGTTTATTCTGGTGAAATTCAGGATGATTGGTTTAGAAATGCATAATGATTTTTTAAATAAATCACTGAACTGATAGACAAACCTTGACTGAGCCCTGGAGCTAAAAAAAAAAAAAGATCACAGGCACAGCTGCCATGGTTACCAGTCAGGAGGAGACACTACGCATACATACAGATGTTGTAATTAGATATTGCTGAATGTTCTCTTCTCCTTTCCTGCTCCTCAGAGGAAGAACAGCTCAACCTCTCTGTGTGGGAAGAGGATCTCCTCACTGAGCGGCAGCAGGAGTGGAATTCCTGTGAAGTCTCTGTGAAGCATTTTCTGTCTGTGGCTGCTGATAGGATCATGGAAGCTGTTGAGAAGATGATCTCAGGCTACAAGGGAGAAATGCACCAGTCAAAACGAGAGATCAGTCGACAATGCAAGATGATCAATGTGCTTCTACAACCTGAGATCAGGTTAACTAAAATACCAGGTACAGGTATGTGTTCAAATGCATCTCATTGACGTGGTGACATAGATATGCCTTCCTGGGTAGCAGACTGATCATGGCAGTATTTAAACTTGTATCACTGTGTGTGTACTCACTGACCCAATAATTAATTGCTGCGACTTTGTGTTGGATATCGTCCTCTAGCTTCATATCCATTTGAAAGTTCACGCAGTAAATTAGTTTTAGTAATATCTCCACTTTTACACAACCTGCACAAGGACAACTTTCAGTGTGACAGGCTTGACACTTGATTGTTGGACAGAATAAATGAAAACTTCATTTTGGGAGCACAAACGTATGGGGCACACAATTAATAGGTGTGATTATTACAGTGGGCCCTGTGAGCAGTTATGGGTTTTACACATTGTAGTACATTGAAACATATGTACTGTAGAATGGGTGGGCTGGGGGTAAAACTGGTGACCATATGATTTCCATACATTCTCTTTTCAGTCATACTACTTCAAAGAAAATCTGTTCTGGATGGCAATGCTGACATCCTCCCACAATTCAGTCTAATGTCCCTCACCGCCAGCCGTAGACGAGCAGTCTTTTATTTTGAAGACCGCAAAATTCACCAAATAACAGGAAGCATATATGCCTCTAGCTAATTATGTGACCAGTGTAACTTTAAAAGTCATCAAAAGATGCATTAATAGTGTAACCGCGAGGTAGTGATGATTCAGTAATGAGCCCCTAACATCGATGTTCTGTTCGTTTACCTGTCGCCAGAAGCATTTACATTTCGGGAGTGACGCGGTACAAAGGCACAAATTACATCCGAATTTTGGATGGCAGAAGATCCACTCAAAAAGGAAAAAAATCTGAATATTATTCTCTCGCCTGATATCATTGAAGATGAGCTAGGATGTGTACAAACGTCATTGCAACCTGTCGGTTGGATTCCCTAGGACGTGTGGACACGTCGGATGGACGCTGAATGTTAACGTCTCCTTTTCTGCTCCTCAGATGAAATGGACAAAGTAGAAAGACCTCTACCTGTTCCTTCAGCTGAGCAGATGCCCATAGAGGCTCATGAAGAGGTCCCATCTCCAGGATTCTCTGATGCTGAAAACGAAGATGACAATGTCTGGAATGCTACTCAAGATGGAGACAGTGACAGAAGTGAAGAGTGGTTGACTGGTAATACACCACAGACGAAGAAAAAGAAAAGTATTATCTGCAAAGTATGTGGGAAATCTTTTCATTATGAAGGCTCATTTCTGAAACATTTGGAAAGTCACCCTAAAGATTACTGCGGGCTATGTGGGATGCACTTCAAGACAGAGGAGGATTTTGAACTTCACCTGAAAACTCACAAGCAGGTGAAAGTAGCAGTTTGTGATGTTTGTGGAAAATGCTTTTCCAAACGTTGCAATTTGGAGATGCACATGAGGATCCACACGGGAGAGAAGCCGTTCACATGTGAGGTGTGTGGTAAATCCTTCAACGTTCGCCAAAGTATGACAAAACACCTCACGATTCACACTGGGGAGAAGCCTTTCAGATGTGAGGTGTGTGGTAAATCATTCAGACTTGAAGACAATTTGACAAACCACCACCTGACCCACACTGGGGAGAAGCCATACGCATGCACCATCTGCAGTGGACATTTCATTAGGTACTCTACATTAAGAAAACACATGCGGACTCATTTAAAACACAAAAAAGGAACTGTAACCAGTACCACTCCTGTATATGACGATGGGGATGTTGATGCAGATGTGATCACAAAAGAGCAGCTGGTGAGAATCATATGTAAAGTGTGTGGGAAGGATTTTCACTCCAAAGTCTCATTGGTGAATCATCTGGAAAGTCACCCTAAAGATGACTGCGGTCTGTGTGGGACGCACTTTAATACTGAGGAAGGTTTTGAACTTCACCTGAAAACTCACAACGATGAGATTGCAAAGGTTTGTGATGTTTGTGGGAAATGCTTTGCCAAACCTTTCTATTTGGAAATACACATGAGAAGCCACACAGGAGAGAAGCGGTTCAAATGCACTGTGTGTGATAAAGCCTTCAGAAACCGCAGCAAACTGAATGATCACTTCAGGATCCACACTGAGGAGAAGCCATTCTCATGTACCACCTGCAGAAAATGCTTCAGGACCAATTCTAATTTAGGACAGCACATGAAGAGATGCAGGCTCATTTAAAGATGGAGTGCCGTGATTTTTGTATTTTTTCCAATTCTTCCTGTATTTATGATGTGACAATACTTCATTAGACCCCTTGGTGTGGTTATGTGAAATAATATCTTCCCTTTGTATTTAGGGTTTCTTCCTGGAAGCTGAAACCTTGACATTCAAAGGTGCCAATGAAATATGCAGTGATATAGTGACATCACATTTTCCGCATTTGACTGACACTGAACTTTGACGTACACCACGCCAAATCTCACATCTGGTCTTGAACTGTCGTTGGCTTTGTCTGCACCCGATGCACACTAGAACCAGTGTTGGAGAAGATGCAACAGTACTGAAGTAATAGTGACTGTGTTTACATGGACCCTACTATTCACTTAGAATCAGAATGACTGCTCTATATTGATTAAAATGCCACATGTGAATATTCCAATCCAGTCTTCAGAAGTAATTTTCATTCTAGTTTATTAAAGGGGGTGGTATAAACGTTTTGATATTTAGAACAGGAAAATGTCAATCTCATTTGCATCCGAGCATAGGCATGCTGCCTGTGATTGGCCTACCGACATTGCCCGTCTTGACTGTTCTCCGAGACGCGAGGTTACTCCGTGGTGAGAATGAGAAATAAATAATACAAGAGAATGCTCACCATTGGCGTTATCCCATTGAGATAGAATGAGCACTTCCGCATTCCATTCTTATAATGGGAGTCAACGCTAGTGTAGTAGCCGGGGAGCCACAGGTCCAAAAGCTCAACGGTTAAGGATTAACCTGTGATGTCATGACATACTTTTTATTTGTGTTTTTTCTATTCACTTGGTCATTAAGGTCCACAGAATGAGAGGTCCGATAACTCAAACCCTAACCTCCCACGGGGCAGCACACCTAAACCTAACGTTAACCCTCTCCCAACCCTTAACGCACCCCTCACCAACCTTAATCCGGTTGTTTTAACGCACCCCTCACCTACCTTAATCCGGTCGTTTTAACGCACCCCTCACCAACCTTAATCCGGTCGGACCAATGCTATGTCTAACCAAAGTATGCCTCCCCTGCCGGAAACATTGCGACAAAAGTTACGGCCATTTTTGTATACCACACCATAGACAAATAATAAGGCAACATTTCATCATACTTTAGCATGTGACATGTCAAACTAGGGGGTTTTCATGTTTCTGAATCCATTCCAAGCATTAGTTTTGCACTAAAAACACTCCTTGGCCTAAAAACAGCGATAGCCGTCATCACAAATGTGACGATCAGCACATTTGGGCAGTGGATATGGCCGAATTGAGGCCAAGGTTTATGAATTTATTAATTTAGCCAGCTGTTAGTTTGTGGGAACTGCTTTGCCAATCCTAGCGGTTTGGAGATACACAAGAGGATCCAGACAGGAGAGAAGCCGTTCAATTGCAATGAATGTGGTAAATCCTTCAACCAATACCAAAATATGACAAGACCCCTCATGAATCATGATCCAGTCCACACTGGGGAGAAGCCATACTCCTGCACAAAATGCTTCAATGACTACTCTACATTAAAACGACACAAAGACTAATTTACCTTTCCAGTCAAAAAGGAAAAGAGATGAGGTTCTCGTATAAGCCACTTCTTACCTCACCGAAATATCATTCATATGTACTGTAGTGCAAAATCAAATAATCAATTAAATTGAGAGCGTTGTCTCTCTCAGAAAGATAATGAAGGCTTGTACGCCGAAACGTGTTCGTTGTTCTGCTGCTCTGCGGCATAGGCTACCATGCCAACTGATTAAAATAATTATTAAAAGTGCCTTAAAACGAGAGTTCCTACATACATTACAGGGGAGTGAATGTTTTGATAACAGGTTATTGAGTGAAAAGTTGTTTTGCAGAAGAATGGATTCAACTGGAAAGAGGCAGATCAAATGGAAGTAGCATAGGACGGTTGGATAAAATTGTGCTCACATTGCCGATGCCCCCACACACTGCCCCTTCAAAATACATTATTCAAAAAACAGAAGTTCTTCTTTGCCTCATATATAGGCTACCGCCGGTATATATATCATGACAAAGCGTGGAGTGGAGGGGCACAATTAACACAACAGGGTGGTGGTACAACAAGAACAGGAGGGAAAAAGCATTTATTATTGTGAATTTGTGATGAAAGTCTGAGAATCAAGATGATAAGTACTGGAAGCAGCTAGGTTGGATATTCTTAAATGTTGTGCACATCACTGACAGTGTGGATTGTGTTCTGAGGGACGAATGCACATCAACCAATACTCAGACCATGAGTTGGGAATGAAATCACTTGTTTGGGTTGACAGACACTTCTATAAATAGTTTAAGTTTGCACAGGACAGGGTAGCAGGCCGAATGAAGACAACAGTAGGTGGCGGTAATGCACAAATATGTTTGCTAACGGCCAATAAACACGAAAGAATAAGAGCAATAAACCCCAATAGAGAAGAAGGACAACGGATGTAAACAGACACTCGTGTAGTTTATTGTGACCAGAACATGGTTTATGGTCAACAGGGAGTCAGTGCGGTCATAACCGTTTGATGACTAGATAACAAGATGAGTAAAATTCAAGGTCTTCGGGTCCTTGTGAAGCAGTTTCTGTCTGCGGCTGCTGATGAGATCGTGGAAGCTGTTGAAAAAATAATTGCCGGCTACGAGGAAGAAATGCACCAGTACAAACGAGAGATCAGGTCAAATATATTATCGGGTATGCATATGATTATCATAGGCTACTTACTAAAATCGGGGTCATGCCTATCCATGATCAAATTAAATAGAACATCAGATCTGATATGTGCATTGTTTAACATTTTGATCTCCAAGATGACTCCATATGCGCGAGCAACCTATAGATTAAGGTTAAATTCCCCATTTATGAATTGAACAGAACAGTCCCATCTAGTTGTATTACTCGACGATAAACTCACCAATATTGCACCATGCATATATATGGACAGCTTTTAATGGTTTATCCATATTGCCTGTAATTATATATGGTGGGTCTTTCCACAGTTCCATTTCTATGCCCACTGGATGTGTGCTCACCTCTGCAACATCCAGAGTGAGACTGACCCTCCTGATCTCTACTCCTATGAGCACTCATCCTGGGCATGGAAGTGGAACTGTGGAATAACATCATTAACAAATCATGATATATTACACTTCGTTAGTCATAGTGAGTGAGTGAGTGACTTCAGCAATAGTTAATGGTGAGGTCGAGGAATTAATGATGATGTCATGGTAAATTCATTATGAATTAATGTATGAGTGCATGCTCAAGTAATGTTTGACAAGTTTTCAAATCATTTCTGTTCTCTTCTCCTTTTCTGCTCCTCAGAGGATGCAAAGCTCAACCTCTCTGTGTGGGAGGAGGATCTCCTCACTGAGCAGCAGCAGGAGTGGAATTCCAGTCCGAGGCAGAAGAACCCTGAGTCCCTGCAGACTGAGAGGAGCCACAATGAACCTTTGAGCATCAGCCAGGACAGAAGACCAGAGGACGACACCATCCATGACATATTCACTCCTCAGTGTGAGAAAAATGAACATGAAATAATATACAAAGTAGAGGAGGAACCTCTACCTGTCACTTCAGCTGAGCAGATGCCAATAGAGACTGATGAAGAGGTCCCATCTCCAGGATTCTCTGAGGCTGAAAACGGAATTGACGATGACTGGAATGCTACTCAAGATGGAGACGGTGACAGAAGTAAAGAGTGGACGCCAAGCGGACAACATCGTACACTGACTGGTAAGACACCACGGACAAAGAAAAAGCTAAAATCCTGTATCATCTGCAAAGTATGTGAGAAATCTTTTTACTCCGAACTCTCATTGGTGAAACATATGGAAGTTCACCCTAAAGATGTCTGCGGGCTGTGTGGAATGCACTTCATGACAGAGGAGGATTTTAAACTTCACCTGAAAACTCACCTGAATGTGAAAGCAAAGGTTTGTGATGTTTGTGGGAAATGCTTTGCCAACAATGCAGGCTTGAAGGAACACATGAGGAGCCACACAGGAGTGAAGCCGTTCAGATGCGAGGAGTGTGGTAGATACTTCAGCCGATACCAAAATATGACAAGACACCTCCGGCTCCACACTGGGGAGAAGTCCTACTCTTGCAACAGCTGCAGTAAATGCTTCAGTAGTTATTATTTATTAAAACAACACATGGTGGATCACATTGTAACGTCCAGGATTCTAACCCAGGTCTCCCACATGGAAAGCCAGCATCTTAATGACTAGTCAAAATGGGAATTCTCCTTTGGCCAGTGGGGATATTAGGCTTGTTGTCATCAGGCTCTGAGACATTCTGCTGCAACATGATGGTGGCAAACTGAGCACATCGTTTTGGCCAGAGCTCCGTGCCACTCACTCCTAATTTTCAGTTTTTCCAACTTATTCTATATGGTTCCTTAAAAATAATAAAGCATCTGAAAAAAGACAAAAGAACGAAACAGTGTGTGAAATATGTGTCAAGTTTGTAGAATCGGATTCAGGTATTAATCTGGTAAACTAGTAAATGTGATCAGTGGAGAGCAGACCTCCACCAAGAAGTCAGCTTGATCATAGTGTTACAGTGCCATGCAAAGTTTCAAATACATTTTTATGTGATATTAGACTATAATAAAAATGCTGCGTTCACACGGGCCGACACAAAGATACAGTGTGCCATTCATTTTCAGTGGAAGCCAGCAACCTGAAGATACAAAGACACATCAGACGTTTGTAGCTGCTGTGAAATCTACAACAGCTACAAAGCTACAAAAACGTTGAGCTGGTTTCAACTTCAGCTACAAAACTGCACATACAGTGTGTAGTTTTGTATCTTTTGTGTGAACGAGACTAGTATAATTCTCATTGTTTCTTTTGTTGTTTTTTTATTCTAATCCCACGATTTTGCAACGCCCAACACCCAGGGAGTTGGCAGCTCTGTACCTGCAACGATGACACCCCACATGGCCCCTTACAAATACATTACAGAAACCTGAAGTGTGTATGTGACCGGTGGAGGTCGACCACCAAACCGCATTGTCCCATGACAAAATACTTTCTCAATGTGTCGTGGCACTACATGAATCTGTTAGGATTCTGTGACAGGCCATGCCACATTTTGGCCACGTGGTGTGAAAAGTAAATGCATTCTTTGTTAACTCATGACAAACTTTAACACCAAATGCAAAATCTGTTCCTAACATTTGTAGATAAGATGTGCTACTAACAGACCGATAAATGGATTGGGGTGAAAACATAAACCCTGTTCTCCCAATGGTAGTGACATTGGTCAAAAACGGTTTGCAACTGTTTTACATGCAGGGTCAGGAGACATTAAGTAGTTAATTTGTTTTTAATTTAGTAATTTAGTTTCTATTTCCAATTTTGTGTAATGCAGTTAATATAGTCGCTTGCCTTTTAATTTTTTTTTGTTTCATGGACATAAGAACTGATTCTTATATCCATGAAACAGATTGACTAGAATCTAGTCAATCTAGTCAGCTAAAAACGTCCATATAAGTCATGACAAATGTGATGAGGTCAACACATTTTGGGCACATTTGGGCAAGTGGCTATGGCTGCTTTCAGCCCAAGGAGTGTATTTTGTGCAAAACTAATGCTTTGGGCCCAGGCCGTAGCGTAACGGTCTGGGCACCGGACTGGTAATCCAGTCGCAGTGTGCCGCGGGTTCGACTCCCGGACCCGACACGGCCTTTACTGCATGTCATCCCCCCATCTCTCTCCCGTTTCCTGTCAGCCTACTGTCTGTCCCTTCAAAAATCAATAAAAGGCGTAAGCCGCAAAAAAATATCTTAAAAAAAAAAAAAACTAATGCTTTGAATGGATTCAGAATCATGAAAACCCCCTAGTTTGACATGTCAAATGCTACTTAAAGCAAAAGGAAAATTTGACATTTTGTTAATGGCCATAGGATGTTAATGGTAGTCACAAGAAACCCCAAAATAATTGCCAAATAGCCGGTCAGTAAGTGGATTCATGAATGTAATATAGACAATATTTTAGGCCGATAAAAAATACTATATACAAAATTTCCCACTTTAAACAAAAGCTATAACAAAATACATACATAAATGGATGCACCTGGGACGTATCCTCAGTGATGTATCCCAAGGTCATCGGGGTTTCGGGTCTCGCAACATCATACCCCTCACTCAGGTGACCCAGCCGGGAGTGATCAAGTCCCGACTTACGTCCCAGTAGCTACCCTCGATAAGTCCCATTAGGGAAAAACCAGGGCCACACAATCCGTTCCTCCTGAACTACTCTGCCGGGACTGGGAGGTACCATTCTGGCACATGGAAGGACTAGGCTCTGTGGGTTGACACCTGTCCGGGCCCCTCCTACGTCTCACCAGGTCCACTCCTGCTCTCACCAGGTCAGGCCCAGTGCGTTGCACCAGACTCCCAGCACCAGGCACTTTATTCAGGAATGGTGGATTCTCAAGCCGCAACGGTTCCGCAGGCCTTGCCCTTGGTGGTGCCGCAGGCTCCGCTTGAGGCTTGCATGGCCCTCCTAAAGGCCTCACCGTGGGTTTGTTGGGCTTCTTCCTCACGGAAGACACAGGCTGGGGGCGCTAACCCATACTGCTCCCGGGTGCCGTATAATTTCCGGCTGCCACCCGTCTCTCCGGTGGTCACCAGACTATTCCTGGTTGTCAACTTGTCACTTAGTCTATTCCTATGAGTCACTATAAATAGAAGAACTATAACAAAATACATACATAAATGGATGCACCTGGGACGTATCCTCATTGATGTATCCCAAGGTCATCAGGGTTTCGGGTCTCGCAACATCATACCCCTCACTCAGGTGACCCAGCCGGGAGTGATCAAGTCCCGACTTACAAAGAAGCCTGTCGGCTGCCGGACTAGAGTGGCAGCAACACAGTAACACTGTTAGTTTTAGTGCTCTCATCATTATTGAATATGCAGGTTCATGGTGCATACTACTATAACACTTTGCATTCAGTAAATTGTATATTTACTATGAGAAAGGGGTGGCGGTTTTAGGCCTAAGGTACCACCAGGGCATTACTTGCTCCTAGTGTTCTGAGGGAAGAATGCACTTCAAGACTCGACCATGATGAGTTTGGAATGAAATTACTGGGTGGACTCAGACACTGGACAGTAGGCGAATGAAGAGAACAGTAGGTGGCGGTAATGCACAAATATGTTTGCCAACCGCCAATAAACCCCAATAGAAGTCAGTAGAAGGATAACGGATGTAAACATAAACAGTCCCCGCACTCACTCGTGTAGTTTATCGTGACCAGAACAAGATCATTATTTATATGGTTATAACTCAACAGTCAATGTTATCATAACCGTTCGACTAGGTAGCAAAATGAGTCAAATTCGAGGTCTTCGGGTCCTTGTGAAGCAGTTTCTGTCTGCGGCTGCTGATGAGATCATGGAAGCTGTTGAAAAGATAATCGCAGGCTACGAGGAAGAAATGTTCCAGTACAGGTCAAATAGATTATCAGGTATGCATAAAACCATCAAGTTAAATAGCACATCAGATCAGATATATGCATGTGTGTGCAATGTATCTAATCTGATTAACATAACAGGAGCCCTCACAAGGTTTATTCGACTATGCATGCATCTCATAATGGTACCACACCTCAAAGGCCCTAAGAACAAAGCTCCAGACATCGCAAAACAAACTGGTCATTTTTTTCTGGTCACTGCTCATTTTGATTGGAATGGGCAGCTTGTGGTTGACGACAGAGTACAGCAACTTGCAATGGGCCTGGTTACCCATCTACTGTATCAGTATAGTGTATATGTCATAATACTTCCTTAATGTCAACAAAGTCCACGACCCCGATCACAACACCAGAGGGAGTTCAACAAAAAACATCAGATTCGGCTCAAACAAAGGGTTAAATTAATTTAGCTCCTAGGCCATTAAAATGTAAAACGCCCTACCAACAACAACAACCATCCATCCATCTTCAACCGCTTATCCATAGTCGGGTCACGGGGGCAACAGCTCCACCAGAGAGATCCAGACTTCCCTCACCAGAGGCTAGAGCAACATTAGTAACTTAATTCTGGGGGATCCCGACTCTTCCCGAGGCGATCCAAATTCAGTGTGGAGATATAATCCCTCCATCTGATCCTTGGTCTGCCCTGGGGTCTCCTTCCAGTGGGACGTGCATCGAGGACCTCCCTAGGGAGACGCTCGAGACTGGCATACTTTGATGCTCGAACCACCTAAGATGCTCAAACCACCTAAGGTGGCTGGCCTTAATTGCCTTCTGGATCAGCTCTCTTTATCATAACAATAACAGTGCGGTACAGCGACTGCAATACCGCCCCTGTCGCTCCGATTCTCCGGCTGATCTCCTTCTCCATCCTTCCCTCACTCGTGAACAAGACCCAGAGATACTTAAACTCCTTCACCTGGGGCAATGTCTAATTCCCTACTTGGAGTGCACAATCAATCACATCGGTTTCCTGCTGAGAACCATGGCCTCGGATTTGGAGATGGCGATCCTCATCCCAGTCGCCGTACACGCTACTGTGAACCGGTCCAGTGAGAGCTGAAGGTCTCGGATGATGGTGCCATCAGGACCTGTACTTTCCTTGAACTGTACCTATTCTGCAAACTGTTAATAAAAAAATCAGTCACTCAGTCAATCAATCACATTAAGATCACCATATCCGCAAGGCGCAAACAACATGAAATTCTCCATTTATGAAACAAAACAGTCCCATCTCTTTTGTATATTACGCAATGATAAACTCACCAATATTGCACCATACGGACAGCTGTCCAAGTGTCCATATTGTCTTTGTCAGCTTTGAAAATAATAATAATCACATTCACAATCCTCCATCCTACCATATAGAGCAACGTTCGTTCAACTTTGACCACTCTGTCACATGGAACTTTTTTGAGCTATTAGTGTAGATTTTCGTCTTACACAAATATTAAATTCCCATTGACAATGAATGGAGAATTTACGTCATATGTGGACGTGCAAATCGGTATTTTTGTCCTACACAGATTAAATTCCCATTGACAATGAATGGAGAATTTAACTTCATGTGGACGAGCTAATCGGTATCTTCGTCCTACACTTCGTCCTCATTGACAATGAATGGGGAACCTATGCTGCATGTAACCTGGAGAATGTTACGTCATATGTGGACGAGCAAACCAACATGTTATGCCCCTCACTTCACACAGGTGTGATTTGTCAGTATCACCATGCCAGCAGCAGCACAACACCATAGTTCCATGTGACAGGGGGGTCAAAGTTGAACGAAAGTTGCTCTACATGGTAGAAATAGGTCAACAATACAAATTGTGCTAGTTTTGTAAATTAATTCATTTTTAATGAGTGCCTGTGCCCCTCACCAAATGACCGGAACCACTTAATATTCTATACACCAAAACCAGACAAGAACTCCCACCACAGGACTCACGCAATCAATTAATACATTTGCAACCACTATATTAATGCCAAGTATTTTCTACAGCTAATGTTCTCTTTTCCTTTCCTGCTCCTCAGATGAAGCACAGCGCAACCTCTCTGTCTGGGAGAAGGATTTCCTAACTGAGCAGCAGCAGGAGTGGAATTCCAGTCCAAGGCAGAAGAACCCACAGTCACTGCAGACTGAGAGGAGCCACAATGAACCTTTGAGCAGCAGCCAGGACAGAAGACCAGAGGACGACACAATCCATGACATATTCACTTCTCATTGTGAGAAAAATGAACATGAAATATACAAAGTAGAGGAAGAACCTCTACCTGTCACTTCAGCTGAGCAGATGATCATAGTGACTGATGAAGAGGTCCCATCTCCAGGATTCTCTGAGGCTGAAAATGGAATTAACGATGACTGGAATGCTACTCAAGATGGAGACGGTGACAGAAGTGAAGAGTGGACGCCAAGCGGACAACATCGTACACTGACTGGTTCACCACAGGCGAAGAAAAAGCTAAAATCCTGTATCATCTGCAAAGTGTGTCAGAAATCCTTTTACTCCGAACTCTTATTGGTAGAACATCTGGAAATTCACCCTAAAGATGTCTGTGGGCTGTGTGGGATGATGCACTTTAAGACAGAGGACGATTTTAAACTTCACCTGAAAACTCACCTGAAAGCAAAGGTTTGTGATGTTTGTGGGAAATGCTTTGCCAGGCCTAGCTATTTGAAGGAACACATGAGGAGCCACACGGGAGTGAAGCCGTTCAGATGCAAGGAGTGTGGTAGATACTTTAGCCGACACCAAAATATGACAAGACACCTCAGGATCCACACTGGGGAGAAATCATAATCTTGCAACACCTGCAGTAAATGCTTCAGTAGTTATTATTTTCTTAAAACAACACATGGTGGATCACATTGTAACATCCAGGATTCTAACCTGGGATAACATGATGGTGGCAAACTGAGCACATTGTTTTGGCCATCGTTTCTTTACACAAATTCTCTTTTGGGGGTTCCTGGCACAACACATTTTCAGATGGGGGTCCGCAAACAAATATATATCATGTTGGGGATCCTTGACACGAATATGTTTGAGAACTACTGATTTAGAAGCCATTTGTAGATTTGGTTTCAGATATTAATGGGTTATACTAGTAAATGCGCTCAGTGGAGAGCAGACCTCCACCAAGAAAACCGCTTGTGCATAGAGTGTTAAGGTGCCATGCAAAGTTTGTTTTCATTTCATGTAATTTGTTTTTCATTTCATCATGCTTTGAAATACAACTTTGCACATGCCTCCCAGTCTTCAACCAGCCAAGATTGTCACATGTCTCCCCCTTCTCTGCTCCCTCCATTGGCTCCATACTGCCCACACAGAGTACAAAACATTGATGTTGGCCTACAAAGCAACCAAAGGTATATGGCATCCCTGTATCTTCAAAGTCTGATCCCACCCCTGCTCACTCAGTCAGCTAACACAGAGAAGCTGGTAGAACCTTCATTAAAACTTCTGGGACAACACTCCACGCGTCCCAGACTCTCCCTTCTGGCCCCCACTATGGAAAAAGCTCGTTTAGAACTGCAGACTCACTCCCGAGTCCCAATCTCCCTCTGTAGTCTGAAGACACTCACCTCTTCAGACTCCACCTTAGCCCGCGTAGCACTTGACGAGCCTCAACGACCTTGCAGACGTCTGCAAAGGCTAAAATATGCTTTTGTTTTTTGTAGACATAGCATTGATTGTATAGTGTATATATACTTTCATTGTACAGATACTGTTAGACGGATGTTAGGTTCTTGGTTTACTTTTGACCCTAGTGATGTATTAAAATAAATCCTTGTTGTTCTGAGCGTCTGCTAAATGCCTAAATTGTATAAATTGACTATAATAGAAATGTTTGATTAATTCGCTATTTGTGAAAAGTGTTAGACTGGTATAATTCTCATTTGTAAAATGGAAATGGTTGTGGCCCATGATGTCAACCAACAAGTTAGTGGTTTCAAGTCAAGCCCAGAGGCATAACAAGTTCCCATTCTGAAACGTCATGAAAAGATGGAAGTGGTCTTGGCCCGGGGGTCCACCAGGAGTTGGCAGCTCTGAGCCGAGTACGATGACACTCCAGTCCACATGGTCCCTTAAAAATACATTACAGAAAGTGTGTGTGTGTGTGTGTGTGTGTGGTGGAGGACGTGCTTAAAACAGTTTAAGTGCCATAAACGTCAAGACCTCTAATTGGCAATAAAGTACCGGATGCCATGGACGACAAGACGTCTTCCCTTGGGAAAGATATTATTTTTTTAATTCTTAAAAAAAAAATCCTCTAATCTGGTGTACACTGTACAGGTGATGACATGCACATTACATGCATAATAGAATTACAAATTATTTCTTTCTTTATAATGGGCACCACCAGGTGGCACTTTTAATTGTCCCATGACAAAATAATTTCTCAATGTTTTGTGGCGTTACAGGAATGATCCGTTGGAATTTTGACCCCCTTTCCACCGGTTGGTTCCCAATGAGCCAGAGCTCTAAAATTGGTGGGAAAAACTAGACCTATATTAAATTGTTCATAGGATCAATACAAGTAAATTAATACATGATAACCAGTCCACAGTAGTAGCTTTTTCATATATTTTCGATTTTTGTAATACAATAAATCATTGTGTGTGTAAGTACTCAACTTTGGAAGTTTCATGGTGATAACAATCTAATATAGGTAATATAATATTATATAGGTTTTGCACACTCAATTCATAATTAACGTTCCAATTTTGGAATTCTGGCTCATGGACTAAAAACCAAAAAGAACTGAACCGGTTCCCATTGGGAACCAACCGGTGGAAAATGGGCCATGGTGTAAAAAGTAAATGAGTTCTTCCTTACCTCATGACAAACCTTGAACCTAAGTTCAATTTAAGAGATTTCACTACACAGAATGAATGAATGCAACAATTCTGTATGCAGAAAATAAATACAAATAATGAATTAATTTAACATTAACATATGAAGATGTTTTTGACAAGTCATGTACACCTGTACCCAACAACTGGTCACTGGACTGTGAAATCTGATGATGCTATGAAGTGGGAGTTTCTCCAACCTGTATTTCCTGTGTAACCTCAATGAGTATTCTCATAGAATAAACCCCCACATTGATTTTCGATGGTGTTTTCTCCTCTAATTTGGCTTCTGCATTCTTCATTTTCACTATTTAAAATTTCGTCTTTACTTGCAATATTGTTTTTTGATATATCTGTGGGGATTTGTAAAGTGCATGTAGGGGAGACGGGGGTAATGTGAGACACTTTTTACATTTGCTCCCCTGTAGGCGAGCTAAAATGATATATCAGTCAAATTGACATATTTCCCATTCATTTGGGATGTTTCCTAAAAATGGAAATGATTAGAATGAATCCAAGACAAAGGGCAGTGAACATATGATTGTTTTAAAAAAAAGTGGTCAGGTGTCTCACTTTACCCCAGGGCTGGGGTAAAGTGAGACAGACCATCAAAATCAATGGGGTAAAGTGAACCACTTATTCTTTTCACTTTAAAACTACCATAAAAACACTTGTTTTAACAGTTAGAACACTGACAGCTAGCTTGACAACCACACATTCCAAAACTAATGTCAGAGTAGTAACAGAATCATGGGAATTGGTCATTAACCACATTTTCTTTCTAAACACTTGAAAGTAAGTCTGAACAGAATCAAAGACAACATTCTGTAATTCAAAATGTTTTAATTAACATTCAAATGATTAGAACACAACACACACGCACACAATTCACATCTCTACAAAAAGCAACACTTGCTAAAAGAGATAAACGTTTCTCTCGGTCGAAGTTTCCCCCCATTTAACCCATTAAGACCGGGAATGTATCTGTGTCACTTTAGCATAGTAGACAGCAATTGGGTTCGGAACACTTGACCCTTAGAGCAGGCTAGTAGGGGCTCAGCACCACCAGAACCAGCTAGAACAGCTACAGCTACAACTAGGCCTACTCTACATTCCAGCCAAGGTTACACATTGTAAATACATCAACGATGTGATTATAATCCATTTCTAATGGATGAAGCCTTGGCCTGGAAGAGAGGTTATCAGGTGGTCTCCAAACGTCTTAGAGTGTTTCAACCCTCAACAACTACACTCTCCAGTTGGCGGGTCAGCAGTGATTTGGCCAAGTCACTGCCCCTCTCCTCCAGGCCCCCAGCTATAGACAAATCTGTGGAGGGGCGCCCCGGGCGCAGCCATCACCGAGGTGAAACCAGCTATAGCATTGGCCACACCCGGCCAACAGGGAACGCAGTGACCTGCTGGCCAGGTGCAGCAAACCAGTGCTGACCACACCCCAGCGACCAGCTCGCCCAGGGAACCCCCCGAAGATCCGCCCACTGTCCTTTCTGTCATGCCTGAACCAACAGGAGGCTCCCTCGGCCTTGTGTGTTCTTGGGGGACTGCAGGCACTGAGGTCTCTAGGACTATGGTTTGCCTCATGCCTAGGGTTCTCCTACATCTCACCAGACTGTTCGTCTGTGCGGTGTGCATGTGTCCATCCTTGTCCTGTGTCCACACTTAGCCTTACTCTGGTGTATTTGAGTCAAAGAAGCCTTCTCTGAGTCGGTGTCACTGGCATTGTTGTTGTCGTTGAATCTGTCCTATCGAGTCTCCCTTCCTCCCCTCCTCTCGGGAGACTCTGGGGGTATTGCTTATTTGTACGTTCTGTAGCTTGCTTGGTGCCCTCTTGCGAGTGCTGCGACAGGGGTTGCTGGCCCCTGTTACCCCGCCAGTCTTTCCTGGAGGTCAGCTGTCTCTCCAGCGTCACTGACCTTCCTCGGTTGCCATCCAGACTTTCCTGGAGGTGAGGATTTGCTCTCTCTGTGTGGTTCCTCCACGCTGTTTAGGTTGTGGCAGCTTCTTCGCCACATCACATTTCAGAACATGTGCCACATCGTTTTCCTTTATAGCAAATGTGGGTCTCTCCCATGCTTTCGTGTTTCCCAGGATTCTTCTGATAATTTGTGCAATTGTGCATATATTTCTGGTGAATTATCTTCTTTTCTGCCTTGCTCTCAGCTGCTGCCTTCTCCATCTCTACAAGGGCGGTTCCACCCCAGGTTGTCTTTCTGGTGTATCTTGGCATTTTCTACAATGTTTATGACATAGAAAATAAAACATATGCAATGTAATATTAGATTAAAATATGTTTAAAACTGAACTTAACTTGTGCCTCATGGTGGGGTCATGTGAGACAGTGTCTCGCTTTACCCCAGAGCATTTGTCTCACTTTACCCCACACCCACATTTTGGTAAACAGGACCTCTTTTAGCAATACAGGCTAATATTCAGCTAGCAGCAATCTCATGGATGTATATGATGGTAGTTCATCAACGTGTATGATTTAAGTTTTTCTACCTGAATTAATTTGCTTTGACACAACAGCTGATTATGTTGACGACAAGAAAATTCACTTTTACATGCAAAAAACATATTTTTGTGAAAAAAACATGCTTACCACAGCACAATAAGGTCCTCTCCTCCATGGCAGGTAGGAAATGGGAGGGGCTTCAACATATAATGGTCACATGACACAAATGTCTTGTGGTCATGTGATACAGGGGGTGTCTCACATTACCCAGTGTCTCACATTACCCCCGTCTCCCCTATACATTTTTAATTTATTTAAAATAAGTTATGTAGTTCCTCAAACAAACTGCGGATGGAAGCAACACGCTGTTAGTTCTTGGTGCTCAATCTGGTACAACACTGGATTCAGTGAGTAATAGAGTATAGTACATTTACTGAATGCAAGAGAAAGTCTGGAACTGTTGTATCAAACAATTGACTGAGAGGAGGCGTTTGACACAATAAGCAGGATATAAGTTTTGTAAAAGACAAAGTGGTTGTCAGTTTTTCCACGGAGAGAGGGTGGCATTTTAAAATTGCTATAGAATTCGTCTTAATGGCTTAATTTGCTCTCTTGGGGGTATTGTGTATCACAGGCAGCACGCATGGTCGGTGTTTCGCTGTCCATTGGCGGTGGTGCTGAACCATTTACTAATCGATGTATGACGGCGACGTGCTTGTTCTGCCAACCCGTTTTCTTTTTTCTTCAGGTCCAGAACAAACTTGTTTTGCGAATTATGATAGTCTGTCACCTAGTCTACACTCGTGCATTTTAGATCAACTTGTTAGTTGTTACCGACCCGTACTGCGCTCTGACTCCTGCAGCTGGCAACATTTATACCGCCTGGGGCTTTCCTTTTATTTTTTACGGCTACAAATAAGAGCTTCTACTGAATGTATTTTGCGCAACATACTTTACCTGGAAGTACAACGCCAGGACAGCGGAAGTATAAACAGAGACTCGCCCAGTGTAGTTTTACATCACTAGAAGCGTTTGTGAACAGAATCAGAGAATCGTTGCTTTATTTAACAGTCAGTGTGATTAGAGCCGTTTAACTAGATACCACGATGAGTAAAACTAAAGGTATTCGGGTCCTTGTGAAGCAGTTTCTGTCTGCGGCTGCTGATGAGATCTTGGAAGCTGTTGAAAAGATGATCTCAGGCTACGAGGAAGAAATGTTGCAGTCTAAACGAGAGATCAGTCGACAACGCAAGCTGCTCGATGCGCTTATAAAACCTGATATCAGATTAAATAGAATAAGAGGTATGTGATACACAATGTTATAATCTGATCGATGTTCTCATAAAATCACTGTGCTCATATAGGTGGCACGTGTGTGTTAGCCCTATAGTCCAGTGCGTTGAGACTCGTTAACGCACTGGAGGTGTGTGTGTGTGTGTGTGTGTGTGTGTGTGTGTGCGTGCGTGCGTGTGTCTGCCTATATAACCAACACAACACAGTCAGCCTAATGTAAAACGCCCTGTTCAGATCAAACGTTTGTTGGAATTCAGCCAGGATGATGTGACAGTGACATTGACGATTACAACATTATGTGTCTAATGTTCTACAATGATGTATTAAGTTAACAAGTCAACGATCATGTAACCTCATCATCTATTCTACAGCAGTCCCCTGTGAGGCCAGGGATTTTTATCCTGACACGGAAATGCCTGATCATGAACCAAAACTCTCAGCCTATTTTTATTTATTTTATTTGACCTCCAATCTAAGAAAAGTATTTAGTGATTTATTCTGATAAGGTCTGTCATTTGGGTCCAGAATTACTTTGCATTGCAGATAGGACAGAAGTGACAACCAGTGGTGTAAAGTCCATTTACTCAAGTACAGTACCTTAAGTACAATTGTGTAGGGATGGACCGATCCCGATTGCTTTTCCTCATGATAGGCCGATACCGATAACGAACTTGGCAAATTTCAATATTTCCAAATCTTTTATATGTCAAAACACACGCCAAAACTGTTCCTGTGTGTGGGGAGGAAGGGGAGAATGTTTTTTCAAAGATTACAAATTATATTATACTATATGACTGATTGACATTTATACCACTTAAATGGTGTAAAAGATTCCAGATAGGGTAAATTGCCGAACACTGATCGGAGTGAATATCAGCCGATCACTGATCGGAGTATCTCTACAATCTACAAGCTCAAAAGATTGTTGTATACATTTTGAACTTTTTGGACATTCTGCATATTATGACTTATGAGTACTTGATGCCAATTCTTTTGTACACCTTTAGTTACTAAAGTAAATTCTGAATACCATACTTTTACATACTAAAAGTATGGAGTATGTCTACATTGTGGTGTTGGTACCTTTACAAAAAGTAAAACAAATTCTTCCACCACTATAAGACAACAGTGACACACACAGTGACCAAAATAGCCATTCTGGTTAACACAATCAGCGCCGGGATTTCTTTCAATATAGAAGCTTGGGGTGCCGGGAAGATATGGCTGCTTTTACTCTTTATGCCCCCCCCCCCCCCCCCCCCCCCCCACCAATGTGCTATTCTAATGTAGCATTATGAGTTTTTGATGAGTGGTAAAAGTTGTGGCTCTGTGTGTAGGTATGTGTGTGTGTGGGTGAGTGAGTGCATGCGTACCTCGATCCTAACAACAGAGACCTTTTTAGAACCTCAACATATAGGAACACACACACACTCACACACACACACACACACACACACACACACACACACACACACACACACAGCCTGTCGCTAAAAATCGACTTTGTTTTAATATTGCTACTTGATCCAAGTGATTTTACATTAGCTATATTTTATGTATTCTGACTCACCTTCTTTTCTATTTTATATTCTAATAAAAAATTATTGCGCCGACTTTGTTTTAATATTGCTACTTGATCCAAGTGATTTTACATTAGCTATATTTTATGTATTCTGACTCACCTTCTTTTCTATTTTATATTCTAATAAAAAATTATTGCGCCAAAATGACTTTAGCCCACTTGTAAATGTGATGTTACAAGAAAGATTGATTGACACGGATGTTGTTCCCTTCTCCTTTCCTGCTTCTCAGACGAACCACAGCTCATGCTCTGGGAAGAAATCTTCGCTGAGCAGCAGCAGGAGTGGAATTCCAGTCCGAAGCAGAAGAATCCAGAGTCACTGCCGACTGAGAGGAGCCATAAGGAACCTTTGAGCAGCAGCAAGGACAGAAGACCAGAGGACGACACCATCCATGACACATTCACTCCTCAGTGTGAGGAAAATGAACATGAAATAGACAAAGTAGAGGAAGAACCTCTACCTGTCACTTCAGCTGAGCAGATGATCATAGAGGCTGATGAAGAGGTCCCATCTCCAAGATTCTCCGAGGCTGAGACCAAAAATGGAGATGACGACGAGGATTGGAGGCTGAGCGATACTACTACTCAAGACGAAGACAGTGACAGAGATGTAGAGATGAAGACAAAGAGACAATATCGCAAGCTGACTGCAAAGACACCACAGAAAAAGAAAAAGCTAAGATCTGGCATCATTTGCAAAGTGTGTGGGAAGTCTTTTCATGCCAAAACCTCACTGGTGAATCATCTGGAAAGTCACCCTAAAGATGACTGCGGGCTGTGTGGGATGCACTTTAATAGCGAGGAGGATTTTAAACTTCACCTGAAAACTCACGTGAACACAAAAGCAGAGGTTTGTGATTGTTGTGGGAAATGCTTTGTCGGTTCTAGCGCTTTGGAGACACACATGAGGATCCACACAGGAGAGAAGCCGTTCAATTGCAATGAATGTGGTAAATCCTTCAACTGTCGCCAAAATATGACGCGGCACCTCCGTGTCCACACTGGGGAGAAGCCATACACTTGCATCAGCTGCAGCAAATGCTTCAGCGATTACACTACCTTAAAACGACACGTGCAAACTCATTTTCAACACAAAACACTCACTGTAACCCCTCCTGCACTTGACGACGGGGATGGCAATGCAAACATTAAGGATAGCAAAGCGCAAACATCCAAAAAGCAGCTGTCGCGGGCTATATGTAAAGTGTGCGGGAAAGATTTTCACAAAATAATGCCCCTTGTGAATCACGCCAAAATACACACTGAGGGCATCTGTGGGGTCTGCGGTGCACACTGTGACTCGGAGGAAAGTTTGAAGCTTCATCTGCAAACTCACGAGAATGGAAAAGTGTGTGAAATCTGTGGAAAGTGTTTCGAAGGCCATGGAAATCTAGAAATACACATGAGGATCCATACTGGAGAGAAACCGTTCAGCTGCAGCATGTGTGGTAAATCCTTCAATTGTCGCCAGAATATGACAAGACACCTCATGATCCACACTGGGGAGAAGCCATACTCCTGCACCACCTGCAGCAAATGCTTCAATGACTACTCTACATTAAAACGACACATGAGGACTCATTTACAAGGCAAAGCACGCTCTGTAAACAATTCTGCAGCTGACGATGGGGATGGTAAGCAACGGGTACGGAACGTGTGTAAAGTGTGTGGGAAGGATTTTCACTCCATGGTGTCCCTCGTGAATCACTCCAAAACACACACTGAGGACCTCTGTGGGGTCTGCGGGACACAATTTGACTCAGCGGAAAGCTTGAAGCTTCATCTGAAAACTCACAAGAACAGAAATTTGTGCGAAATCTGTGGCAAGTGTTTTGAGAGCAACGCAAGTCTAGAAATGCACAAGAGGATCCACACGGGAGAGAAGCCATTCAGCTGCAGTGACTGTGATAAATCATTCAACTTTCGCCACAACATGATCAGACACAAGAGGACCCATACGGGTGAGAAACCCTACCTCTGCAACGTATGCGGCAGGTGTTTCTGTGACCATACAACGCTCAAACACCACACCAGCACTCACACTGGGCTGAAACCGCACCGCTGCGAGATCTGTGGCAAAGGATTTCACCGGAAAACATATGTAAGAATTCACATGAAGAGTCACACAAATAAACTAGGAAATGTGCGCAGCGGAGAGCAGACCTCTCACCAATGAGACACCTTGTCCATAAAGTGCAAGGGTGCTACGTCTCAATGGGGCCTAGGGAGTGGGGATGGTTGGGGGTCGACCAGCAAGTCAGCAGGTCCGAGCCAAGTCTGATGACAACCCACACGGCCCCCTTTAAAATACATTACAAATACCAGAAGTGCGTGTGACCAACAGGTGGACGAGGACGACCACCAACCAGTGTGAAAATAGAATGAATTCTTCAATGCGCCATGACAAATGTTTCCTTGGTGTGAAAAGTGAATCAGATCTCCCTTGCCCAATGAAAAACCTTTCCCCAAAATCTAAATATCTGTTCATTATAGGCTATGCTGCTAAAAGACAGATACATGGAATGGAGAGAAAACAGAAACCCTGTCTCCACCTCCAATGTCAGTGACATTTGGTCGATTTTGAATTTTACAGCCCCCCTCACACACACACACACACACACACACACACACACACACACACACACACACACACACACACACACACACACACACACACACACACACACACGAAATATGCTCAAGTTGACTAGCAGATAGGGGCACGGTGGCACAGTTGGTAGTGCTGTCGCCTCACAGCTAGAAGGTCCTGGGTTCGATTCCCGCTGGGGACGCTGTGGGCGCTGGCGGCGTGTTCCCTCCTCCGCGTCATCAGTGCCCATACCCGAGGCGGGGGTTGGCGATAGGGCCTTTATGTGTGGAGTTTGCATGTTCTCCCCGTGTCCCCTAGGGTAGATACCCTCACAAAAACATGCAGTAATCCTGGTCTCTAAAACTACCTCCCCCTGGCCAGCTGGGGCGTCTGATGGAGGGGAAAGGAACTGGTCGGAATAACGTGTCCCTTCCACGCGCTATGTCCGGCTGGGGAAATTCCCCTCTGTCAGGTGAAAAGAAGCAGCTTGGACTCCTCATGCATAGAAGGAGGCATGAGGTCAGTCCGCTGCCCCCCCAGGTTGGCAGAGGAAGTGTAGCACCCAGGATTACATTAGATAATTGGCACTGGGTGAAAAAGAAAAACTGGGTTACAAAATCGTGGGATAAAAGTTTAGTTTAAAAAAAAAGTTGACTAGCAGATTTTGAAAATACCACCGGACGTTTAAAAAAATTTAATTGCTGAACACCGTTGTGCTATCAGAAACAAGGTAGTCATTTTGGCTGTGCGACTTTCCACGGCAAAACAACATGTCCACTGCCACTCTCAGACCTGTGGGAATAGAAACACAAAGGTTTGGTTCTTCAGTAGTTCTTTAGTGCTGTGGTTCTCAAAGTTGTGTCAGAGGATCCCCAGGGGTCCTTGATGGGGATTCCAAGGGGTTCCCCACTCTAGCGAAATGTGTTGATACCAAAATCTTTACTTGTTCTTTAGCTTAGTTAGGCACCTCTATTGGCCCTGCCTGACTGTATATAGCACTGTTTGACAAAGGTCCTATACCACCAAAATACTGTAGGTCACCCTGTGGTTATGAGCCAAAGAACCACTTTTAGTGCAAATTTGCACATTGGGCACCTTGAGGCCGAAATGCCATAATCATTCTGATATTCGACAATTCCTGTGAATGAATAACCATTGTCATGTCTCTAATATTAATACTGCTGTTCTATATTTTATAGGTTGTGTTCATTATTTTCTTCACTGCATATGGTTTTACATTTTCCTTCTGTCAACATAGTAGACAGAGGTGCCTCTAAAATAGGTTGTATATACTGTATGATGGCTATCAGATGGGGAGACACTTTTGGAGGTACATGCATTTTATATATATATATATATATATATATATATATATATATATAATGTGTGTGTGTGTATACACACAAATTGCTGACTGTGAGCTTGTATATAAATAGATATATGCTACTGTAGTATATAGATTTTATTTTATGCCCAAATTAGCGATGCCAGGTTGAAAGTGGTAAAAGAATCAATAAAGACATGTTGGCTCCATAATTGTCGTCCACAATTTGGATAATTCATATATCCCATATAGACCTACCTTGTTCCTCAAAATATCACTCTAGCAGATATAAAATAAAATAAAAGGAGCTATTTGGTGGTTGAATATCTGTTTCGACTTCACTAGAGTAGATATGTCTTGATTCAGCACCAATGCAATTTGATATTGATCTATGGATGCCTTTTTTAGGGGCGCTATAGCCCCTCCTATAGACAAGTTTTGTCCCCTCACGTCTCATATTTGCCATTGACAATGAAAGGAGAAATTAGTACATATGTGCCTCAAATATCTGGCAACACAAACAATAAATGCCATTGACAATGAAGGGAAAACTTACGTCATATGTAGACGAGCAAATCGGCTAACCAATCACTTAAATGCAGTTGTTCATGAGATGATGTATAATGATAAGAGTGCCCCTCACTTCACACGGGTGTGATTTTTAATTATCATTCAGCATATGCCCATAATATTTCATGGTATGTTTTATCTTGTTACATTACTAGTCTAACACACCACATCCCTCTATTCACTACAGGGATGTGGTGTGTTAGTGATGGCCCTGGAAATCTTGGTCAGTTAATTTAGCTCACCTTTTTGCCTATATTTGAGGGACTCTGCTATATCCTAAAGCGTGATATATATACTTCGACATACGACAGTGTCACGAGGCAAAAATATCCAATGTATAAGCAAAGTCCACAATGTGTTGTGTTGCTTGTTGATGGGTTATTCACACTATTTGTCATGCAACAATTTTGATAGGGTTTAAGTATTTAATTTGACAAAGAAATCTAGTTAGATTAACACAGGATTTCACTATAGTAAATATTAAACATTTTAAATATTTAATATTTAACCATTTCTAGTAGGAATTAGGCAAAATTACACATTGATATTTCTAAGACCCATAGGGCCTTCATGATCTTTGCATATGACTGAGGTTCTAAATTTGTTCGTAGAGTAAGCATATCTAATTCAACTAAGAACACATTATTGAATCCAAATCAAATTTTGATTGAGCACTATTTGTGAATGAGGCCCTCTGGTGATGATTTCTTAACACTGCAGTGTGAACGTTCAATAATCTGAATCAACTTTGTTGTCATCAGCAGGTTTACAAGTGTAAAACAGTGTGTGAAATTAGTTTTTTGTTCAAGCTCTTATAGTTTTTCCGATGTCAATGCCTGTCACCATTTCATTGTCTCCACCAGCCGAAGGCATGGGGAGAGTATGTTTTGCACTCCGTCCGTCCGTCCGTGTGTCCGTGTGTCCGTCCGTCCGTGACCAGCTAATCTCAGCCACCGTTAACCCGGTCGATGCCAAATTTTGCACACACACTCCCTGGATGCCAACCATGAACCTCTGCCCCAAACTTTCCAGAACGGCCTGTTATAGCGCCACCAGGAGGCCGCTTTGTGCAAAACAGGTTTTTGCACAGCACACCTACAGATTTTGTCCAAACATCACGCAAATTGGTACACAGTCTCTCTAGAGCCATTCAACCAAACCGGTCTTTCATATTTCTCACACTCCATCCTGATTGGTTAAGATTGGCTTCCAAAGTTCACAGGAGTGCTCAGTTTCAAACAAAATGCTGCAAATCATGAACACATCGCGTGATTTCCGTGAAATTGTGCACCCACATTCCCACTAGGCCGAGGACAAAATGCCACATGAACAATTTCAACTCAGCCTCAAGGTGGCGCTATAACTGGCCGAAAAGTGTTTTTACCTCTAACTGCACGGATCTGTGGATAACCTGGTGGAGACCTGTGCCCAGAAGGGCACTTTTTCTAGTTTCATTTCATTTTATTTCGCACATGGAGTATCACAATACAGTACAAATCATAATAGATAACAATTCATTTGTCTTACATAATTCATTTGTTTTTCATACCTATCTGATACACCCATGACGAAAAGGAGCAGGAAGAAGAATAAATTCTTACCATTATGTACTACTGTAAAAGAGTTTTAATTGAACTCTGGGAGTGTTTTAGTACACTCAGGGGATTTGACTGTGTCCAGCGCTGCACACATTGCTTGTTGCCTGCCAAGAGTGTCTATATGTACAATATCTAACAATATCTGTGTAGTCAATGCAATATTATTGACACATTTCAAACTGGTCTGTGCTATCTGTGTGTGACCCTATATATTTCTGTGTCTGAGAGTAAAAATAATTCATTAATTCCTTTCATGTGAACATAACCTGCTTGGCCAATAAACAGATTGTGATTTTACAAAACAGACTGCATTGATGCTGCCAGCATGACATGCCAGTCATAACTCCATGCTCCAATGTCCCATACATCTCAAAGTGGAGTCTGGTCTGGTGACCCCCAGGGGTCCAGGGGGTCTCCAGCAAAAATAGTTAATACAGCTGTGAGCTTCTACTGCTATCTTTGAAAGATTTGGACAAAAATATCAAAGGTTTGGAAAAGTTTGAATAATCTTGAATTCTTTAACATAAATCTTCTCTTCTGGCGATCCCTGCACAAAACCTTTTCAGATGGGGGTCCACATGCACATGATGACACTGATTCTGACACAGGACAGATTCTGACACAGGACAGATACAAAGTGGTGGTTCTCAAACTTTGATCATTTCAAGGACCCCCAGTTTGGTATGCATTAGGCCACGGACCCCACAATCAAATTCATCAAATGTAATAAAAAATAGCCTATGTTTAAAGTTGAAACTACATGGTCCAAAATGCATTGAAAATACATGAAAGATAAATAGCAATCGCAATTATTTTGACTTTTGTTTTCTACTTTTACTGGCCTGGCTTTTTACAGATTTGTATTATCCTAATAGACCTACAAAACCACTTGAGTGTTACGTCTCACACCCCGTCGACACATTATGCTGTGAGTGTTCTGTGCCCATCAGCGCCACCAGAGGGTTCCAGAGCACTCCACAGCACGCCTCAGCACAGGTGTTTCCCAGCTCCAATCTCCTCACCTGAGCAGCATCTGCAATCAGCTCCAGAGGCTATAAAACCCCATTGAAAGACTGCAGTCACATCAACTCAAATCCGATTCAAATCTGATTTTCTTCTCAAATCCGATCTTTTGGCCCGACCGTTCACACTGCTGTTTGCAAGTGACCACATCCGATCTGTGTGTTCAGACTAGCAGCCAAATCTAGCCTGAATCAGATCTATGCCACATCCAGATTGGATTTTTTTATTTTTATAAGTCACATAATGGCATCTGATTTAGATCAGGTTGTTGCATTCAGACAGACAGATCTCCTCAAATCAGATTTGAAACCACTCTGAATGTGGCTCAAGTCACATTGGAAAAAATCTGATCCATGTGACTTTTATATGACCTTTGCATATGCTTATTTATTCTCTCCTGCGTGAACCTGTCACTGCACTGTCTTCTCCCTCCTTTACAGTGCATCTGGGACTCAAGCTGTACTCAACGGCCTACGTAGTTAAGTTACCCTCAAGGCCGTGTTTGTGAATAAAATCCGCCCGGGTTCAAATCAGCTCCTTTGTCTCGCCTTGCTGTGCAGTGCATTTTGGGTCGTCATATGTACCACACTCACAACATTGACCCCTTTATATATACTTAGGCAGACTGTAGGCGTAAATAATAATAATATCTATAAACTCACAATGCATTGCAAGTAGGCTACATTTTTAATACATGATTATTTTGCTACTTTTAATATGTTGGGCTAAAATAAGTGTTACACATCGCTCTTCTGATAGCAGTCAGCGTTTGAAGACAGTCAAAGTCTCCCTGTCTCTCCATTAAACAGAAAATGCATTTATAGATTGGGATACAAATTGTATCCAATCAGGATAGATAACTCAGTCAGGATGCATTGAAACTTAGCCTCGGTCCCAGGCTTATACTTGATTGAAACTGGAAAATGAAGCTGATAAATGGGTAATCACTCCTGATTGGCTGCAATTTTTCAACCCACCTGAACATATGTATTTTAATGTTTATTGAAGAGCTGAAGTGAAGAGACTGACTCATGTTACTGTTACTGAACAAGGATTAAGTAAACGCCACTGGACTAACCCACGTGACCGCTGTCCTAGTCCTCCACAGAACAAGCATCCCATCCCACACATTCTTTAGCCTCCTCACTTTTCTCCCTGCGCCTCCATTCTGTGCACGCTGCTTTCCTCTCGGAGAAGCGGCTTAAAAAACCCCGCACACTGTCTCTCATTATTATTATTATTATCAGTTGATGGGAAAACACACGAGAAGAAAGTGAACATGATCAGGTTGTACTTGGCTTTAATCCTCGCTCTGGCGTCGGTCACCGCGTCGCAAGAAGAGGTCATTGATGACATCCTCAACAGCCTTTCCAAAAGCGCCTCTTTCCTGGAGAGCGAGCATGAAAACATCAACCTGGACGGGGTGGTTGGATTCTTCATTCTGCAGGGTAGGATGATGTGCACAGTGCACCATTTATATAATATAGCCTAATGCATTTACAGCAGCTATCACAAATGCAAGTCCACGTTTCTTGATTGATTGATTGAAATATTTATTAACAGTTTGCAGAATTACAGTACATTTCAAGCACAAACTTAGCCTATTCGGGGGTTTTTTTCTCCTCATTTTTTGCTGTCTCACTTCTGTTCTGTTCTGCACCATAGGATGCGGCGTCCTGTCCCGTTAGAGCAAGCTCACCATTTATTATTCAGAACCATCTGTTGTGATTTATTAACGTTATACGGTTATTAGGCTTAGCAGTTTTATCATTTGGTGTCGTCTCTAATTAGAAAGAATACATTTTGTCCCTGACCCGCTTTGAATTTATAACCTATAGAAGATCATAGATTTTTTTTTAAACTTTGAAATAAGAACGGTAAAATCCCATATATAAACCTAAACTAAATTACAATTTAGGCGTAGCCATATAAATAGGCATAGCTCTAAATAGCCTACTATTTAGACTGGCTGCATCTAAACTCAATTTGGAGCACATGATAATCAATAGACCTACTGTCCCTGGCTCCCTGCATATTTAACTGTCTTTGTTTATATAAAAGTGAATGCATAACCAAACTTTGCAGTCATTTTATTATAAAGATGGAGTGCTGTTGATTTGTGTATTTTTTCCAGTTTTTCATGTGTTTATGAGGTAGGCTATACTTATTAGACCTCTTGGATGTGGTTGTTATGTGCAATGATGTCTTCCCTTTGTATTTAGGGTTTCTTCCTGGAGGCTGAAGCCTTAATTGACAAAAAAAAACTGTGATATAGTGACATCACAATATCATCCCCCTCCCCTAACCCCCTCCCCCTTTATCATACAACAACAGCTGTGGACCGTGTGGCTTCAGTATCCCACCACCACCCACCAGGCAAACCAGGCATACTTAACTCGTGGGCGTGTCCACATAAAAACAACTTTTTCTACAAATACTGTACACTTTTTTGAAGAAAGAATAAATAAATAAATCTTGCTCCTTATATAATAATAATAACCTGATGATCATGTTTTAGGGTGGGGGGGAAATCACAGCACTCCATCTTTAATATTGTAGTTCCCATGGCTATTATGGTTATGTTGTTTCTTTTTGTGTGTGTGTTTTTCGTGTGAATATACGCACTCACACGAAAAACACACACAAAAATAAATAAATAATTATTATTATATAACACATTCCTAAAACACTCACATGGACACGCTCACTCATACACTCATACACAATCATTGTTGTGTTTCATTGTTAACTAAGGGACTGCAATGGAAATAAGCCTTTCTTGCATTTATCCTTTTGATAGTGATGTATAACTATGTGCATTTTTCTGTACATGTAAACATTGTCAATAAATATATCAATCAATCAATCAATCAATCAATCCCTTTAGACACTCATGGCTGCCTAATGATCTAAAGTTTAGATAAACTAGCTAATTGTTTACATACATTCATACAATAAAATTATAATATAATTTATGTGCAGTGCCATTATGTATTATTCCTACCATACTGCACCATTTCCCATGCAATGCACCCCCACATTAATGCACAAAGGGACTAGACATAAACAATACATGAATAGAGAAGAATGTCACAACAAGGTTATTTCACAGTATTGTGACTGAGTACTTTCCCCACCACTGGCCACCAATGATGCAGCTGAGCTGAAGGAGGCGGTGAGGACATGGCCCCACACGGACCTGGTCAGCTGGGCCCAGCGAACCGCCACGGTGGGCCTCACCAAGCGGCTGGACCACAGCCTGCACAAGGCCATGGCCGCCCTGGAGGAGAGCGACCCCAAGTACTACAGAGGTGAATGACCTATATAGGGGGCCAAAGCACTGGCCAAAGCACTGCTCATACTGCTTTTCCAACCTTCTTGTGTCAAGGACGCCCACATTTATATGTAGGCCTATTATTTGGCCCGTGGACCCCCCTATCGGCATCACTGTATCCATTTATACGTTGGCTATTCAAAGATAGCAGATGGTGATGCTGATGACTGCCAGAATTATGTATTGCTTAACCCATTCTGACCGGGCACCCATTTTGGTGTTGGCATCATGTTATGCTTTAAGCTATTGAAAAATAGCAGATCTACAAGCTCATAGCGCGCCACCGAGTGGCGCGCTACGAGCTTGTAGGTCTGCTATTTTTGAAAAATCGAAGAACGACTGACATAGAAACATAGCTTTTTCAGAAAACCTTCAGGATGTAGAAGACATTTTTAGAATCTGATCTCAGGTCAGAATGGGTTAAAGGTATATTCAGTGATTTCACTTAATTCAAATATCACTTATTTTTTTGTTTTGTTGTGATAATCCTCTCTAATATAGAGTGTGCTGACCATATAAGGAGTTCCTCCCTGTCCCCAGTTAACCCCTGGGGGTCAAAAAACCTTAGGTTTCGTTTTTGGCTCTCTATCCTGATTGGATGAAAGGCTTAGGTCCCAGCCAAAAACGAAACCTAAGGTTTTTTGAGTGAAATCACTGAATATACCTTTAACTTATGAATGAAATAAGCATCATCACAAATTCATGAATGGAATTTCAGTGAGCGTGTTCTGATTTCAACTGAGCAGTCAAGGTTGTCTAAAGGGCAGTCCATACTCTCTCCGACCACCAAACTTTTCGTCGGAAAGATCAGACTTCGGAGTTCGGAGAGTCACATCATATGGGAGTGCAGCTTTCAGAACAAAAATTTGGAGGAATGCGTTTCAGAAGTTGCGAGTGATGTCATGTTGTAGTTGTACCGGAGCTTTCCGACGAAAAGTTCGATGGTCGTAGATAGTATGGACTGCCCTTAACATTGCTTCCTTCCTTCCATCCTCTGTATGTACCATCCATCCATCCATGCGTGCAGAGTTTGAGCCCTTGTTGACGTGGATGTTCTGGCTGGTGCCTCAGCAGTGGAGCTCCACAGACCCCAGTCTGGTGTACTCCTCCACCAGCTCCATGGAGTGTTATGATGAGCAGCTCAGTGACAAGTGCATGACCCTGCTACTGGGCACCTGGTAGGGAGAGGAACAGTGTCTTGCACTTTGAGATTTGTCTTATTATTATTATTATTATATGTATGCATATCTATAAATACTTTATTTCCATTGTGTGTGTGTGTGTGTGTGTGTGTGTGTGTGTGTGTGTGTGTGTGTGTGTGCGTAGGAAGAACAACGGGACACCCTGCATTGTGACCAAGGCGTGCAGGGACACCATGACTCGTTTCGGGTGTCCACATTACTCCCTGTCTCACCAGCTCCTTTACTTTATGATCGGGACCATGGTGAGACACACAATGGAAATCATCTAGCGATGCACTAAGTAACTGTTGCACTATTTTGGGTGGTATGTTATTAAACTTGTCTTTTCCCACATTTCTTCTTTTTCAAAATGTTTCTATAGCCAATCTCCAAGCTGCAATGCAATGTGTTTTGTGTTGTGTGCATTGTGAGCCAATTTTGTAAGTTTGTTTTAAAGATTACAGCGTGGTAAAACCATGGCAGGCTAGCTGCATTTTAAAGTACACCATATTTTAAGCACAGCTGCAGCTAATAAAAGTAATACTTGTTGTGTTAGTGAGAAAGGAAACCCATAAGGGTTTATACAAGGTTAATATGTAAGCATTCCATGACTCTGGCAACACCTACAGTACACTCACACTAATCTGAGTAGCTGAAGCTGTGTTGCTTTCTACAGTAGCTTTTAGTCTGTTGTTGTTGTTGTTGTTGTTGTTGTTGTTTTGACCTGAACTGGAAAACAAACTTACAAAGACAGCCTAGTGTTTCATGCCCCTTTAAGTGGTTATGCTAATGTCAAAAACTGGGCTACTTCAAAATCAGTTCGCTATCAAATATAGTCGTTGGTTTCATGACTGAATTGCAGTGTGACAAAAACTTTACTTTAATTTTGCAGACTGTAATCAATCAATATGAACAGTCCTGGAATCCCATTGAGGTCGACATGTAGGACCATCTGGATGGTTTGGTCATGAAAAGCTCTTGATGTTTCCAATGTTCATGGGTTCATGTTCACGGTGTTTGCAGAAGGGCTGTTCCAACATGCTGAAGGGGGACATGAGAGCGTCGCGGTCCAACCTGACGGAGAGAAGCTACCAGAAGATCTTCTGTTCCAACATGATGAAGAGCAACCAGGAGGCATTCAGCAACGGCTTCACAGGACAGACGCAGGACATCTTTGCTGAAAACAGTCAGTGGTATATTTTCGAGCTAAAACGAGCAATTTGCTGTGTCGAACGTTGTGAAGTTTGGTAGAGCCGACTCAGCCCTGTCAGAGTTGGCAGGGTTGGCACCCATTAGCACAGAATTGTAATTAATGTCAAACCCAAACGCACCCAAACACGGTGAAATAGCACGGATTGGCAATTCCGTACACACAATACTAGTGAAAGCCTCCGTCGTGGTCAAAACTGTAGTAGTGCAATATGTACGGATTTTGGGGTTTTCTAGGCATGTATGTACGGAATTGCCAATCCATGCTATTTCACAGTGTTTGGGTGAGATCAGGCTCGGTTGCTAGTTATTGCTTTTTCATCCTTCTCCTTCCACATCCTGGCAGAGAGGACGGGGGAGAGATGTGAGGAGCGAGAGAAGTGTGGCAATATACACCGGTAGGAGGGAGGGGAGGCCGGGCGAGGAGGAGTGGGGATGGGAGACATGCACTGAGGGAACGCAGGAGGTATTAGAGGAGAGGAAAACAACAGCAGGAAAGAGGTCTCCTCCCCTTAATCTTAGGCCATAATATTGTGGTCATTTAGCATCACATCACTTACATCACTCAAGGGCAGGGCTGGGAAATATGTCAACACATCTTTGTTGGGCAGAAACCTCATATCTCCATTGTCACGGGGCAGCCTGTGCCCTATATACACACACACACACACACACACACACACACACACACACACACACACACACACACACACACACACACACTGATTAAGGACATTGCACGCACGCACACACCACACAGACTGTGGGTAGTGGGGCAGACAGGTCCTATCATGATATAATGTCAATACTGTTGATGAATGCATTCACAATTTATTCACAACATATTCAGGTTGCATAATGATGTACAAATGAAATGATACACACAGACTTGCAGGGAAAACATTTAGTTTATTGTAACTTGTGGTTAGCTCATTCTTTGTCACTGGTTTGCCTTTAAATGTTACCTATGAATTTACCCTGATCCACTAATTATTTAAAGGTATATTCAGTGATTTCACTCAAAAAGCCTTAGGTTTCGTTTTTGGCTGTGGGACCCAAGCCTTTCATCCAATCAGGATAGAGAGCCAAAAACGAAAACTAAGGTTTTTTGACCCCCAGGGGTTAACTGGGGACAGGGAGGAACTCCTTATATGGTCAGCACACTCTATAGTAGAGAGGATTATCACAACAAAACAAAAGAATAAGTGATATTTGAATTAAGTGAAATCACTGAATATACCTTTAATTTACAATTTGATTTGGATGATAATAAAAAAAACCTTGAACGATTACTATTGCAATTTCTTTAGTTTCACACCACTTTTTACTGTAGCTTAGATTTTGACTGGCCTATCTCTGCCTCTCCACTCTCCTCTCCCTGAAGCATTGATGAGAACAATTGCCCTGAGTGTCATCACCTGTGAGGACCAGGTGAACTAGGTTGGTTAACGAGCTCTAGACACTATATAAACTCTGGGTTGTGTGTGAAAGCCCTTCTGTCTTTCTTGAATTTGACTTGATGTGGCAGGTTCTCTGTCAGCTAGGTCCAGTTTTGAGTTGATGTGGCAGGTTCTCTGTCCGGTTATTAGTTTCTAGAGTGGTGCTTCTCAAAGAGGGGGGGTTATTTGGACTTCAAAACATAGCAGATATATAAGAGTGCGTTATGTGACGTGCTATGAGGGCGTAGATCTGCTATTTTTGAAGATATATTAGAGTGCGTTATGTGACGTGCTATGATGGCGTAGATCTGCTATTTTTGATATATTAGAGTGCGTTATGTGATGTGCTATGAGGGCGTAGATCTGCAATTTTTAAGATATATAAGAGTGCGTTATGTGACGTGCTATGAGGGCGTAGATCTGCTATTTTTGAAGATATATTAGAGTGCGTTATGTGACGTGCTATGATGGCGTAGATCTGCTATTTTTGATATATTAGAGTGCGTTATGTGATGTGCTATGAGGGCGTAGATCTGCAATTTTTAAGATATATAAGAGTGCGTTATGTGACGTGCTATGAGGGCGTAGATCTGCTATTTTTGAAGATATATTAGAGTGCGTTATGTGACGTGCTATGAGGGCGTAGATCTGCTATTTTTGAAGATATATTAGAGTGCGTTATGTGACGTACTATGAGGGCATAGATAGGCCTCTCCAGTGCTGGCACTCTTCTGTCTGAATCTGAACTGCTGAACCAGAGCAGGGCTCAGCCATTCAGCTTAGGAAGGGGGGGGGGGAAGGTGCCAAAGCTTAAGAAGGGGGGGAAGGTGCCAAGTACTGTTGAGGAGTAGGGGTGTTCCACAATGTTGATGAGCAAAGTATTTCTATTATCTTTGGAAATGAATGCAAACCCAAATGACGTTTAGTCAAAAATAGAACTTGGACTTGTAGTATTATGGTGGTCCGTGCAATATACCAGAGGGCCAGTTATAATACTAATTAAATATCAGTCAAATAATTCATTCACAGGCCTGATTTGGCCCCCGGGCCTTGAGTTTGACATATATTATTTTTGAGTTCTTTATTTTGGATTTTTGGCCAGTATTCTTTTTGCTGTTTGATATATTTTCACTGTGAATATCTGCACTGGAGCAGGAGTTGGGAGAAATAAAATCCACAAAAAGCATCGCTGATTGTTTTTGGAGCCTTGGCCCTCGGGCAACTTTACATCCATATTTCAACTTTAATTGTTATCTTAAATTAATGCCCTACTTCATCAAACAAGTGTGTCACATACAAATAGTGAAGATAGCCAATCTACAAGCTCGCAACATGCTTGTAGATCGGCTATTTTCACTTTTAAAGAATGTTGATGAAAAATGAACGGCTTTAGACATTCAAGGTTTCCAGATCTCTCTGTTTTGACTGAAAGAAACCCAGCTGATTAGAGCACAGACAGCGTGTGATCACGTGACCTCAAGGACAAGTCTGTCTCAAACTAGAAAGAGGCAATATCTGGTCACGATGATTATATTACTTCCCAAGGACGCAAGGCTGTTCTTTGCATTCTTGGTAGTGATAAATTAACCGGGGGTTAATGACACTTGCGTACTTACAGAATATTGTCGCTGTCAGGTGGATACCTCATATGTCTAAAACTGTTACTTTAAAGGATTCAAATTAAAAAAAGTATTGATTGCTTTTTGTGTAATGAGTATGTACTGTATGTGTGCATGCATGATAAACTAGGCCTAGGGTATTCATTTACGAAATAACACAAAAAGTTGGAAATTGAAGAGGTTTCTGCCCGACAGCAACGATTTGCAAACGTGTGACAGTGAATGAGTGTTCATGCACAACACTGGCCTTTATACCCATTCTGACCTGAGATCAGATTCATACGAGGTTTCCGCCGGACACACACTGGTCTGATGAACCCATTCTGACCTGAGATCAGATTCTAAAAATGTCAGTCGCTCTTCGATTTTTCAAAAATAGCAGACCTACAAGCTCGTATCGCGCCACTCGGTGGCGCGATATGAGCTTGTAGATCTGCTATTTTTAAATAGCTAAAGCACGACATGATGCCGACACCAAAATGGGTGCCCGGTCAGAATGGGTTATACCTACCAGACGTATCAGTAGGAAGAGATCTCTGATTGCCTCGCTACACGTCACTACATGGTTACTGATGGATAGTTATAAAATAAATTGTGAAAGCACCAGTAGTCGTCGCAATATCAATATCGAGGTAATTGATCCAAAATATTTGATTGTGTCCATATTGACCATCTCCACTGGAAAACAATATGATTGACTTAATTAAAGGCCTGTCCCCTCTGTGTTAACAGTACTTCTATGTGGATTGGCCGGCTTCTCTGACTTCTACAGATCCGATTGGCTGCAGCACATTCTGCGGTCACAGGACCAGGAGGTTGGATGTTTTGGGAGAGATGGTGAGTGTTGTAATACAGGGTTTAGCGACGTATTGTGTGACATATAGATGGACTCCATTTTAAGATATTTTAAAATATATTTTTGTGAACGGAAATGCCAGCTTCCTTACTCAGATTTCAGTAGGTGTAGTTTCAGACTCTTTAGCATTCGGACATTGTGGAATAGTTGTCTGCCTACGAAAGACTATGTAACGTATAGTGTAAGCACCATCGGAAGCACCATAGAAGATAGGGAAGCACCAAAGGATGCAGCATAGTAAGCAGCAAAATGGAAGACACAACTTGTGAAACAGTGCTTGTGTACATGTTGAGTATGCAGTAGTAGTGTATTGTCCTGCTGGTCTCCCTACAGAGAGAGTCATCTCTCAGATCATTGGAGATGAGCTGCTTGAACAACTGCAACCCCACCGGAGAGTGAAGAGGAAGGAGAAGACTCTACGAGGTGTGTGTGTGTGGATACACGTTAATAATAATATTACGGTAATAACAACAGCACCCAATTCACATTGTGAAGCACTTTGGCTAAAAAGTGAAACCACCATTTAGTATTTTGTGATGCATGATTGAAACCCCTGCCCTACACTTGACATTGTGTCTAACTTTAGCTTTAGGGGAACTCCGCTAGTACTGTATGTAACATGGATCTTTCTTAATGCATTTACTGTCAGAGTAAATACATACGTAAGTAATTCACCCCGACAGCAATGTTTCGTTTTTAATTACCTTTAAAGTAGTCACAGAATATTTATGTCCAGAAAATTATAGGATTCACGTTAAATTTTACCAAGGTTTCCCTTCAATCATAATAACCTCTGTCGTCTTCTTCCAGATGGCTGCTCCAGCCACATGACCGGTGTGGCGGTGAGTGCATTGGGAGGCTACCTCAACTACTACCTAACAGAACAGGACATCACCAAGAGACCTCTCTCCTGAATGTTTGCTTGTTGTTTATGCGACTGTACCAGTGATAATTCCAACACAAAAAGTGACTTCATGAGCACAGTGATTAATAACATGTTGGACACTTGACAATGCTGAATTGTGTCGTGCTACTGTAGGTACACAAAGAGTTGGCCCCAAAGACAAATCACACATTTTCTCACATTTGAGTTGCTGTGGTTGATTTGGCAAGTGACACACGATCATTATGACACTAACGGTCATGTACTCCACCACCTTTTACACCAGTGGTTTTCAACCATTTTCATATCAAGCTCCATTATTTATTCAGCATTTGAGCCACGGACCACCATTCGATGAGATTTAGCCTCTCAGACCGCAGACGTACAGGCCATAGGAGAGATAACAGGCCAACGTTGATCAAAATAACAATTCTTATTCATTCTGTAATGGACTTCTTGTAAATTAAGTAATGCGGGTGTTTAACAAAGATTGAACTCTTGTGAGGGTCCATTTGGTTTAATTTTATGCTCTAAAGAGTTAAAGATCTAATAAGGGTCCATTTGGTTATCAGCTCCATCATTTAGCTGGCGACCACCTGGAACATCCTCAAGGTCCTTGATAGTATGTTAGTATGTGATTTCGGACAAAGTGGTCCAGTCCAAGGGTTTTACTTTGATAATAGTAGGTTAGTATGTGATTTCGGGTATACTAACATACTATTTTGTATGTCTGAAGTGAAACCCTACTGCTTAATAGATACTAAATAGTACACTGAAAATAGCATACTGAGTAGTACATTACATTAGTAGCAGTAATTAAGTGCTGTACTTTATTTTACTTTAATGGAGTATGCAAAACTTTTTTCAGGATCCCAAACATCAGTTGAAATAGGAATGTGTATTTGCTTTCCAACTGAATCCAACCCTTGAACGTTATCAGGGGCATTATCTTGGAAACAAGTTCAACAGTGCTGAAAGAAGGTTATCAAAACAGAACTGTGAACGTGTGGAATTCATAGAGGTGCATTCTACAGGCTCATTGTGAGCCTGTAGAATGTAGATTAACTGTTTTCGTGCACAAAACAGGGCTTAAAGCTGCACTACAGTAACTTTCCTCTTCTACCCTGGATTTGAACATGGTTTCCTGCGCTATTGCTGACGTTAACCATTGAGCTAATAGAACATGCCTGCTTGGTCAGGGGATACATACATTTAATCTCGACTATCCGGTAGAAATTTGTGTCTAGGTGAGACATGACCTTTGACCTGATCTCAATAGAAGAGCAGTGAGACAAAGTACAACCACCCCAATTAGCCCTTCGCTAAACTCCACCCCAAAAAGCGACTGTCCAATGCCAATCCAAATAGTTAAGCAACCATTGCTAAGGATGGCAAGCTTTCGTCAACTCATAGCTGTCAGTGTTATTTTGCAAGGCTGTGTTGTTGAACACACACACCTTAAGGTCAGGAAAGTTACACAACTGAGTAACCCAGGTGATAATACCAGTCTTCCGTGCATTACATGAAAACTCCTGTCGGACGGTCGTGATTTGCATACTGTTACTCTTCACTGTACTAGCCAGTAAAGGCAGAAATAACATGCCCTACCAATGCTACCATACAGATTGGACTGTTTGGACATAATATTTTACCATAATGTTTTTTTTTTAATATAATACATATAGTATTATACTGTGTGTATAAAAAAGAATCAATAGTTACAGCCCCACATAGTTCTTTCAGGCTTCATTTTTGTGCCTTAATGGTTATAAATACGAAGTGTTTTTGTTTTGCATTCTGCTAAGTCATAGTCTGTTCCCATCCTTTACACGCCCTGTACTGAACAAGCAATATTTGCATGACAAATCAAAGCCATGGGTTGAAGATGTACACACGACTCAAACTCTATTATGTATTATTGTATGTTGTTTTATTATTTTATTTTGTAGAAAAATAAATTATGTCAATAAAATAGACAAAAGACAAGTAAGAACAGAGTTCAGTTTCTTTGAATACCGATCCAAGAAACCAGTGCATTTAGGATTTCAAGATATTGGAAACAGTGTTGACCTTTATACTATAGTATGTCATTTTTCATGGTTTTCATCATTTCTCTCTTTTTTTGTCATTGTCGAAAACCATGAAAAACGACATATAGTATGTTTTCGTACAAAAAACAAATGTAACACTGTGAAATACAGTGGTATACGGTAACGATACCATCACCATACTGTAAAATCTCATACCATTACTGTAATCACTGTAGGTGAGTGCACGTGCTCCGGACAAGTGACTTTTGTGCCCGGACAAGTGAATGGGAAATGTACTTGTACGAAGGACAGGTGCCTCAAAAAGTTAATGTCAAGCCCTGCATTACATGCCTAGTGAGGAGCAATTATATAACGATAGGTTGAAACTTGAAAATGGGTGAAATCGTCCTTTAAGAACCCTCACAATTTCTGTTTCCAACACCACACTCAAAACACAGCATGGAAGGCTTTTGGGGCGGACTCGAGAGAAAACAGACAGGCTCATTAAAAATTTGAACAATTCCTGTAAACATGGAAACCGGACAAACATGTGAAATGTTCTGGGGTTGGAATGCAACAGTATGGCCATATCCTCTCCCAAAACCAAAAGGAAACAGTTATATAATTTATTTTGTAACACACGCAATTACAGTATGACTGCCAAAGCTGCTACCCAGCTGTACTAAGATTCAAAATAATGAGGTCCCAGTGTGTGTGTGTGTGTGTGTGTGTGTGTTTGAAAATATGCCTGAAAGCAGTCAAGGCCTGCATGAGATGTATGAGGGTTTTAATAAATAAAAAGTGTAAATAGTCATGTTGAAATTGATCGCTGTCGGGCAGAAACTGTCCAAAATGGCCAACATCATCACAGTGCCCTTCATGCATCTCATGGGATATAACATCATCACTGGTTCCAGCCAATCACCTCGTAGAAGAGGGCTTTGAGCAGGCGTGCCTCGTAGGTGACCGTGTTCTTACCGATGTGGATGCGGTCTTCTTCTAAAGGCTGTTCAATGATGGCTGGCTCCTCCTTACCATACACTATACAGAGAGGAAGAGGGACAGAGAGAGACACCTTAAGATACGAGAGAGAGAGAGGCACGCATATCCATTGACCCAAAGACTTTCAACAAGTGTGCCTTCGCGCACACATAAAATGCCTGTTTCTTTTGGGGGGGGGGGGGGGGGGGGGTTAAATCCTTTTGATAATGGTGGGACATGTACTGTATATCTCTGCTGTCGGGGAGAAACCACCCAACTCCAAAATGTTCATTTTTCAGTAAATGAAAAATCTGTATTTTCAGTAATTGAAGAAAATCTTATCTATCTATAAATGCAACACGTCTCTGTCTGTCTGTGTGTACGGTTGTAATGCACGTAACTCGAGAAACGTTCGCCAAAACGACTTCAAATTGGTCACACGCGTTCCACACCCCCACAGAGAGTGCAGTGCATATCTTGAAACATATCTCCATATATGGGCATAAAGGGGACACAGACATAATAACTGGGTGGTGCGTATTAGAGATTAAACAACAAATAACAACCAGAACCAGCAACTGCATTTACTTAATCACATGTGAAAAATGTGGTTTACAATATGTCGGAGAAACGGGTAAAACAATAGGTACAAGGCTGGGACAACACAGATACAATATTAACAATGGAAAAAAGACAACCACAAGGTTTGTTCAACATTTCATGGCTCACGGCATTGAAGCTCTAAAATGCGCTGGACTTCAACACAATCCCAACTGGACAGTAGGACAAAGACGTTTTAATGAAAAACAGTGGATTAAGAACCTCAACACGGATTTTCCTGGAGGCTTAAACATGCCTAAAATCTGATCTTGAACACAACAAAACTTAAACTCAGGATTAAACTGGAGAAATCTAAAAATGATTAGATCAGACTTCCTTCGAATGCATTTATTCCTTGCATTGTGCCTACACACTGTAGGCACAGTGCACTGAAGGTTTTTAATTCCCCACCTCTCTCTCTCTCTCTCATTAGCAGGCTGCAGCACTATCCCTCTCTATTTATGCACAACAGTGCCACTACTGGTAGTCAGAGTCATATACTCGTGCTCATTAACCAACACAAAGACCAACACATAGCCTAGGTAGGTGAACACGGACATTGCTGTTCTTTGGAGTGGTTGCACCACTCAAAAAGAAGAAAAAGAAAAGCTGAAAAAATTGAGTTAGGTTGGCTGTCTGCCAGACAGCAACGATATGTTACTGTTATGTTAACTTTTCATGACCAATGTAAATGCCAATCAATCAATCAATCAATCATCAGTCATTATGATTATGTAAACAACATCCAATTCCCCAAATAATACTAATAGGCAGATTTCCAAGAAATTAAACCCAATCATTTGAGTTAACCAGTGACCTTTCCTCTAGCGCCATCCTCAGGCCAATGTTTTTACTTTGCAGTCAGTATCAAAAAAGCTACATTCGATTATCTATTTAATCTATTACGTAGACTGCACGATGAGCCACGCGCACGAGGCACCCGAGAAGAAAGAAAGGAAAATATGTTCTTCTCGGGAGGAGAGCTGAGGAAATCATTTGGTAGCCTGTGGAGAATGAGTGACAAGTGGTCTCATACAGGGGTCAGGGCTGAGCTTAACAGCCATGATGACACACTGACTAAATACATATGGCACAGCGCAGGGACCCCCAATTACCAGCGAGGGATCATGACTGATAAATATGTATTATGTAAGTGTGTGTGTGTGTGTGTGTGTGTGTGTGTGTACAGTATGATTACAAGCAGTTAAAAGACACCAACATTCATGCTTGTTTTGGAAATTTTAGACAAAGCACAGATATTTGGGCAAGTGTACAGTTTTTGTTAGGTACTAATATACGACATCCCCCACTGCCCCTAACACGCACGCACGCACACACGCACACGCACACGCGCACACGCACACACACACACACACACACACACACACACACACACACACACACACACACACACACACACTAGTGCTGTGTTTCATAAACAATTTACAAATAGCACCATATGTAGAATAAATTATAATATTTTGGTAGGCATGCAGCCAACCAGTTGAATAAATTACACATTGATGCTAAAGTCGGCCATACAAGCCCTGACAAAAAAATATTTTGTAATTTAAAACAAAATGCCCAGACACCAGAGGGTTAACTTTTAGTCTGGCTTTGACCAGACACATAACGTGGATTCACTCACGCCTCCTGATACTGGGGAGGAAGCGCTGCGTGAGTGAATCCACGTTATCAGTCTGGCGGCGCCAATGTCAGGCTTTGCTTTTATAAAGTATGTGAGATCATTAGCATTTTCTGGAAGATTGAATATGCATTCTATTGCTAGTTTGACCACTCTTTCATCTTAAAATACAGAATAGGCGAAAACAGGCTATGTACAAGTTTACAACAGCAGCACAACGTGTTGGACGTTGTAGATAGCCTATTTTCAGTGCATGGCATGCTTCCATAGCGTGTGTGTGTGTGTGTGTGTGTGTGTGTGTGTCTCCTTACTCTCGCAGTGCTCCAGGAATTGAATGCACTCCTGTATAACGGAGTCTCTCAGCATGATCATGTGCTTGGCCATATTCTCCAGCAGTGACAGGAAACAGCGCTTTGCGTAGAACCAAGTGTCTGTCCCCAGCTACAGACAGAGACAGAGAGAAATTACATAAAAAAGGCTTTATACATGTTATAGTCATAAAGGTTCTGTTAACAGATAGGTCTGTTAACAAAAGGTCCGGGCAAATTTCCAAAGAATATATGATCTACAAGCTCACAGCTTGTGGATCATCTATTTTCGCTACTCATCACATGAAAAAGAATATAGGGTTCAAGTTGTTAAGCTACTGCTACAACCTGGACAGTACTGACTATTTTTCTTTTATCTTGAAGGGACACTCCACTGTCAATAATAGATCATTGTCTATTCACAGCTTAGCCGCATGTTATAGGTAAAACAAAATGTACGCTATAGCATCTTTGACAAAAGAATAACCATGCTATGCAATGAAACGTGCAGGGTTATCTATCTCTGCATGTTGTTTTGCGTGCCGTAACCTAAATGAACGGAATCCAACGGCTCCGTCAAACATAAAACAAGCTTACAAGCCATGGTACGGTACGCTTTGGAAAAAGGTTTGCGGGAAATGCCAGACAACAGGCCCTTTAAACTTAAAGTGTGCATACAGCTTAGCTTAACTTTTTTTGTTGGTTTGTTTGTTGTTGGGTTTTTTTTTGCATCAATACAAGGTCAACAATGCACCTACGGCGACACGATGGTGATTTGAAGGGAGCATGAGGCCAATGATGTCTGGCACTTTGACCATCTGGTGAGTTTTAACCACGGTCCAATTCCCCACTCTTTATACTGCTCTCACTTTGGCTGCCTCTGAGTGTGGAGGTTTTGGCCAAAACCAGGGTTCACGTCCCCGTAGATGGCTTTGTGTGTTCAGCTGGTGCTAAGTGGACTCAGGTGCAGGCGAACTCTGGCAGCTGTTGTGTTTACAATGAGAACAAAAGTTCCGACAGGCATCAGAACTGCCTCTGTTTTGACTCGCACCGGCAGAATAAACATCCCCACAGGCAGAGAGCTCTGTATAGGGCAAGCCGCTTGTCGAAAACATACATGAAATCATCCCACTACCACCACCAACGCCGCCATCTCTCAGCTTCTCTGCAACGGCGCTCACTCCCATTGAACAACAACTTCTCTCCGAGAACTAAGCTTAATTTATACTTCATTGGTGTGGCGTCGTGCGCCGAAAATAGCCAGTCTTCAAGCTCACACACTGTGAGCTTATAGAGCTGCTATTTTGGCGCATGACACCATTGTACGACAGAGCATAAATTAAACTTCACATGCCGAGTGACCTTGAAACCACATGAGATGTAAACAAAGTGGAAGCTGTGCCTTCTTTCCAAGAACCTCCAAAAGATAAACTAAATAAAATGGCTGACCTTCTTGTAGTAAGGCTCCAGGCTTTTGATCACGCGGGAGATGCCAAATTCATAGTTCCCCTTGGCACAGTAGAGGGTCCTGAAAGAATGTCACAGCTCATAAAACCACACACATGGACACGTTCCGTTTTTCAGGGCGCTCCCACTGCGAATGTGTCGAACATCCACTTGAGAACCCAACCTCATATTTCCAGATTTCATTGTTTTATTTAATTTTCATAAAGCAACCATATTTTATAGCCTCACAACGCATTGCGACATGAGTGAGATTGTAGATTTGCTATTTTTGAAATATTATATTATTTTCTTGTAAAACCTTCCACAATAATGTCCAAAACAAACAGGCGAGCCAGGTTGAAAGTGTTTAGGTCTCTCTGTGGGTTTTATACATATTTAACCAATGAAAAGTATTAAAAACACATTGTGACTAAATAATAACTACATTGGATGGATTAGAACACAGGTTGACACGTCTGAAAGCGACAATATCACAATTTAAGTTGGTACACTTTGGAAGCCCGGAAGAAACCTGGCTGCAGCATAATAAAAATATACAAAATTTGACTGCTATTATTTGATTAATTCTCTTTTTGTAAAATAATGCTTGGTCAAGTTCATTTGGGGACTCACCCGATGACCAGGTTGACTATACAGAGATGGAAGACCTTCTTGTCAGGATCGTCATAGGAGATCTGCTCCTCCTCTTTCTCAATCTTCCTCATCAGCTCTTCTGCCTGACACACCCAGTGGACATGTTAAACACATGGATTAAAGCAAAACATGAATAATGTGCAATTTGTGAAACAGTGTAAAAGGAGCCGCCACGCTAGCACTGTTTCCTAAACAATCAACACAACATGTAAAACGATGATGTTTTAGTACTATTGTTCCTAGTGTTCTACTGTCTACACACTGCCAACCAAGTGAAGAAATCACCTGGTTGGAAGGCTTTAACCTTTGCCATTATGAAATATATAGACCATTTTATGCAAGATGCTTCTGCACATATTGAGCATTTCAAATGCTCTAATCTTTGAAAGCAATAAGGTACACCCGCACACTGTGTATCTGCTCGGAACAAGAGTACTGTCTTATTTAATGAAGCAACGATTCGGTCACTAGGGACCTTCCTTAGGCAAATGCTCTAATCTTAAAAATATAACCGAAACATCTGGGGCACATTGAGAGCTTGTAGATTAGCTACTTTTGCTGTCCAACATGCTTCCATAGAAGACATGCAGGCTTCTATGGAATCCCAAATGACCCAGTCACAGCGACTGAAAAGTTTAATGTAAACACACTGACACACATTGGATATGTTAAAGGACAACTTTAGTTTTTTTCAACCAAGGTTCATGTTTTAGGTTATTATTAGAGAAACTAAAAGGTGAGTGTTCATTTTCTTTCATTTGCTGCTTTCTTTCGTTTTAGGGATTTTAGCTATTTTTGACAAGGGGGCGGGGGCATTCAAGCATGGGGCTAAATATGTATTTTTTTACCAAATTTGATGGTGATTTATTTATTTATTATTTACTATAGTCCTAATAAACCCCAGGAAATTACATCTGGCCACAGAAGTTCACATGATCTACTGAATGTGAAGGTAGCCTACTGGGGGAAGGATAATACTGTGTGTATAGGCTCAATATGTCTGTTTGTCACATTCAATAGATCCTGTGATCTTTTGTGGCCAGATGTAATTTCTTGGGGTTTATTAGGACTATAGTAAATAATAAAAAAATAAATCGCCATAATATTTTGTAAAAAAATACATATTTAGCCCCATGCTCGAATGCCCCCGCCCCCCTGTCAAAAACTGCAAAAATCCCCAAAACGAAAGAAAGCAGCAAATGAAAGAAAATGAACACTCACCTTTTAGTTTCTCTAATAACCTGAAACATGAACCTTGGTTGAAAAAAACTAAAGTTGTCCTTTAAACACACGGACAGTCCCTCCGTGTATGGGCAATGAACAATGTCAATAGTTTGTGCACATCCAATATGAACTGACCTCTTCGTTTTGGCTGGTCATGATGTAGGAAACACACAGATTGGCCAGAACCACAGCGCTGACATTGAGGATCTGGAGAGAGAAAGGACCACCAGAGAAGGTTCAAACGCAAAGGTGGTTAAGGCAGTGGTTCCAGGGGGTCCCCAGCAAAAGTAGTAAATATAGTATCACACATCATTTGAAGCACTTTATTATTATTAAATGTTGGCCATTTAAAAATAGCGATGTACAAGCTCACAGCGTGGCACGTGACACGCTGTGAGCTTGTAGATATTTTTGAACATTTCAGAAAAATATCGATCGATGTTTGGAACCTTTTGAATACCGGTAATTTATTAACAAAATACTTCTCTTCTGGGGGTCCCTGGCACAAAACATTTTCAGATGGGGGTCCACGGCAAAATACTTTTGAAGCCTAATTTAATCAGTAGTATGACGACATCACTTTAAAAAAAGAACAGATCTACTGTACGCATTGTTTATTTATAGATCTGTTCTTTTTGGCAAGTGACACCCTCACGCAATGGAGAATAAATTAAGCTTTAGAGTCCACTCTGGTAATTGTTGTTTCATCAGGGCTTTCTACAGGTAAATGTACAGGCATTTATGAGGACCTATTTTATGTCCATACCAGTAAAACAAATATGTATTTATTTAACCCATTCTGACCTGAGATCAGATTCATACAAGGTTTCCACCGGACACACACTGGTCTGATGAACCCATTCTGACCTGAGATCAGATTCTAAAAATGTCAGTCGCTCTTCGATTTTTCAAAAATAGCAGACCTACAAGCTCGTATCGCGCCACTCGGTGGCGCGATATGAGCTTGTAGATCTGCTATTTTTCAATAGCTAAAGCATAACATGATGCCGACACCAAAATGGGTGCCCGGTCAGAATGGGATAAAGGACATGTCCAGTTATAAAATTATCCTAATTTAATTTATGGTATCTGGGTTGAAAATATTACTGGTTATTGGATCCCCATTGGGTTCATTTTGTAATTTTGTTAAAGTGTGATCCATAAAAATGTCAAATTTTTTTTTTAAAGCAAGACTAAAGTTAACGCAACTTTTAAGAAGTACCATTAAACTCACAATCCAAACTATTCCAAAAATATGTCCTAATCGTATTTTAAGAGTTTTAAAGACCTACAAAAACCCTGTATAAAGTAAACATGTGACACTCCAATTCTCCAGGTTAATGTCTTTGGGAATCTTGATACATACATACAGGATAAAGAACACAACAACACAGCAGAAACAAACACCACTCCAACAAGGCAAACAAGCAGGTCTCATGCAAAGACAGGAGAGCATGGGCTGTCTCTGGGTCTTGTTACCGAGGGCTTACGCTTGCAGGGACACTCCTGAATGCTACACTGCTCCAGCTAGCGAGCATAGCAATGGAACAAACAAACAAACAAACAAACAGGCAACCTGTCAACCATTTTATGTCTGGACTTGGAACAGCTGTCCTATCGACTTGCATCATTGAGCATTGAGGTGAAGGACATAGGACATGTACACGTGTGTGTGTGTGTGTGTGTGTGTGTGTGTGTGTGTGTGTGTGTGTGTGTGTGTGTGTGTGTGTGTGTGCGTGCGTGTGTACTGTGTACACATTTACACATTTAACGGCCTCAGTTGACGGTAACTCACAATTGACATTGGAAAAAATTGGCCAAAACATTGTGTTTGCCAATGCCAGTGTTATAAAATAAATTAAACACTGTTGAGCAGAGCTGTGTGCGGACCTCTCTCTTTTACATCAAGTCCCTTCAATAGTAACAACAAAAGAAACACTGACTGGTTCAACATACATTAGCACCAATTCTAACATCAACATATTAATGTTATTAAAATGTGTGTCTATGACATAGTGGTATAATTACCAACAGAGGGGGGGTAAAGTGAGAAATTATTTAGTTTAATGAATCCAAGTTCTCAAAGTGGAACTCTTAAGGGTTCCTTTAGTTTAGTTTTGGGGGTTCTAAATGGACCCAGCTTCCCCCGCAAAACGTAGATCACTGCACAAAGCACATTCTCAATCTTTAGTCTCCCCTTAAATCTAAAGGTCACTGTCTGAGTTACAGACTTTTGAGGGTACTCCAAAACTAAACTAAAGGAACCCTTAAGACTAAGAGTTCCACTTTGAGAACCATTGGTTTAACCTCCCTCAGAGTTTGAGGGAGGTCAGCACCCCCTGGTGGACACATTTGCACTCAGTGTGACATACTATATATAATACATGTGTCTACCTGCACAGACAAACAGTCATAGTTTTACATTGCTTCACGACACAAGAAAGCATTTATATCCACACACTGTCCTTTTTTTAAATGTTGCCATTTTAAATGTTACTTGCTTTTTAAAATTACAATCTGAGCTGCCCGTCTCTATTTAACCAAACATAACTTTAACTGTACGAATGGGACCAAATGGAACCCATAGTGGTCCATTCGGTTCCATTTATACACTCTCAGAGTTACAGATGACTAAAGTGACACTGAAGGATCTTACTGTGTGTATTATGCTAAATGTAGCGGGGCCCGAGAAGAACCCACCACGACCGACTCACGTTATCGTAGTGTATTTTGCTAAATGTAGCGGGGCCCGAAAAGAACCCACCGCGACCGACTCACGTTATCGTAGTGTATTATGCTAAATGTAGCGGGGCCCGAGAAGAACCCACCACGACCGACTCACGTTATCGTAGTGTATTTTGCTAAATGTAGCGGGGCCCGAAAAGAACCCACCGCGACCGACTCACGTTATCGTAGTGTATTATGCTAAATGTAGTGGGGCCCGAGAAGAACCCACCGCGACCGACTCACGTTATCGTAGTGTATTATGCTAAATGTAGCGGGGCCCGAAAAGAACCCACCGCGACCGACTCACGTTATCGTAGTGTATTATGCTAAATGTAGTGGGGCCCGAGAAGTACCCACCGCGACCGACTCACGTTATCGTAGTGTATTATGCTAAATGTAGCGGGGCCCGAGAAGAACCCACCGCGACCGACTCACGTTATCGTAGTGTTTTATGCTAAATGTAGCGGGGCCCGAGAAGAACCCACCGCGACCGACTCACGTTATCGTAGTGTTTCTTGACTATGGGCTCGTAGAAGCCGATGGCCTCCTTGTACTTGTTCTCCTGCATGAAGAGGACGTGCGCCACGTTCAGCTTCCAGGTGTCGTGCTCGTCGCAGATCTCCACCGACTTGCGGAAGATCTTCTCCACCATGGGGTAGTTGTCCCTGTTCCAGTAGATCTTGGCCTGGGCCATCAGCACCGGGATGTACCTGGAGACCAGACAAGAGGTTTCATGTACAGTAGGTTTAAAGACTGATGTTTATATTAAGCTACCGGTATATTAACTCAACGACTGCCAGATTAATTTCTCGCTGCGTTTAGCTTCTGACAGGCCTTTTCGTTATATCTTACCTTTTCAAGACATGTTGCGTTTATCGTTTATTTTTATTATAATATCCCCCGGTCGACACAGACACAGTTGACACAGACAGTCGGACACATGTGCTGTGTTCATGGGGAAAAGAGCATGCCTCACCAAAAGAAACACAATCAAGTTCTCAAAAATATCAACACAGTTCAAGTATTTCTATTTCCACTTGAACACAATTAGCGGTGTGTGTGTGTGTGTGTGTGTGTGTGTGTGTATGTCTCTCACTTTTCCAGCATCTGGTCATAGTCCTGCAGAGCCTTTTTAAGTCCCTCATTGTCTCGAGCCACCCGGACCTCTTGCACCTTTAAGGAGATGAGAAAGAACTGCAGTCAATCACAGTCAAACCTTTTGCTGTTTATACGTCACTGTCGGGCAGGCACGTGCAGAGGGGGGGGGGCAATAAGGGCTTGTGTGGGGGGCAAATAAGGGCTTATGTAGGGGGGTGGGGGCAAAAAAAGCTTATGTGGGGGGCCAAAAAGGGCTTATGTTTGGGGGCAAATAAGGGCTTGTGTGAGGGGGCAAATAAGGGCTTATGTGTGGGGGCAAATAAGGGAGTTTGAGCCCCTGCCCCCCCAGTGCTCTCTGCACAGCCCTGTTGTAAACGGGTGTAAACCTTGTCCAAAACTGTCCCCTTTTTACTTCTGGTGAGCCGATTGCGAACGAAAATAAAAGCCTGGGTACCGAGGCTACTTTTGGTACAGCTTGCTGTTCCTTTAATGATCTGTATGTACAGTAGGTGAGATGTTGTTATTGCGATGTTGTTATTTCCTACTTCCTAGTGTTTGATAGGCTAATAGTAGACAGCCACAAGAGGGCACCAGAACGGAAGTTTCACATTTAATCACCCTAATGAAACCCTATCAAACCCATCTGATATTAAAACCCCATCAAGTGCCACAGGTGGTCCCACGACCCCACTTTGAGAACCACTGACCTATAAGATCATGTGATCATTATTGTGATGATGAACAATGTACTGAGTCTGTACAGTATACAGTAATACTCCCATTCACATTTCTGTTAGGCAGCAAGCTTAGCTCTGAATCATTTGACATACAGCAGTCCGCTTAGTTTTCTACACATTTTTCAGCCTAGGTGAAAAGCATTTGGAAATGATGTGAGACAATAGTCTGTCTCCGGAGACTAGAGGGAGAAAAGACATGGAGTCATGATGGCTGAAGAATTCTCCTGCACCCTTTGCAATTTTTTTTGCCACTAAATGTATGTGTGTATTGTGTTGCTTCTATTACTGTTTTTAAGTCACATGCCTGCAACCATTATTGAGTGGTACATGAATAAAAGCTGAGGCACACCTGTTTGGCTAGCTTGCGTAGCTGCTCCGTCAGTTTGGCGTTCATCTCGTCGAACTTCCTGAAGGCCTGTTGAACCAAGACAAGACAGGAGGGCAAACATTTGAACCGTACAATGGTTCTTTCACAGAACAGAAAGAAACAGGTTCTTCTCAGTTTAACAGATTACTACTCCATTTGGTTCCATTTGTACACTGTCCGAGCAAAATGAACACTCACAATTTTGCAGTGCAGTTTTCCATTCATTCAGCTAGTTGATTGCATTCCCACCGCGGCCAGAGAGAATGCTTGATTCAGACTGGCCATAGAGTGAGCAATATTTTGTCATTTATCTATCTAGAACAGAGAACAGAGGGTCATTTGAGAAGTTACCTCTTCTGGCGCTGTCTGGCAAGTCAACATGGCGTCCAGGAACTCATACAGGTACTGAGGGTGAAAAAAGAACCAGCACACAATCAGCGCACAAACGTGAAAGCTTTCTATGCTCCACAACAACTCAGAGGCAATTATTGTAAACAATAATGATGAACACATAATTCCTAATTACAATAATATTATTGTGAAATGGACCATTTCTAGATAATGAGATGTTAATTTTACTTGTGTAATTTCTTGGCCAGTTCACACTTGTAAAATACTTATTGTCTCAGTAAAATAAATACACATACCGTACTTTAAGTTTATATATTTTCATGACAATACTTTGAACGACTTTAAATACAGGACTATTACTGCATTGTGGTATCGCTACTTTAAAGTTTGTACTTTCACCACTGGTATTACTTACTGGGGAGAGGAACTTGTATGTAAGATGAGCCTTGTCAGCCAACACATCAGCAGCCAGGTCAAAATACTGAGAGAGAGAGAGAGAGAGAGAGAGTGAGAGAGAGAGTGAGAGTGAGAGTCAGACAGACAGACAGAACTTTACTTTTGATTTATTACCGGTAGTCACTGCCTCAGCAGGAAGAACATTATTAATATTGCAACGAATGATGTATAACAACTGGATTTAAACAAAAATAAACGAAATAAATAACTCATGACAAATATAATAAGCCGACAAACATTAAACACAATCTAAAGCGATCTCTTTCATCTCTTCTCAGTCTATTCTTAAAACCAAATTGATTAAAACTAAATATAGACAGACACAGAGTGACTCAAGCCAACAGTGTCATTAATACCATTTTAATGAAATTGTCTCTGTGGTGTGTGAGCAGGGGGGGGTGCAACTTTTTCATTAACCCATTCCGGACGGGAACCCGTTTTGGTGTTTTAACTAAGCATGATGTTATACTTTAGCTATTTAAAAATAGCAGATCTACAAGCTCATGGCGTGCCAACGAGTGGCGCGCTATGAGCTTGTAGGTCTGCTATTTTTGAAAAATCATAATCGTAAATGGGTTAAGGCTCGCACCACGTTGGAGAGGGTGGGTGAGATCCTGCCTCCTAATACCAAACAATTACAAACCCACACCGGCAGAAACACTCGTTAAACAGACCAGCGGTGCGTTCTCATGGCTGCGCATAATTAGTTACATTAGGAGAAAGGCATCATGAGCCAGGCAAGACTGAAGCTGTACAACGTTGCTGTTGCCGGGAAGAAACCTCCATATGCTAACGTTTTGTGGGGTTTTTTTTGTGCGTGTGTGTGGTTTCTTTTTTTTTAATTAACGCACTACTTCATCAGATCCGGAAGCTCAAAACGCTTGTACATCTGCTATGTTTGCCGTTTTTGAATTTGAATCCAAAACAAATCTAAAAACTCACTTGATATTAAGGATTTTCTTTTGTGCAATTGTCTGCTCCACTTCAACTTAATTGTCCCCAATGTTTTGCAGTTTTACTAGTGTTGTAGACAGGGTATTCCGAACCTTCGATGAACCATGTCACACTTATGTGATATGTACAGTACATTCTGGAAGGTTTTGAATGCCATTAAATTACATACTTGCAGTAGAGGAGCACATTCATTTTATGGTGTTTTTACCTCATACTTGCAGTAGAGGAGCAGCAGGTTGCCGAAGGTGACCGGGGGGAAGGGGACCTGCTGGAGGAGGAAGGCCAGCTTCTCAAACCCCTCTGTGGGCTTCTTGTCCATGTTCATCAGAGCCTGGTTGTGGAGGGTCACCGCGTCCAGCTCCTATATGGCAGGAAGGCACACACACACACACACACACACACACACACACACACAGTCCAATTGGTGTCTGCCATCAGCGTGAATGTAATGCACATTGTAAAGCACTTTGGACAAAGGTTCTATATAACCCTTGTTGTTCATTTAAATAAATATTTTAAAAAAAGAATAGCGATGACGTGTTAATTGTGAGCATCACTTTCACCATTTTTGACAATATACAATTTAAAATAGAGCATAAGGGATCATGGCTTCCCTGCTTGCGAGTGTTTTGTGTTGTGTATGAGGTGGGCTGCAGACACACGCACACACACAATAATGTAAAAACTATTGGGAGAAAGATGGCAGACATACCTCTTCCGATCTAGGAGGCATGTCGGTCAAGGCATCCTGTGCACCTTCCACTGGAGGAATCCACATAAAAATGAACAAATAAATAAACGAAGAATTGCGGTCCATAAATGTTTCCATTTCTGTTGTTCATTGTTTGCATACATGCATATCCTGGGTGACAAATGGATGTTGTTTCTTTTGACTTATTCTATTGATGGTATTACTGCACTCCCTACTGATATTACACCCTGAATTCAAACCACTGCTTCTCATTCCAACTGAACTCGCTGGGCACGTCGGCGGGTGAAGGATTCAAATAAGAAAATAGCTGCACGGCATGTTTCGAGCTTGTATAACTTTTGATGCTTTTGTGTGACGCTGTAGTATGATCAAGTAAGCAGTAGGGCATTGATTTCCGAAAAAACACAAAAAGTTAGAATAAGGTTTCTGCCCGACAGCAGCGATATAGGCTAATAAGACGTAAACCCACTAAGTGGCCACTCAAAACTCAGCACACAATGCTGTGTTCCCGTTTTTATTTTTATTTCAACAACTCACAGCAATGAACCACCACATTTACACACTGACATACAAGCGAGTGGGAGTCGGCGCCAAGTTCTGTCTCTGGGGTTTTGGAATATCCGTCTCATCCTCCCACCCTTGATGAGAGAGAAGATCCTGCCCTTATGGTTCTGGCAGCATTAATTGATCACGCTGGAGCGTGATCTTGCACTATTTGTAAGCGCCATCTGCCTAATATTATGTCAGAAGTTTAAGGGGGTTATGAGAAAGTGTGGTGCGTGTGAGTGTGTACACAGGAAAGTCCTGTATGTTCATTAACCATTTGTAAGTTAAAATAACATCTACTGTGTAGCGTAAGGTACTAACACCTGTATGGTTTTTTTGTGACTTCTTCTTGCAAAGCAAATAAATCTGTATGACAGTTTTTGAGATAAAAGGGAGCCTGGAGTCTTTCCGTGTGGGTGCTCACTCAACCGTCCCACCCCTTCTCTCTTGTTTACTTGTTTTGATCCTCAAGTCTCTCTGTCACTCTTTCCTCCACTCCCCTCTCAGAGCTTCTCTCCAATTATTTTTGTTAGACCAATAAGCGATAGACTGTGAAACAGTGTGAACGAAGCCCCCACACAATAGCGCTGTGTTTAATAAACTATTAACACAATACGAAGAATGCAAATTACATAAAATGTACCACATTGGTACCCTTTAGTCGTTTTAAAACCTTGGTGAGCATACAGACCCCCACAATATGTAACTGTTTTTAGAATTAGCTTAGTCTTAGCTTTTTATTTGTAAACCTATGTAATTCACATGTAAACCTTGTTTTTCTTCTCCTGATCTTCTGATGTATTGTGATGTTTTTTGTCTATATGATATTGTATTACTCGACACTGAAAATTTTGATTACTCAGTGTAATTTCGAGAATAAACAAAACTTGAATGAATGTTTTAGTAATATTGTTCCTGCTGTTCTACATACTGCCAACCATGTGAATAAATCACATACTGCTTTAAACTTTTATGAAATATCCTAGTTTTATGGAAAATGCTTCTAAACATATTTATTTTATTTATACGTTTATTTAACAGGGACAATACAAAAAACAATGTATCAAGTTGTAAAAACATGAAACCGTTGCATTGTACATAGGGTTTGTAGCCAAGGCTAATTTGCAACCCCAGTTCCTGGTTAGGCCTTTCTATACAGCAGCTATACATCTACCTAAAACAATCTTTTACAACTACACATCTACCTAATATGATAGACCACTTCAAATGCTCTAATCTTTAAAATAAATACGGTAACCAAAAATAGTCTGTCTATAAGCTCTCAAGGTGTAGCAGACGCATTGATAGACCCATAGAAGAGATGCTCTCTGGAATCCAAATGATGGTTGTGGCGACTTTAATCCATGCGCTCTGTCTCAATTTCTGTCATTAATTCACCTTGCTTCTCTTATGCATGCACCTATGCATGTCTCTCTGTTTTTCTCATCTCCACTAGTATTTTCTCTCTGAGCTGCCCTCTGTGGATGGTGTGTGTTCTGTCTGTGGTCTCTCGGTTTATCAGCTGGTACTGTGTGGATGGTGTGTTTGTGTGTCTGTGTTCTCACAGCTGTTCAGCTGGTACTGTGTGGATGGTGTGTGTGTGTCTGTGTTCTCACAGTTTATCAGCTGGTACTGTGTGGATGGTGTGTTTGTGTGTCTGTGTTCTCACAGTTGTTCAGCTGGTACTGTGTGGATGGTGTGTGTGTGTGTGTCTGTGTTCTCACAGTTGTTCAGCTGGTACTGTGTGGATGTGTCTGTGTTCTCTCACAGTTTTTCAGCTGGTACTGTGTGGATGGTGTGTGTGTGTCTGTGTTCTCACAGTTTATCAGCTGGTACTGTGTGGATGGTGTGTGTTCTGTCTGTGGTCTCTCGGTTTATCAGCTGGTACTGTGTGGATGGTGTGTGTGTGTGTCTGTGTTCTCACAGTTGTTCAGCTGGTACTGTGTGGATGGTGTGTGTGTGTC